>NC_071087.1:130203497-130568497 GCF_027358695.1 Spea bombifrons | reverse complement strand
CAAGAAGGATGCAGTATGGTAACAGGTTATTGAACTCCAGGAGAGAAAAATCGGTAATGTCTGCATTACAAAAACATATATAGGTTGTTTGTTTTGAGATTACCAGCCATTATTTAGTATTACCAGTTCTAAGGCACACTTCCCAAGTGTCCACCTTTGGGCCCCAATGCCTTCACTTCCATTTCTTTCATCCTTCTTTAAATCCCTAATTTCTCAGAGATCTCCCAGGCAAGGCTAATATTGAGGTCTATGAGTTTGCAGCACAGACCTCAATCACAGCTACCTGGTGGCAACCTTGAGACCTATTGGTCACTATGGTGCAACTTTGCAACAGTATTGTTTTTTTCATGTATACAGACCACCAGGTCCTTAGAAAGTCTCTTGTATGGTAACAATCATTAAAGACAAACCTTCTAAATTAACATCACCATGTGGACCTTCTATGAAATTCAACAGTTAGACCATTGGAATCAGTTAGCTAAAATTGGGAAATATTTTTTATAACAGTTTCTAGGCAAACGCCTAAACATAAAAATCCATTGGTTTCCATAGTGATTGCTACAAATTCAGTACAAAATAGAGATTCTTCTCAAGATATATACAAAATATAATTCCATGACATTTAAGATGAGATAAAGTGTTTGATCATTCCTTGTTTTGTTATGGAGTTAATTTACTTTTAGCCAATGTTTTTATTGGAAATTCATGGTTTCCTTGTTTTACTAATAATACTAAAGGTATTTTAAATATATTCACCCAAACTATCATCAATGGGCTCTGAGCACTGGATAACACTCACTATTATAGAAGAACGCCAAATGTTAAAACATGCGTTGACATTTTTTATATCAAAGAACGCAAACAGGAAAGCTAAATACTAGGCAGATAATTACATTGTGAGAAAAATTGCTCAATTGATCAAATAACATTCTGGTCATATCAAATTATCTTAATGTTGTAAAATGTCAGAAAATTTCCCTTCCATTTATGTATAATATGTCTGTATTACAATAAATGCATACAGCAGAAGAGGCTTATGTTTGAATGAAAGTGATACCTGCTGTTATTTGGAAAGATTGCTCTTTTCGCTACTGCAATATATTTAACCCTTTGAGTTCTTGGGTTCTGGACACATTTTTCCCATGGGAGGCAAGGCCAAATTTCATAGTTTTATAAACAGCTTACAGTTTACCAATGGAAACCTCACTGCTTCCAGAGACTGGAGCATCATAGGATCTACAGACCTCACTGCATGCCAGCACCGAAGCATCAGAGATAATATCCCCCTCTGTCCCTCCTTAAGGACACACCAATGTTAGCAAGTCATCCACGGTGTAAATGGATGGCTTGCTAATGGACTATTGCTCCTTTCCTACTCAATCTGGGTTCCCCTTAGGCAAGAGCAAGATGGCTGGTAAGTTCCATTCGCCCCATCTAGTCTGCCCATTTTTCATGATGTAAGACTCAGATCAAGAGTCCTTGGTCTTGTTTAAGATTCAAGATAGCTTTATGCCCATTCCAAGCCTCCCTGGGCCCTGAATTTAGGATTGCCCCCTTAGTATTCGCATCCAAGAACTTTTTATACTGAAAAAAAAATTTGCAAACAAATTTTGAGTAATTATTGATGGGATGGGAATGTTAAATATAAAATCATTATACAGAAGGTTGCGTGGATGGATAATGCTGGTGTCTTCTTTGTAATGAAATCTGTTGACAAACTATTTTCCTAGCTTCAAAGACAATCTACCAACTCATGCATGAATGGTTATCCGAGAAGCAATTTTTTGTAATCATTTCATGTAAGCATAATTATTATTAGCAGACAGTTGTGGGGCACGAGGTTATATAATTTTGTACAGAATGTTCATGGCTCGTGAAATTATAACCAGCTTGTGTAAAAGCTAAATTCAATCTGAAGTGAGAAATTAATTGCAAGGACCTTAATAGACCTGTGTGTAACCAGTTCAGAACCAATGCATTGCACAGCTCTCTAACACATTGATAACAGGTGGGGTATTTGCTGTGTGGAATAGAAAAAGGATAACTCATATTTATGTTTGCAACAAGTTGTTTAATGCCGCTATAACTATAGGCTGGAAGCGTTGCAGATATGGTAGAACCTTACAATGCCACCTAAAGTTTCAACTGATCACAGACAGATTCCTTAAAAAAGGTTTAGTGTGAGCCAAGCTGAGTCAGGATGCCTAAAACATTTTGTCTTTGGTAGCAGATTCCCCACTCATGTCCATATGGAGCCACAAAATAACTTCTTGTACTTGGTGGTTGAGTGCAGATCCTCTCACACGTGACTCAACAAGCAAAGCTTGACCACTGGTAGAAAGTGAACTCTGTTTCTTTCCCTGGCAAGTCTATGAATTTACAGAACAATACAAATAAAATAAAATACATCTTTGAGTTGTTCATCCCAACTAAGCCCGCTCTATATATCTGTCACAACAAGACAAGCAGATTAGCTTCTTCAGTGAGCACAGTACCGTTACTGCAATAAAAGATGAGATAATGTCTGATGTTATGAATAGCCTTTCATTTAACAGATGGTAAGCAATCCCCCGGACATTTATGAAGCTGTGGTTCACAGTAGATGCATTTCTTTTCCATACTTTTCTGACACTTTCAAAAGATACCTAAGTCTGTATCAGAAAATGGCTCAACATGATTTATAGAATTTCCTGTGCTCCAGAAAACAAATATTTTGTACTAATAGGTACTTCTTTTTTAACTGAAGAGATGGTGTAAAAGGTTTATAACATTGTTTTGCTGATCATCAATCTGTGAATAATAAAAACCTTTGCTGGTTGGATAGGCAACCTAGAACAGCATGGGAAATGTAGTCTTCAACAGCCGATAAGCCAGATGTTGTCTGGCCCTGCAGATCTGGCCATCAAAGCCATATTATCACATACAAGAAGAGAAAGAGCTCTGGGTAGCTTACCCTGGGAAATTCCTAGGTGTGGCACATTCTGCCATTATGGTTATAGCTATTGACATGTATAGATTCTGGGATACAAAGTAGGGAGCAGGGGAAAACTTTTAGGCAGACATTGTTGACAGCAGCTTATTCTGAACTAGATCTAGAACAGAAGACCTTGGGTGTGGTCAAGGCCCAATTGGTACATTACTGGGGGCAACTGGGCAGTGATTCACTGCTTAATTGGCTTGTAGCTGACTTTGCCCATCATATATTCTTTTGACACATGTGCCCTTCTGAGGCACGGCACCAGGATATGGAGCCATGACTTTCCCCTAAATGACACAAGGAAGGGAGACATCTTCTCAGCTTAAGTGCTGGCAGGCAGCTACGGTTGTTGATTGTTGATGAGGTATAGACAGACACAGCCTGCAAACCCGTTGTGACTAGGGTCACACTTATTTGCTGTGTGTGAAACATGCTGCCTAAGAAATAAACACTGTACCCACATTCTGCTGATTAACCTGCATTTCAATGTAAACCACAGTCCTCACTGCAAAGTAAAGCAAATATTATGACTTATGATGATGAAGCTATTTAAACACATTTTAATACATTTTATAGCGCAGCAGATGGGGGGCTATTTGAATTATAGCTGCATGATAGCTGTGTGGGACAGTCCAGGACCACTGATGGACACTTTACAATCATGTAGCGGACCAGGACACATACAGTTAAATGAACTACCCCCGTTAATTAAATTGCTTTTCATGTAATTTTAGCAAATTGCCAACTGTATTTCCATGTTCTAGGTACTTTGCAGGTATTCAACATTTAGACCACTTATGGGAATTTCAACCCTTACCTAAGCCAGTGCCCACTGCTTTGAAGTGCCACACAGTGGAGTTTATGTGTAAAAAGTGATTCTGGTGGACGGTTTTAAAAAAGTAGCCTTATAACTATAGTAACCAAAAAGCAGAAGCATATGATTGGTTGCTAGGGTGAAAAAACCACATTTCAGTCTATGCATGAAAATCTCTTTTTTTATACATAAACTGTATTGTGTTTGTTTATTATGTCCTACGATTTTATGTAATATTTAATCTGATATTTTTGAGCTCTGTACCTACAGTTGTAAGTCTGTTCTGGATTTTTTTTTCTACTTGCTAAGCTTAAACAACACTGCGGTCATGTTTTTTTCTTTTTCTAAATAAAGGTATGGATTTACAACACAGTCACAGCCTCCATCTGTACCCAATACATCATAGTCTAGTCTACCGCATATGTGTTTTCAGTCGTCGACATAATAGAACCAGCTCAACATCTTACAACAAATCAAATAGCCTAAGAACACTTTTGTTTTAGGTGATATACCTGGAGGCAAGGTCCTACTAAGACCTTTTATATGGCTGTTTAGACCAGCTGATAGTTGGTTATCTAATAGAGTAATGTATTTAAAAGAAGAAT
Organism: Spea bombifrons; assembly: GCF_027358695.1. Lineage (NCBI taxonomy): Eukaryota > Metazoa > Chordata > Amphibia > Anura > Pelobatidae > Spea > Spea bombifrons. Next base: position 130,564,101 of record NC_071087.1, on the reverse strand, counting down.
AACGTGCTGTGGTTACGCAGTTTGGCCAATAAACCTTTTTTTGGACTGTTTATATACACATCGTGATTTTTAGGCCTGTAGAACATTGTGATAGACACCCTGAACGCCAAGGCAGCGATGTGTTTACCTTTGGAGCTTTCATAGGGCAGCGCAACTTGTCGGTCTTACGTCTGGCCGTTGGGATATGACTTTGTAACCAGGCACCCAATTTTTAAAGAATGAAGCTATCGAGGCCCATTGAGTATTGGTGGTGTTATGTGACAGAGGCGCTGCCACCCTAAGCCTGATCCTAGGCAAGAGGGACACCAGGGGAGGGAAGAGTGACTGAGTCCTAATGATGGACACTTGGGAGATATGCATTTCCAATACTGCACAGCAAGCATAACTCACAATGATTGACATGCGGATTTATCCACATGTGACAAGATCTGAAAAATCTTGGTGTCGCTATTAATTTTTAGAACCTAATTTAAGAAAAATACAGGACAAGTTCAGTTCCAAGAGGTACAATTTCTGCCACACATTTGCTATTTATTTAATTAACGATGCAGCTCATTCAACAAAACTGGTTTACCGGTTTGTAGCAGTACATCGTAATTCCAGTTCATATATGACTGAAGTTAAAAAAAAAAAATCATGGTTGAAAGTAAAACTACTTTGGGCTACTATTTAACTAAACTTGCTCAGATTGTTGAATTGCTTTACATGAATGATTTATATATTAAGTTCTTCATTGAATATTGATAGGCAATATTGAGCTGAAGAGTGGGGAATTTTTTTTCATAGGGCAATAAAATGTTCTATATCTTTGATTTATATGTCATTAAAATATATGTTAAAACCCAAAGCATAAGAATAGTTGTCAACCTTCTTAACAAATTTAAATATGGAAAAGGGACACAGATGTTAGGAGAACATTAAAATTCATAAATCCAGGAAATTGGAACAAGTGGAAGGAATGCAAGCAATGTACGGTTCCTAAAAAGAAACTAAAATTAAACATGCCTGTTAAATATCAACTGATTCAGAGACACGTGAACTTGTGAAGTCTAAGAGTGTGCAGTATGTATAACGTTTTAAAAACAATGTTTTAACCTGTTATTTGTCAAACTAGTTCTTTAACCATTTAATGTCAAATGCTTATTTTTATATGTTTTCAGCTTTTTCACTATGGTTTCACTTTCACTGCTTCTCATGCAGTTATTTATAAATCTGGGGAAAAAATAAAAATGTATATTTTTCATACATATTTTGCTTACTATTTCTTCCATAGAATAGGTTAGACTGGTTAGACCCAGTTTATCTTCAGCTCTGTTAGAAGAGCCAAAGATCTTCCTTACACATGAATATGAGGTGTTTGGGGACCTTCTTACATGTGTTTTTATTTATTTATTTTTCACTTTTTTTCTTATATTCTTTGTTCTCATTCGGAATTGCAGGCTGAGTATGCTAGAAGTATTTGCCCACCAAAAGCTAAAGGTTGCCATCTTGTAGTCACAAGATGGTCCACACACAGATGTATTATTTATAACAAAAAACCCAATAATTTTCCTGTTATGCGTTTTTAATGCTATAGCAATTTGTTTTATGTCATTGTTCAATTTGTGGACATTGTTCCGTATTTGCTCTGTTATAAGATGACCCCCCAAAATCTGAATATAAATTTAGGAAAAAAAGAAAAAGCCTAAATATAAGACTACACTAAATGAAAATAAAGTTTTACTAGTAAATAGTAATTCATATGTAAACAATTTTTTCATATTTTATAAAAACTATGATTGAGAAAAATGCATTTCTTGTTTTTATTTCCTTTTATTTGCCAACCTGCCCCCGAGTTATGCACATCTGCCCCCAAGTTATGCCTTGTACCCCCCTATATGCCATTCTGCACCCCATATGTCTTATACAATATATACCTATATGCCACTCTGCCCCCCAGATATGCTTTATGCCCCCCTATATGCCACTCTGCCACCCCCATGCTTCAGACTCCTTGGTGTCTAGTGGGGGCAGCGTGCGAATGTCTGCACGATGTACGTAGACAACTTCCGCTGCTACCCGGCACTTCTGCCGGGGCTTCTATGACTGAGCACTGGCGTGACATGACCTTTCACCGGCTGGAAGAGAGGAGGATCCAGGTCCCCTGCAGCATTGCGGGGATCATCCTTTTGGGCAGCCGGTGAACGTCTGCATGATGCGCACAGACAACCTCCATTGCTGCTGGCCGGCACTTCCGCTGTGGCTTCTATGATGGAGCACCGGGAGGTCATGTCACGCCGGCACTCGGTCAAAGAAGCCCTAGTGGAGGTTGTCTGCGCGCATCGCGCGTTCACTGACTGCCAGAGAGAATGATCCATGTCACCTGCATCGCTGCAGGATCTGGATCTTTGTCTTATAGTCAGACCTCTATTTGAGGTTGGATTATAAAATGACATCGATTATAAGATGAGGGATATTGCCTTATATTTAAGCAAATACGGTATATAGATTGAATGTACACTTCATTGTAAGAGCTAATGCCAGGAACTGGAGTGAATTTGCTTGGTGTTCTTTTTTTTTTTCTAGAAATAATTCCTTGTTGGTTAATACATAACAGCCTATGATATGACTAATCTGTAATTCTCCACTGATCAGTTACATCTTAGTTTTGTACATTAGAGAGACTTCTAAGGAGACTGGTAATCAAAGTGACTTGATTAATTCTTTTCACGAATGGCTAGTTTTGTAATATAAAATACTGTTTTCCCGATAGCTTCTAAGAATAGATGGAATATGAACCCAGACAGAGAGATTAAAATATTGAGTTTGTTTGGCTGGTTTACTATTGATGATGCATATAGATACTGAAATCTTACTGGCAGCCTTAGCACTGCATTTGTGAATATATAGGAATATAAATCCAAGGAATGGATTAAACCACACTTGGAAAATTAGCCTTAAACCCAGGGAAGTTTACACCCAAAACCAATATTGAAAAATGCACCTAAACCCAGGGAAGGAAAGACACCAAAACAAAAATGGAAAAAAATTACTCCAAACACAGGGAAGGAGTCACACCAAAAATGATTTTAAAAATTGCCCCAAAACCCAGGGAAGGAACTTCAGCAAAAATGTGTGTACAGGAAAAAAAATTATCTTGATACCTACAAGAAATGTGAAAAGGTAGAAGAAAAAAACTCAGACTCCTGTTGGGAGTGTCTTTGAAATCCTCAGGGGATGTGCTTTCAGAGAAAATATAGTTTATGGGATTATTTTGATGTTTAGGGGTTTTACCACCAAAAAGAATGAGGTGCACCTCCCTGTTTCTGACTATAAAAAAATCTCTTTGCACTTGCTTGATTTTGGGGTGACCATGAAATGCTCACGTACCTCACATACGTGGTATCTAATATCTACATGCTCAGGAGAAGTAAGAAATGGGTTTCTGGTGTTTTTCTTTCTTTGTTCCAGGTAGCCCAATGTGAAGCATCTATCCCAAAATGTGCCTGGCATGTGAAACATGACTTACCCATGCATGTGGGATATTGCTGTACTCAGAAGATGCGGATGAATATCCACACAGAAAAAAACACGTTGCAATCTTTTCTAACGATGTTAGTGTGGAATAAGCGGCATGGAACAGGCCAATATGCCTAATCAAATTCCCTGTGCATAGAAATATGGGACCTCTACTGTGACTCAAATGAAACATGGGCCAAGCAAAAATGATCTGTCAAAATTCTATGTTGGAAAACTGTAATGCGCATGTTCCAATTTTTAACCTGCAACATCAAAAACATATCTCCTACCAATGCATGTGTTGTATTGCTGTACTCGGTGGGAGTTGCTGAATACAAATCATAATCATATTTCAGTAATTGCACGTACCTAGTAAAAGAAATGTACTGAAATGCTCCATTTTTATATAACGTTTGTGCCCCTTGGGTTGTCAACTTTCAAAAAATATATACTTTTGTTCAGCAGTTTTGCTTTTCTAGTTGCTATTGGGGCCCAACTCCCAGTATATCACATTTTTTGAAAACAGCTATGTGCATCTTTCATATTTAGCCTCCTAACTACCAAAATAGATGAAAATATTAGGTGTTTCCAAAAGTCAGACAAATACCTAAATAATGTTGGCTTTTTTTCTCATTTGCACGGGCTATGTGCTCCAATGGCACATTGGGTTTATTAATCCACGTGACCTCAGACTTTTGAGTGGTAGTGTAGGTATGATGGTTAGGTTCCCACATACATTTGGCCATATAGCATATATAATTATTTATTTTCATTTTGGCAGAAGTTTGCGCCAGGTTATGTCCGCACAGATATAGACAAAGATAGAAGATAAAAGAGAGAAGATGAAACAGAGAAGATGGAGGATGAAGAACGAAAGATTCAGAACCTGTCAGCAGAGAACGTAGGGAAACATTTAGAGAAAGTTAGAGACAGAATGAACGAGAATGAGAGTGTGAGAGAGTGAATGAGAATGAGTGAGAGTGAATGTGGGCAGCGTGCGACAAATTTTGTTTTCAAATTAAAAATGCCTCGATTTTTGTCCGAATCGAATGGGCGGGGAACGTAATTTGGTAAACCCTAGCATCTTATCATAAGGCATGTGTCATACTTGTGATTAAATCAAGTTTAATTTCCTGGATTATACCACTGTCCTGTGGAGTGCATCTCTTCATATCTCCTATCAGCTCAGATCATGTAAATAAAACTCAACTGTATTTTATGTATACTGGGTTATCATTCATAAATACGTTTAGCAAAGCCTCTACTATCTTTCATTATTGGCAGGTATGTATAAACAGCAGTCCTCGGTTTAGCATTTTGCAATAAGAGATATAAACCTTTTACGTGATAGTGTATTGTAATGCATTGGATACTAATAATGTAGTATGACGCATGAGACACACAAGTGTGTTTGAAAATGAAAGAATTGCTTTTAAATCTAACAGTTACAAAGGTAGGTATTTACTAAAGGAAAGTAAGCTATTACTTCGTAGGACAATTCTTTGTTGAGGTAGCCTTTCCATGATTTTATAAATCATCATCTCCTTGATACACATAAACCAGGAAACATAGCCATATATCTCAGTAATGAAAGTGGCTCCGACAGATAAGAAATATAATATTAATTGACTATAAAAAAAAATAGATACTGTATTTACATTTTTTCAGTGTAATATAGAGCATTTTTAATAATAGAGGGAACACTAACATTCAGCCAAATTTTAGTGATAAAAAAGAGACACAAAAGAAGAGTTTAAAAGTTATATGGATCTAGACTGCGCAGCACTTTGTTTTATAAGCTGGATGTTACAAAAAAGCGGTATTACTAGTTATTTTTTGTGTGTATGTGTTATACACTAATTGGGAAGTTCAGATATAATTAAACTGGAAGGTGTCCACTCCAGACTGTAACCTTAAGAATGTGACCATCCACCCTTTGACTTTGAGACTGGTGTAAAAATCCATGAGAGTTCCCATATTATGTACATTGTGTGATGTCAGGATGCTGCCATGACGTGTGGACATTGGTTGAGATAATATGACATCACATTTCTGCTCGCTGAGTACATCACAGATATTCTGTTTGAATAGTATGGGGCAACCATATAGCCTGTGTCCAGGGTAGAGCCCTGCGCGGGACTGTTTTTTTAATCCCGTTCCGCAGATTTTTTGACCAATCTCGCCCGCTCCCGCAATATGGGTGTTCCACTCCCGGCCGCTCTCGTCACATTTGTGGCCAATTCCGCCTGCTCCCCCCACATTTGTGGCCAATTAAGCCCATCTCCTTACCTGAACTGCAGATATCCCATGCAGTCCCGCGCGGCTGTCCTTGAGTTGCTTCCTCACAGCATCTCTTCTTTTGCTCCGCCCAGGAACAAGGCTGAATCACGGGGCGTGATGTCACATCATGTGACTCTGTTTTGTTCCTGGGCAGAGCAAGAGAGGAGACACTGTAAGGGAGCAGCGAGAAGGCAGCCTTGCAGGGCTGGGCGGGATTACCGGGACCCGCAGGTACAGTGCCTGACCGCCCGCTCCCGCCCGCAACCCCAGCAAGACCGCCCGGGACCCGCCTCCCAATGCAGTCCTCTAGTCCAGGGTGCTACATCCCTGATAATACATTGACCTCACTCTCCTAAACACCCATTCACTTCTGCAGTTAAGCTTGTGAAGAACATCTAGAAAAGTGGACTATCAGGTTCCACTCACATAATCGCCATATGGAAAACATATTGTTATGGGAATGCCCCATAAATCCAAGAGATTAGGTAAATGGCCTGCAACAGGCAATAAGAACAAATATCTAGCTCATGATAAAATAAAATGCGATTACACTTTCGACACAATCATTTGTCATACATTTATATACATCTATTTAGAATCTTGACAGAAGCCTGGCCATTTCACCATTTCACAACTGAAATTTTTGAATTTACGTTGTTGTCGACAGCTAGAGGTTTGCCAGTTGGCAAGATATAAACTACACTCCATAAAAATGAGGTACAAAGTTATATTTCTTTAGGGCTTTAACCTGAACAGTTAATTCTTGAAAAAAAATGTATAGCTCCTTCCAGGAACCCTTTTTAAAACTAAATAAAATTGTAAAGCATATTCAAAGAGCTTATATTTACAGAAGGACTTATGTTGGGCTAATACTTTTTTTGAAAACTTGAATCTTTAAAATTATCATATAAATTATAATATACACACATACTATATATATATATATATATATATATATATATATATATATATATATATATATATATATATATATATACACACACACACACACACACACCGGTGTATATATATATGTATATTTATATATCATTTTATAATACAAAATTGTATTATCTAATTAGCATGCATTAGTTACTGTGCATTGCACTAACCCCTCCAGTAATCACATTTTCAGCATAGCTGTGAATATATAAATACAGATTAGACTGGGTTATAATTTTCTGTCTTTATTGGTCCTAGACAGACTCTTAAACCTCATAGTGCCTAGCTGTATTTTTCACCCACGCATGCATGCAAACTCTTTCTACACAGCCTTGCAGGCATTTACAGGATTAAATAGAATGCGGCATTAAAATTGTGGCTTCCTTCTGGCACAGAAAGAGTTTGAGGGATCATTCCTAAAAAGCGGTCCCAACTTTATCTATCTTTACAATATAAACACAGTAAAAAGTGTGAAATGCAGCCATCAATTTACTACTTTGCTTCAGTTTTTTCAGTTGTCTACTAGGTTGTTTTTATGTCCCCCTCTCAATTATACTCAGTGCCTATTTTATCAACCTAATCTCAAAAAGAGACAACTAGGATTTGTCCTGTCCTAGTTCTGGATTGAAGCTGCAGTATAGAATTCTTAAGAGTTCCCGGGTATGGTTTAAGCTCAGTGCAGTCCTCAAGTTGTACCTTCCATTTATCCTGAAGTTGGAACAGTTAACCGCTGTGGTGGATATCGTGAGGACATACACTATATGGTCAAAAGTATTGGGACAACTGACCTTTACACCAACAGCGACTTTTATGACCTTGCATTCTAAATACATAGACATTGATATGAAGTCTCCCCCCTTTTCAGGTATAACAGCTTCAAGTCTTATGGGAAGGATTTCCACAAGATTTTGGAGTGTTTCTGTGACACTTTGTGCCCATTCATCCACTATGGATTTGTGAGGTCAGACACTGATGGACGAGAAGGCCGAAAGGTGTTCAATGGGGTTGAGGTCAGGGCTCTGTGCGGGCCAGTCAAGTTCTTCCATATAGTCTATGTAAGCAAGCAATGGAAAATATCAGAGTAATATTGGCATCATCCATAGCAAGATATTGTGGAGGTTTGGCTTTGGAGATACAATGGATTGGTAAGGTATGTTTCCATACATGACATTTAGTTGAAAGTCGATCATAAAGCTTGAAGGTGCCTACCTATGGGAGATGGTGTTGCTTCTTCTTGTATTTCATTAAATTTCATTGTACTTAAAAGTCTTAATACATGTCCTCATTTTCTTATATTCTTATTCCATTAAAGAATAGGCAAATCAAATTACCCTGGAATAAGACCTAAATTGAATTCAGGTGACTTGCGGGAATGCAATAAACTGGGACCAAAGCTGTGATACCTTAATACTGAAAAAAGTCTTACAACACCAAAAGAAACATAACAAAATTAACATTTCCCAAAAACTGGGAAATGCAGAGGTTCTGGCAGTTCGAGGATTTTATCTGTGAAAAAAATTCCCATGCATTTCCCATAGCCAATAAAATTAATAATTTTGTGGCTAAATAGAAAACCATTTATATATGTAACCTTCAATGTTGCCATTAATATCGATTTCCAAATATAAGTAATTCTTGTTTGAAGTTTTGGGGAAGTTACCCAGGTTTTTTTATACACCACTGCAGCAAAGTACAATGTATTCATATGTCGTGAATATTCATACTGTTTATTAGCTGGTGATATGAAAGGCTGTTATCTCCTTGAATACTTTGAAATTTACTAAGCTACCTATTTCTTTCAAAACCGTTGTTCTGTTTTAATGAAAATATAAAATGTAGGCATTTGGCTAGACAAGTAGGCATATGCATTTAGCATACCGGTACAAACAAAAACATTTCTAATCTGATGTGCAGAATTTGCTTATTATAAAAATAGCACAGAGAACTAAGCATTGCGATTCGATGTTCTATAAAAGCACGTGATAGTATACCTACAGGTAGAAAATGCCTTGTAATTAGAAGCTTATATTGGATGAATTTTAACCTTGTCATACTCTGCTGTGATGATGACATCACGCATCATCACAAATATCATATCTGGATTGCTAGTTTTGGAGAGCATATTATTAATAGGGGATGAACCTGTAATATCATCTCCTTTTTCTTTTGTTAAGAAAGGCGGGCCTACATTTTCATTAACCCCCCCCCCACTATAATACTACGATGGATTTTATATGATTCTATTTTCTTAGTGGGAAACTTGATCAGACAGGTGCAGGCATAGTGTATATATGGTGTAGTGTATATTTACCTCCAATAAGTATGTTTTCAGCACTGATATGACTTTGGCTAAAATTATTTTCAGGAATTTTCAGTTGTCAGCTCAAGATGGTATCAGTCAGCTTGCTTGGCCTCAATGTTATCACCATCTCCATAGGCAATTTCTTCTGATAAGACCCAGCACAGAAGGGTGGCCTTTTATAATCACTCTGACAAGAACTTGCTGTTCTAACCATTTTCCCTATGTCAGGAATTGCTTAAAATGCATAAAAGATTAACCTATCTTGTCCCAGTTTCTGTGGCGCAGTTCGACATCAATTCATTTACAGCCTGTTACAAACAGAAAGGTTGTAGTTATCATTGGGCATAGAATTCCAGCACCAGTGTCTTCCAATGCATATGAGCTTTAATCCACCGTTGTATCTTATCTTGACCTCCATAGTTTTAGTTCTACAATTACTTTTTTCTGGTAGCCACAGTAGCAAATTACAAATGTTCATAGTGAAATATGATAAGTACATACAAACGTGTCATATACATTTGTACAACAATACGTCTTATTTATGGTTCTGGGCTATTTATTATGGGGACCAAATATAAAAAAAAACATTTTTGGATCATCTGCACCATAATGTCACTAAAATTTGAAATTTTGGAACAGTGTTCAAGTATTTCCAGAGCAGGTTTTTATTCTCAGTCTGTCCCCACTAGCTGGACATATTGTCACTAAAATACCTATTAACCTGGTGGTAGGGTATAGTTAAAGCTAGAAAACCATAGTCACGTATTTTGTTTAGGTTTACACCACTGTAAACGTACTTCTCAAATGATTAGATTTAAATTTCCTGTAGCACAATAGTGCTTTAGAGTTAAATCATGATTGATCCTATTTTCTGTGAATGTTTTCTTTCAAATACTGTTCCAACTATTGTGTTTATACCCTTGTTAGATAGTATCACTATGCTAATATCGAACAACAGGTGTTTGTCTCCTAGCAACAAAACCACCTCCAAAAGACCTGAGGATTTGGTTTGCAGCAAACAATTTATTTAGCCCCTAAGAGCTGCAACGTGAGTGAAAAATATTACACATATTTATTAATTAATGTGATGAAAGATAAAAATACTTCATTGTGGGCTTTCCACCAGCTCCCGTCTGTACTTTCATCCATTTCTTCTTATATGTACACACTGTGTCATTTGGCAAATGTATATCTCTGATTTCAAAATATTTAAATTGGCCTATTTCTTGTCTATCTGCCTCATGTAGCCTACAATTATGATTACAATTACAGTAGAGAGAAAATTGTAGGATGTAATGAATGAATGTGAAATTCTGCACACACAAATTACTGGCACAGTGATACGGTGCCTTAATGGACCATGGTGGTCATAATGCTATTTACTAGTACACAGTAAAGAAGCATACTAGGTAGACATGGGCAAATGGACCAAAAACGATTTGGACAAATTCTTCTGTTTGTTTTTGGCCCATTGGTTTTCCGAAAATGAATTTCATTTCCTCCCCATTTGATTTGGATGAAAAATTGGGAACATTTTAAGTTTGGAAACTTGTTGTCCGGTGCCCACATTTACTCCCGCTCACTCTCTCAGGCTCTCACTCTCTCAGGCTCTCACGCTCTCATTTTCATTTATTCTGTCTCTCAGGCTCTCTGAGTGTCACCCAACCATCTCTCCTGACCACTTCCGCTTCCATGACTCCCAGGTCCGCTTCTGTGTCTCGCGTCTTCTTGTTCTCCTCTCTTCTCTCCTTTCTATTCTTTCTTCATCTGCATCTCCATGGACATAACCTCCCAGCGGACTTCTGCCAAAAACTGTAGAGCTTCCGGTGTGAGAAAGGCTGTCACCAGAAGCCCCGCCATTTTGGCAGGAGGTCACACAAGGTTATATTAGGGCAAAAAGGCAGAGCTTCCAATGATGTCCTCTCCCTCGATCATCCGTCCAAGGGAGAAGATGTGAGATATGCAAATGGAAGTGGTCAGCAGAGAAGGTAGGGAGACATTCAGAGAACGTGAGACAGAGTGAATGTGCAGGAGCGTCAGTGAATGTGGATGAGAGTGGGTGTGACAGAGCCTGCGGATTTCCGACAAAAATTTGGAGCTCTTTGCTTTTTTTGGTCCGTTTTGTGAGGGGTAGATCTGGCTTGTTTTTGGAGATTCATATGAAGTGACGAAAACGGCAAATTACATTAAATTTGCAATTTGCACAAATCCAAATGCACAAGTTTAATACTAGGTAATATTAATGGTTGTTTGGAGGCATTTTGTATCTAATTATATGCAACCAAAGCACTAACACCCACTCCACCGCTATCAATTCTCACCAGACACAAAGCTTAACCTCAAGAGATAGAAGATCCATCCCTTCCGAGCCCATCTATGGGTATGATAAGGAAATATAGTTTTTCTTTCGGGTCAGAACTCTTAGCAAACCTCCACTCACTCTTTGGTGCTTCACTGTTAGGATATTTATATTTGCTGATGCATAATAGCAATGATATGAGATATGATTCTAGCTAGAAAAACACACAGAAATTGTTAAAGCAATTATTGAGCAACATTAATTCAAAAGGAATCATCTAGCACTGGGAAATGCTACATCTCGTTAATAGATTTCACCGTAAGTGTAAGGGTTTGAAATCTGATCTCTCTCAAAAAAGGGTTACTTAGCACAGGGAGGATTAGCATGAAATATTGATTACCAATAGATAAGATGTCATGATTACCAATAGATCGGATAGTCTGGATATTTAGTATAGTATAAATGTCATGATAGCAAATTTTTTGGTAAAGAATTGTTCAAGATCCTGTAATAGCACAATAATTAAATATAAAACAGGTACTAGACTAATCTCTACTGTCTTATACTAATGAAAAACTTGTCTGTGGACACATGAGAGTTACAGCCCTCCAGAGGGCATCCAGAGGACATGCAGAGCAAATACCGTATTTGCTCGATTATAAGATGACCCTGATTATAAGACGACCCCCCAAAATATAAATATTAATTTAGGAAAAAAACAAAAAGCCTGAATATAAGACTACCCTATAGGAAAAAAAAGTTTTACTAGTAAATATTAATTAATGTAAACAATATTTTCATATTTAATAAAAGCCATGATTGAGAAAAATATATTTTGCCCCCCCAGTTATGCACATCTGCCCCCAGGGTTGCCACTCTGCCCCCAGAAATGCCTTATACCCCCTATTTGCCACTCTGCCCCATGATGTGCCTTTTAACCCTCTATATGCCACTCTGCCTCCAGAAATGTCTTATACCTTCCTATATGCCACTCTGCCCCATGATATGCCTTTTAATCCCCTATATGGCACAGTGGCATATAGGGGGTTAAAAGGCATTTCTGGAGATATATATATATCTGCTAACAGCAATCACACTCCTATCAAGCCAAGGCAGCCAGTACATGCTGGAACCTGAGGATGATAGGAGTGTGAGTACAGCCTCCACCACCACCCTTACACATCCATACTAACACAGACTCATTCACAAACATTTAAATACTCATTCATTCCATTAATCACACATACTTCACACATTAATCACAAAAACCCACCCCCTTACCTGAACTGCAGATCTCCCACTCGAAGACTTCTGCAGGGGCCCGGCTGTGCGTGCAACTTCTCTGGCCCCGCCCCCAGAGGAAGGAGGGGGGAGGCAGAGTTATGTGACACGCTGCTAGCTTCTTGTTCTCCTGCTGCTCGCGACCAAAGCCCGGTAAGCAGCCTGGCCCCAGAGGACATTTTGAGGTCTGATTAGAAGACGACCTCGATTATAAGACGAGGGGTATTTTTCAGAGCATTTGCTCTGAAAAAAACCTCGTCTTATAATCGAGCAAATACGGTACTATTTAAAACAGCCACCACTTTCTGGCTTGACCTTTGTGGCACAGGTGGTTAAAACAGTGATCATTTTTATACCTGTTGGATAAAACTGTCTATACAGAATCTCTAGATAAAGAATGATGGGGGTAACTATTTGTATGTAATTTCTCCGCAACGACCGCACATCATAAAAAGTTGTCGGCTGAAGTTCATATGCAACATGAGTTAGTGCTTGTTATATATCAGTCTGAGTCATAGCTAGCTGCTTTTGCACCAGAGGCAAGAACAGACAATTCCCCCCTCATTCACTATATTTTTACAGATTTTAAGGAGAGTTGATAAATAGCAAGGAAATTAATGATATTAGAACTGTAAAACAAATTTCCCCAAATCCAGTCATGTATTCACATTCTGTGCTGGTCAAGGCATGAGTAAGGTGCACACAGCATATAGTTAGCCAGACATACATATGATGCAGCATAAATCCCATTACTGTATATTGAGCCAGACCCTGATTGTTGTACTGCATAACTCCCATCAATATTGAGCCAGTGGTACAGTATAACGCACACCATTATCTAGCAAGCGAGACAGCATAACTCCCATTATTAAAAAGTAAATACTTGTGCATTCGGAAACTTATTTTGTGGGGTTTTTTTTGTTTGTTTTTTTTTACAAATATAGCTTGTTTCTTGCATTCGTTCAAACCTCTGAAAATGAGGGAGATCCCTGATGAAATTGCTGAAAACAAATTGCAAAAGTGCTAACATTTCTTTACCATTTGTAGCCGCCGCCATTACAAGCCATTTTGGCGCTCCTTGGTGAGGTAAAATGGGAGGGGACTGTGCGATATGGGTAGAAGTAATCAAAACAAAAAAAGAGGTGGTCTCATTGATGGTTATGGCTGTGATTGATGGGTCCAAAAACCTGCGGGAGTTCATCCTTACTTTTTTCACTCTGGCCAATCAGCATTTACAAGGGGAAGGGACAAGCACTGGATATATACGATTTTAACAGCTAATGGGAGTTGGCATGTGAGACAGTTAGCTTAGCAGAGGCTGAGATTGATGCTCATTGCTCATATACAATACTGATAGTTAATAGTTTATTTTAGTGCAGGAAAATATGGTGTTGGGTGGATTGAACAAGCCGTAGTGTATTACCAGAGTATATGTATATAATTTACTGTATATACCACTTACAGGGACTACATCAGACATTTTTTACCAATTTATTTTAGGGCAAAACAAAATATTTTCTATTATCTATCTATCTTGTCATATATTCTTCTTCTTCATCTTGATAAATATTCATGACAAAAATAGGCATTTCACTGACCTTGGCCACAGTGTGACTGTCTTTAAGTTAACCATTTACTCTACTAGCCAAACTTTGGGGATTTTTTTTTTAATATCCATCTACCATATCATATTATTTTTCATTATTAAATATCGGTGACAAAACCAGGCTTAATACACTACACGGACAAAAGTATTGGGACACCTGACCATTACACCAACAGGGAAATCACATTCAAATACATAGACATACCGTATTTGCTCGATTCTAAGTTTTTTTCCAGAGCAAATGCTCTTATAATCGGGGTCGTCTTATAATCAGACCTCAACTAGGTCTGACTATGACACTAAGATCCTGATCACCCGCAGTGATGCAGGGGACCTGAATCCTCCTGCCCCCCACTTACCGGTACTTCTGAGTACCCGGTGCTTAGTCCGGGCAGCATGTAGAGCTCTACGCGATTCGCGTAGACAACTTCCGTTGCAGCCGGGAGGAGGTGCGGTTAGCAGCGGGGATTGTCTGCGTCCATCAGACAGACCTTACCCGGCTGTCAGAGATCAGAGTTCCCCGTGATCTCTGACAGCCGGGGAAGGTCTGCGCGATGGACGCAGACAACCCCTGCTGCTAACCGCACCTCCTCCCGGCTACAGCGGAAGTTGTGCACGCGAATCGCGTAGAGCTCTACACGCTGCCCGGACTACGCACCGGGGCCCCAGAAGCTCCAGTAAGTTTGGAGGAGGGAGGGGGAGTGTTAAATGGGGGGCATAAGGCATTTCTGGAGGCAGAGTGCTCTGTGAAATGCCTTTTAACCCCCTTAATGCCACTCTGCCTCCAGAAATGCCTTTAAACCCTCTATACGCCACTCTGCCTCCTGAAATGCCTTATACCTCCCTATATGCCACTCTGCCCCATAATATGCCTTTTAACCCCCTAAATGCCAGAGTGGCATATAGGGATATAAGGCAATTCTGGAGGCAGAGTGGCACATAGGGGGTCAAAAGGCATATCATGGGGCACAGTGGCATTTAGAGGGTTAAAAGGCATATCATGGGACACAGTGGCATATAGGGAGTATAAGGCATTTGTGGGGCAGAGTGACAAGCCAAAAAAAAATTTCATAGTTTACATGAATTAACATTTACTGGTAAAACTTTTTTCCTTTTTTCGTCTTATATTCAGGCTTTTTCTTTTTTCATATTCAGATTTTGGGGGGTCGTCTTATAATAGAGCAAATACGGTATATCTAGTTGAAGGGGACATACCTAAACATTTTTGGTTTTCATAGTGTATGTATAATATGTACCGTAATTTGCTCTGAAAATGCTCTGAAAAATACCCCTCGTCTTATAATCGAGGTCGTCTTCTAATCAGACCTCGTTCTGCTTCGGCCGTGCTGCTTACCGGGCTTTGATCACGAGCAGCGTCTCTGCTATTAGCAGCAGGAAACAGGAAGCTAGCACAGTCCTCACATAACTCTACCTCCCCCCTCCTTCCTCTAGGGGCGGGACCAGAGAAGTTGCTGGCACAGCCGGGCCCCTGCAGAAGTCTGCGAGTGAGAGATCTGCAGTTCAGGTAAGGGGGTGGGGGAGTGGGGGGGTTTGAGCGTGTGTGTATGTGTGATTAATGGAATGAATGAGTATTTAAATGTTTGTGAATGAGTGTGTGTGTGATAGCATCGATGTGTAAGGGGGGTGGGGGTGGGTAGCATGGCATAGGGAGGCTGTAATCACACTTCTAACATCCCCAGGTTCCAGCATGTACTGGCTGCCTTGGCTTGATAGGAGTGTAATTGCTGTTAGCAGTATATATATATATCTCCAGAAATGCATTTTAACCCCCTATATGCCACTCAGCCCCATGATATGCCTTTTAACCCCCTATATGCCAGAGTGGCATATAGGGGTATAAGGCATATCATGGGGCAGAGGGGCATATAGGGGGTTAAAAGGCATATCATGGGGCAGAGGGGCATATAGGAGGGTATAAGGCATTTCTGAAGGCAGAGTGGCATATAGAGGGTTAAAAGGCACACCATGGGGCAGAGTGGCAAATAGGGGGGTATAAGGAATTTCTGGGGGAAGAGTGGCAAGCCTGGGGGCAGATGTGCATAACTGGGGGGGGGCAAATAAAAGGAAATAAAAAAATAAATAAAAATATTTTTCTCAATCATAGCTTTAATTAAATATGAAAATTAGTTTACATGAATTAATATTTACTAGTAAAACTTTTTTCCTATAGGGTCGTCTTATATTCAGGCTTTTTGTTTTTTTCCTAAATTAATATTTTGATTTTGTGGGGTCGTCTTATAATAAGGGTCGTCTTATAATCGAGCAAATACGGTAATAGAGGAAATACAGTTCTGCATGTGCCTATTTCCTGCACAGGCCCAGTGACCTACTTCTACTACTGCTACTACTCTTTCACCATCCTTATTATAGGGGAACCTATTTATTTCTATAATTTTGAAGAAAATCCAGGTCTGTTCCATGGGGATGCATGTGCCTACCAGTGTCTGGCTGCTCCTTACTTTTACTGTCCTTACTCTGGGGGAACCTTTTTAAATTTCTATAATATTTGGGATATTCAGTCCTGCTCCAAAGGGCTGCATGTGCCTGTCATCTACCAATGGTTGCTTGCCAAGGCCCAGTGCCCTACTACTACTACTGCTGCTGCTTTTCTCTCACCTTACTTGCTCTTAGGAATCAATTCTTATTTTTTCTAATATGGGTAATAGGATGTGTGTCTGCCGGTGCCTGGTCTGCCCTGTGCCTCAATGCCCTCTGAGTGATAAATGTTTTTCTAATTTTGGGAAAAATGTAGTGTCCTGTGGGCTGGATATGTGCCAGTGTCAACCTACTCCCAGTACCCAGCTACTACTGCCATATAACCTTCTTTGCTCTTAGGGATCAATTAACCAATTTTTGGAGAAATTGAGTCCCATAGCTTTCTGCTGGATGTGTGTATCCATTGGTGCAGTGCTGCTGTATTTGGTGGTCCTGCAGTGGAGCACCAAGTGTGGAACTGTTCCTTAACCTGCTGCTGTAGGTGAGAGGTTAGTCCAGAAGGTGTCAGGGAACTCCTTTTTTTTGGAAGCCCCTCCCCATATTGTTCTCGAATCCAAAAATGTCCCAGAATATCATCCAAGCCTAAGAGTCAGGAAACAAAATTACTTGCCCAAAAACATACGGCAAAAATGAAATGAAAATGTAGTCAGAATTGCCTAGTAATAAAAAAAGCCTAAATCATATTTTGCACACTATCCAGTGCACTACCCTGTCTTCTCCAGAGCACATTACAGAATGAATGGATGATGTAAAACCAGAGATTCCAGGGTAAATATGGTGCCTATTGAGGTAATGAAAAGAATATCCTTCTCCCATTCATGACCAGGGGTTTCCTACTGACCAGAACTTTTTTTGCCATTTTTAAAATGTTTGATCATTCATTTTTCATGTTTAGCATATACTTTTTCCAAGGCCAGATAGGACTTTTTAAAGCCATTTTATACATTTAATTTAGTATTTATATATTTTAAAAAAACTTTTTTTTCAATTTTACTATCAATTTCTTTCTATAGGTTAGGTGCCCCTATTAAAAAAAATATGTTCAGCATGAATATATATATATATTTTTTTTAATGTTTTGGATGGGAGCAAAAAGTTCCCAAACATACTAGCCTAGGTTATGTTATTTATTTTAAAACTTTTTGATTTTTGTATTTCTAGTGGGAGGGGTACAAAGTAGACTTGAGCACCAATGGAAATTAATTGTTTTCCCTAGTACCAGCGGGGAAATGCAAGGTGTAAGGTAGCAAGGAGGTGTACTAAGGGTAGAGTGGATGATTTAGTATGTAATACTACATCCTAAGGGCATTAATGGGTTAAAATTTAAACATTTACATATAGATTTAAACCAACATATTCCAAAGTAACACATATTTAATGTTCAGATTAAATGCCTGGTTGGTACCTCAGAGATGAAATATTAAATCATATCAGCTAAAGGTCAATCTGTTTACATGACAGTAGGTGGAATTTATAGTGTATGAAAGATGAGCAATGGGACTCTTTGAATGTGGCAGCCATGATAAGCACATTCTCTAAAATGCGTGACTAAAACTTAAATAATAAAAATCCTTACTAAATATTAGAAACATAATTCTATTGTTTCAAAATCTAGTCAGCCAACCTTTACGTTGGGCAGGCCATATATCAATTGCATCAGTGGAATATTGATATTTTAAGAGGTGCTCATAAAATAATGGGGGGAAAACACAACCTTCTTTCTACGACTAAGGGATTCTTAGCACCAGAACTAAATTAAACAGAATTCAGTGAAATGCAAAACTAGGATGACTTCAAAGATCGCTTTCCTGCTATGGTTATACCAGTTACAGTGTGTATATAATAAACCAATGAGAATCATGAAAGATTTGATTCTTTATTTTACATAGAACATAGCTTCACTTAATCCGTCATCGTTCCATATTCATTTTCCAATTTCTGAAGATTCCTTTCTAGCTTCTTCACGTTTACTCTGTGCATCATAAGAAACTGGCCATTAAGATGAAAAACCGGAATGTCGTTTTTATATCTTTCATACCAGGCTGCGTTCTCTGGAAGAGTTATGTCAACTTGCTCTAAAACAAACTAAAACAGAAAAATATTAATTTATCAAAGACATGGGACTGTGTTTAGGGCAGGGAACAAAAGCGAGACATGCAAGTTAAGAAGCACAGAAAGTGACGGCAGATAAGAACCATTAGGCCCATACAGTCTGCCCAACCTCTGGGTACGTTCCTTAGTACCTGGCCTTATCTTATATCTAGCTTGGCCTTATGCCAATGGTGTTAAAATAGTCATAACAAAATGTGCTCAAATAGCAAACTGTTCATTAGGTAATCTGTATTTGATGTCGACATTCTAGGATTGGTATTTTTTTGTGAGTAGTCTGTAGTTCTAGTAGTTTATTTGGTCCACTGGCATAGTGAAGTAGTAGTAATACATTTCATAAAACGTTCTCAAATCATGTTCAAGTTTTTGAGAAGTCAACCCATAATTTAAAATTTGTACGATAAACATTTACATACCATACATTTTTTCCTGGTTCTGAAAGGTCCCTTATTTCTCCCCACGATACAAATGATTACAACTGATTCTCAATTTAGGGGGAAAAGAGTTACATGAAGGTCAGAAATATTCTTCCACCAAGTTTGAACTTTCTGTAGCTAGATAACTCAAATGTAAAGTGAGATGTGAAACACTTTTAAATGTTCCATAATGCATAAGAACATGAGTAGCTATACATAGAAAGTACAGAGTTCCTAAATATTTCATTTAGCATTCCAAGAACACAACAATAGAGAGATGCATAAAAAGCCATAACCTGACTCTTCTTCAGCTAAGAGTTTTTAGTTTCCTTTGATGTGAAATGTAGCCATATTTAACAAAGAACACATTTCCAGGTTTTAGTTTTGTATTTTGGCCAAAGCAAAAAGTTCATGTAGCATGTCAAGACAAAAAACAAAACAAAACAAAACGGTGAATATCTGTCAAAAGAAGTAACCCTTACCAGGGAGGTCTTTAGAGTGAGCAAACGAAGAGAGGTAAAATGGAGAAGTTCAACTTGTGTTAAAGTCAACTGCTTTAGCATAAGGTTCAGATCCCTAGTAGGACATAAATCATGGGCCTAGGATGACCCTGCCAGTCTCTGTCAGGGTATCAAGCTGAAAGGTTTCTAGTACTGTTGACTTGAGACTATAGGTTTGATGGACAGCCAGCCATTAAAATATAGGACAATCTCAAATCAGTTTGATAACTGTGTCACAAAGCAACCCCACTGTGGTACTGATATCTAATAAATGATAAGGACCAGGCTGTTTTATTCTTTTTGTACCCTTCATGATCAAGGCTAACATTTTTGCGGTGCTCATGTTTAGCTGTGGTTTTCTTCTCGCTCGTTTAGTGTACCCACACAAGTTTTATATAGTAACAAGAAGTGCCTCTTTAGATACCATTTGTTTATCATATCTAATTTCCTATATAAAAAAAAAGATATGGTGATTTTTTTTTAAAAAAGCTTTTGTTCTCACGTTTATTTAAAAAATCTTTTACTTATCTACAAAAGCTAATGAAATTAGAAATACCCAAAGTTCGTTTTTTTTTTCTTAAAGTTATAGGGCACTATGTCCACATAGCATTTTGCTATTTCAAAACTTTTTTTTCCCAAATCTGATAATGCTGCCCCATCTTCTATTTGGGACATCTTTGACCTTTCGTGCCAATGGGCTGTTTAAAGATTTCTGTGTTAGATGTGCAATTTTCTTTTCATTAAGTGTACCCACACAAGTTCTATATTTCTTTTTCAGGACAAGGGCTTTTATATAGATACCATTATTTTAAACATATCCTTTTTGCAAGTTATAGGGCAAAAAGTACAGCTTTTGCTATTTCAAAAACATTGTTTTTCAAATCTGTTCATCATGCAGTCATGTCCTATTTTTGAAGTTCAATTTACCTCGACCAAACCATATATTTTTGAAAATCAGACACCCCAAAGTATTTCAAATGCTGCCAAACAATTCAATATGTGTCCGCCAAAATCTCCTGGCTACAGTGATACCATGCATAGTGTTTGGGGGCTAAAAGGCCACATTTGCTTTTCATTTTAACATCTGGTCATTCTGCACCAATGTCCATGTATATTAGTCTAATTAATTGAAGCAGAATTTGATGGCAGATAAGAACCATTCGGTACATCTTGTTTTCCCATATTTCCTGATGTAAAGACTCGAACCTTAACCTTAATCAGTCCTTGGTCTGGTCTTCCATTCAGGATGGCTTTTTGCCTATCACACGCATATTTAAATCCACTCACTCTATTAGCCGCTACCACTTTTGAAGGCTGTTCCATTTATCTACCACCCCCAAACTAAAAAGGAGGATGATGGTAGGACAAAGGTAGAGAAAATCCTTGGATCTTCCAGATTTAGAAAAAAAAGAATTATCCTGCCTGTTTTATATTTGCTACAATGTGTGATAATCCTTGATGTGCTTATTCTTTAGTCATAAATCACAGATCAGTAGTTAACAGTACTACAGATTAACCGTACTTTTCTTCATGGTCTAGGTGAAGCTGAAATATGTATACTTATCAAGTAAACCGTTCTCGTACATTCTACTGCTTGCCATCTATCTTCTTGGTAATGTTAGAACAAATACGAGCTTAGATTACTTTGGAGATCAAATCTCCCAAGCATGGTTATATTAGCGTTATATAATATATTGCAGAAAATGACTTCATACAGATCTATTTTATTGAAATAAATAAAAACTTCCTCAGAATTTTTGTTATGTCTCCCTGACCATGTGTGTGTCTGCAAAAATTCAGTACGTTAGCGTTTAGGATCTATGTCGGTGTGAAATCACTTTAATGTCATGCTAATTTTTTTTTACTGGAGATTTAAAGAGGAACATAATATAACACCACTATTTTATAGCCTTTACACTTTTTTCAAGTAAAGTTTAACAATTTGAATATACTAATATCTATTTAATAAATTCTTGACACCCATCTCCCTCAATGGCAGTAGCGTACCTAAAGGGGGACGAGGCAGGCTGTTTCAGGGGGCAGACTTGGCCCAGGCAGGCCATTTCAGGGGGCAGACTTGGCCCAGGCAGGCCGTTTCAGGGGGCAGACTTGGCCCAGGCAGGCCGTTTCAGGGGGCAGACTTGGCCCAGGCAGGCCGTTTCAGGGGAAGTGGTGGAACAGGCAGGCTGCTAAAGGAGCAGCGGTGGCACAGGCAGGCTGCTAAAGGGGCAGCGGATGGCACAGGCAGGCTGTTTTAAGGGCAGAGGCCTACCACGTCATTGTCTGCCTTAGTGTATATTAATAGGGGTTATGCTGCACTACCATCACAGTCTGGCTCAGTGTATAGTGGTGAAAATTATGCTGTACCATATCCGTTCAGTAAATGTTATTTATTTTAATAATTTAATTAATTTGTCCAGATTTCTATTTTTTTCCAGTAAAAAATTTGTGAAATAAATATTCTTGCCAACATTAATTTTTGCGTGTCTGGGGGGGTGCCACATACAGGACCCGCTCTGGGTGCCAAATACTCTAGGTATGCCCCTGACCAATGGGTTGCTGTCATGACGGCAGCCATTTTTAAAGAAGTGAGCAACACTTGTCTGTAGTCCCAGCAATGATATGAGTTTTAAGTTGTCTACATCAGCAGAAATTCATGGTACTTAACACAGAGTGTAGTAATACAATACAGTTTTAGTTCATTTTTTTTTTTAAAAAAAAGGTACTACATCCAGGTCCCTGGCACATGTGGCCTGCAAATGACTACTAGATATGACAGCTACGGTATGTTTGTGGTGCACTCCTCCTGCACTTTCTATCATAGGAAAGTCAGGTGATTTACCTGAGAGGTACATGTCCCACCAGATGTGACCCTCCTTGGCCTGTTCCACTGTGTAATGAGGTTGAAAAGAAGTTGCATTACTCACTTCAGCGCCTTTCTTTTAAGCTAAAACCCATTACATACCCGTTGTACAGCTAGGTAGTCAGTCATTGAGATGGTTTAACGACTAAGAAAATCCATTATACTGTGTCTATGTAGCTGAACCATCTTAGTGGTTAATAACACACACAAGCAGCATATGACACATTAGCCATCCTCCTAACATGCTCCAGATGGTGATCAATACAGATGAGCTAATTCTCTTTTACACACCTTGATTAATTGTTTGTTGGATTAAGACTAAATGTGAAACGTAAACAGGCAAGAATAATCTACTGCTAAACCACATACAGCAAATGACTACTGGTAACATCTTTCATAGAGGTGGAGTTTATATGTAGGTTATTGGCAATATTTATTATTAGCTCTTTACAGGGCTTATTACATCAAAAATTAGTGTATTGTTTCCCTGATGAACCAAAGCAGAGACATCTTGTGGTAAAGGCATATAACATATCATGGAACAAAAGCATGGAGGTCTTTCTATTTATGAAGATGCCCAAGTCCAAACTTACTAAATCTATAACTGTGGAATTACAAGACAGTAAACCCAAATCACTGTTTTGTAGAAAAATATGCAGTATCCAGGGGAACACATTTATTGGCGGCCACCATTAAAATTGACAAATTTAGACAGACAACGGCCTGAGATTTTTGTGCATTTATTTGCTATTTATATTCATGTCCCATTTTATCTTGGACACAATATAGTAGTATATCAGTAGCTTTAGTAGTCCATCAAAATGTCATCAACATTACCTTAATTAGAGCTTAATATGCAGGATGGACTTCCATGTTGGACCTGCACTTACGTAGCAGAGGTGTGACTATATCCTATGGTTTTATAAACAATGTAGACAAAGCTAGCTAGTGTTACCAAGAATCAATCCTGAACAAATATTGGTTTTATATTGTGAAAATGTAAATGTACTTTCATACTAGTTAGCAGATTTGCAAAATAAAAGGTGCTGCTGATCTCAGATAATAAAAGAATTAAAGTATTTAGCGGCTTTGTAGATACACCTACAAGTCACCCCGCAGCACAGCAGGTATTTACACCTCTGTGCTGTTAAGACACATAGGCAAAAATACATTTGCTAGCAATATATCTTGTCTTTTTCTGCTTATTGCCGGAAAGGCTTTATGTCACACGGCACAAAGGATACTAATAGGCATTGCCATAGTAACTGGAAAAGCTTCTGTGTTTTTCAGTTTAAGGAATAAAATGTCAGAACTGCTAATAACGTATTAGAGAGTGCAATACATGTGTTGAGTGGAACAGCCTCTTTAACTGACTGCAAGCTCTGCTAAGCACAAGTCTTCACAAAGTTCGAGTAATATGCCTTAAATAATATCTATTAACCTCTTAATGGCAATTACCATGCCAGGCATGTCACAGAAAAACAGTCAATGATTATCGACGTCCCTGCCACATCATGGGATTAAGTAACTTTAGCAAGTGATCAATAAGAAAAAAAAAACGTAGGGGCGCCATGTGATCACATTCGCCCTATAGAAAGACATGTGTTTCAAATATGTCGGTGTGCTGCTGCTGAAAAGCTTTGGAAACGATTAACGAGGCATTTTAGCAACACTGTGTGAGTTAAGTAGGCGATCGCTGATCTCTTCTTAAACACTCTTCAGCAGCATTGCACCATCGTATTTGAAAGATATGCCGTCTTACAATATGGCACCGCCCTTCTCCTGGCAAGAGCTTCACAAGCAAGCAATGAGCGCTTCGGTCGCTCAGAGGGTGTTGGTACATCAGTACCATCCAAGCATCTTCTTTTGGCATATTCACTGGCAAAGAAGGGCTTTTAACCCCTTTCTTACCATTGATCACTGCATAGGCAGTGATCTTGCACAACAGCACTTTTTTTCTACCTGTGCATTTTTCTGGGGTTTATTTTTTCATGTAAAATTAAATAATTTCTATAAATACTTTATTTATAACTAAATAAAAATAAATTTTAAATTAAAAAATGTTGTTTAATTTAAAGTTTAAGTTAAATGAATTACTTTTACCACCAGCCTTTGTCAAAATTACTATCCTACTACTGACACAAGTCCTTTAACGGCCTAAGAACAGTCCCTTCTTATAATTGTAGCGGCGGTAGGGAAGAAGGCAATTACATTTTCCAGATGGACTGGATGGAGTCTTCTATACATAAGGTAACCAGGGCGCACTAGATGGTCCTCATACATTCCTCGTACATTCACACGCGTCCATCCGTGGTTCTCTACTTCGCATGTTTCAACACTAGCTGGTTTTCTCGCAGGATACTACTAGGCAATCATCCCTTACCGGGTCTGAAGTAGTCCCTGGGAATACTCTCCCATTTTCTTTTGTCCATAAGGAATCTTCTGCTTCCCGTAATGATTGCTCGTCTCTTTTTTTTATCTTGTGTGCTGTACCTACTGTTACTGGAACTGTAGGTATTTTACCTTTGCTCTGTTGTATTCATGTCCGGAATATTACTGTTTGTAACATTTTGACAATTCTTTGACTTAAACTTTGTAACTTTTTATTTCAACCTTTGTATACATGTGTATTTATTGAACATGTGCCTCCTGTCTGCAAAGGTAAATAAAATGTATAAAAAAAATTACTATCACAAATTTTGACAAAGGCTGGTGGTGGAATTAGTGCCTGAAAAGTGTTAAAATACCACCATGGAGTGTCTAGTTTTCAAAAATATATAGTTTGATAGAGGTAAATTGAATTGGTCAACTTCAAAAATAGGACATGGCTGCAGGATGACCAGATTTGAAAAACAATGGTTTTGAAATAGCAATATGCTTTTTGTATTTATTGCCCTATAACTTGCAAAAAATATGTTTAAAATAATGGTATCTATACGAAAACTCTTCTTGTCCTGAAAGCCCCCCCCCCGATATAGAACTTGTGTGGGTAGACTGAGAAAGAAGAAAATTTAAACTAAACACAATCACCACAGAAATTTTAAAATAGCCCATTGTTAAAATGGCACCATGGTAAGTTTTAATGATTATTTATGTTTAAAGGATGGTTTGTCCTTTTTTCACATTTTCAGCAAAAACTGAAGTCTCAATGTGGTCAACCAGAAGAGAGAGGAAGCAGCTGCTTAGTAAAGTAAACGGGTTCCACATCTGAGTGAAACACTGCTTGTTTAGCTGAAAGGTAGCCATCTGCAAAGCAAACAGTGGAAAAGAGGGCATGACTGACCCTTTAAGTACAAACCTTAGTTCCAACAGAAAGGGATACATTTAGATTACTTTATAGTACATTTCTTAAAGCAAAGATAACCTTAGTAACCATAGCTGCTCTTTGTGACTCATACACAAACTTAACAAATCATTATCATTAATTCACTGTGACCTCAGAGATTCCATTAAAGCATTGCATTACTCTCACGGTTTACAACTGCATGAAAAATATGACTTAGTCACAGAAATTTGAACCATCCCAGAATCTTAAACAAAGTGTCTGCAATAAGAACTAAATATGATTAGGAAATATTAGGAAATGTGTCTGGAAAGCAATTTGTTTTCAGTTATCAGGTTCAGTATTACCAAATTCCAACAGTGCTCTATTAAACCATTCATTAAAGGAAACATGAACCATGCCACAAAGAGCTTGTAGCCTTGGATTACCACCTCTTTTGAAATGAAATGTTTTTAATCTTATTTTGTAAGAACACCTCTCCCTTGTTTACCCATGATTGCAGATCACAACATGTTCATGGAATCTGACATAACATATGGGTTAGACCAGCTCCATATGACCAACTGTTGCTCCTGCACGTAAACATTTTGCTTGTGTTAATAAGATACATGACTTGACTAATTCGTCATCATTAGGGAATGGGGTAGAAGTTAAACCCTCTGTGATTAGGGACATGACTGCGGCTTTTCAGAACGTTTTGTAACAAAGAAATTAATAGAACAGTAATCTAATTTCTGCTCCAGCCGCATTTTTATAAATTACCCCGAAAACATATTGGATATAAGTACTTTATAATTTAATGTTAAAAATACATATGGTTGACTGGAATGGCTCATTGTCTGGTTAAAAGACATTGTCCTTGGAGATGTCATTCAGCAATGAAATCCAGAGTATTAATGACACACATGGATGGCTCTATATAATGCATCAGAATATACATGTGAAGACAGATGGATAGATAGACACCTTACCGCCAAGGAGGAGTTAGTTGCAACAGACAAATTAGATAGAATAGACTATATTAATACTTTACCCTGTTCATATAAGGTAAAAGTGTTTCTTTAGCTTCATCGCAAAGTGGACATGGATTCTGCAATTTAAAAAAAGTTATTTTTGTAAAGGCACAAACAACTTTTACTATGATTTCTGTATGTCTCTTTTAATCGTGGTACAAGGAACCAATTGCATATTTTCAAGATGTAACTGGGTAGAATAACACACAAAGGTTAATCACTGGAACACAAACTGTTGTACACCATGTTCAAACAGCAAACTGACAATCGCACATGTAAGTTAGTAACAAGCATATACCATATATGCGGGCCACTACTGAAATTAAAAAGCTGCTGTGGACATTATACTATAGACACTTATATATTTTACATTCGCGGTTTCCATTAAAAAAACTAAAACGAATCTTCTGACCTCCCCAAAAAAACTTTTTGGGGGACTTCCTTTTAGACATGAGTCAGGAGCTCAAAGCAGCAGCCAAGAGTCAAAGGGGTAGCATAGATGTATGGGCAGGCCAAATTGGAAATATTGCCTGGACAATGTGACCTCTGTGGTACTAGACTACATCTCCAGCTGCTTGTTATGATGGACATTTGCGGTTATGAATATAAAAAGATTCTTGTGCAAAGCAAGAAAGGTGGTGTTCTCACCATAACATTCAATGGAATGGTGAATCAACCGTGCACTGGCTGTTATGGCAAATGGACCACTTTTCAAAGTATGGACCATCTTATTACTGTACTAATTCCTAATATGTTTCACTATTCAGTACATCAGCCGTGTTTGATTTACCAGTAACCCTCCTTGCTGAGATTAGTATTCCCACCCATAATTTGCTGTTGCATCCCTTATGTATCCTTCATTTGATGCTGCCTCAGAGTTGAAGGTGAAAAAGCTAGTCAATGCATCCAGAGCACTGGGCTCCTGTGCTGTATTAAGAAAACATGCCCCGAATGCAGAATTTTCTCGACAGTTAATATAAAAATGTCTATCTATACCATGAATGATCTGCTATACTCTGGTCTGATGCTCCCTAATCTCTCGTCTATCTAAGGTAGGATGTTGTTGCAGCAGGAATCAGTACTAGTATCAGTACTCTAGTACTCTTGCTTTAAGAGATTGAATATTTGTCCCAGTCCATTATTTTTAGGGCCTTGTTTCCCTGAAAACATGTGAGCATTTGATTGCTGAAACTTGATAACATTTTGTAGTACTGCGTTTATCATCCAGAGATTTAAAGTGTTTTAGAACAAAAACAAATATTCATAGATGTATAAAGAGATTGCCAGCATAGCAAACTCCATTTCTCATCTAATACTACGTTATCACACCCTGCCAATTCTCTTCTGCTTATTTAAAATTCAATCTCAGACAGAAATGAAGCGGATTTGTTTCCAACTGATTACGGCCCATTATAGTTATAAGTCACTGGAAGTTTAGAATGCCTACAAATGGAGGGCCAGATTGTTATGTGTAGATATATGACAAGTGTACAAAAATGTTACAGAAGTTTGTGCTTTACTGAATAAAATAAACAAACATTCTCTGATTAACTACAGTTAACGCACACTAATTATTATGTATTAATTGTTTTATATAGCGCCATCAAATTCCATAGCGCTGTACAATGGGTATCACCGGCGTTCCCCTCATGAGAGCAATAAAAGTATATATGTTATACATATGCATTATGGTTTTAAGTTGTGTCCTACAAATAAAGCTAACTTTAAGGGTTAAAGGGATATTCCAGGGTCCAACAGTGAACACATATGAAAGTACTTTCTACAGCATAAAAAGGAGTACATGCATTTGCATTGGGGACACCACATAAACTTAAAGGGACCAAAGTGCGTATGATGGCTAGAATTTCCCTTTAGTGAACGTGAAAGACAAATCATATGACACTGGGGCGATTCCTCAATGACCTGCAAACATAAAATAAGCACAATGCCTAAAATCACACTTGCAGAGGGATGATACTGAATAATGAATGTACGTATTAACAGAATTACCAGCCTTCAAATATACTTCTGTTCCAGATATGATAAAACCACTTAAAAAAATGGTCTTTTTTGTACATGGTATCTGGCACCTTTATGGCAAAACCGTGCCAAATTCCATTATCTTCGCTGTGGCTATTGCACTGCAGAAAATCTTGATCCAAAAATAAATGTGTATACTTTGGAGAATTTAGCATGATTCTCCCATTTTATTAAAGTATCGATAAGTATGATGTTGCTAAAATATATTCTCCTGTTTGGTACATTTATATTGCTGTTGTGTTTCTAAACATTTGGACAACACAGTGTTTCATACATTGAACCAACTGCACACGGGCCACAAAGAGTTGCAGCTTTATTTATGGTATTACCTTTGTAAAAAGCGTGAGCACCGGCTTTGCCTTTTGAGATACAAAATAGCGTTTTAACACTCGAAACGGTGATGATTTCGCACTTTGCCAACATCTCAATGGGAGCATCTGCCAGTGAATAAAGAATACTCGTTAGTGTATTGTGTTCACCTAAAGAACTGGATTTCTTCTAAAATACAATTTGGATAGAACTGCAAGAGAGAAGTGGCTAGATGTCTTCATCACCTGCAAATTTGTAAGAATGAATACATTGGTTTCCATAGTAATTGCTCTAATTTTAACAATTTACCTTGATAAAGGTTTGGTTGCAGTAATGATTCTGTGGGACCAAAGTTTGTACTTATTCATTTTTAATGAACAGAGTACAGTTGCGTTATGTATCTTCTTACTGAATGGGACATAGATATATTGCATAGGGGCAAAGTTTTAAAAGTGGTCTTATCACCATAGCAACTAGTGGAATGTATGGGATGACTGGAACATTCCATTGGCTGCTGTAGAGATAAGGCCACTTTTAACCAATCATTTTGGAAAATGTGTCCTATTCACAAGTTTAGAAACATCGACATCAAGATAGATCTTTTCTGTGAACGTAAACTCGAATATATATATATATATATATAAAATCTCTGGAATTCAATAGAAATTAAGAACAACATTATTACAGATTTGATAATCTACTTGAACAGTGGTGGGTGGTTTGTCCTGCACAAAAAGAAAATAGGATTTTGCATAAAGCACAGGAAAAAAAAACATGTGAAAAATTCCAAAATATTCAAGTGTTTAGATTATACATGATGCAGGTCCAACTTTGCCCTTCCTGCAGAACACATCCAATGAGTTTGGCTCTTCCTAAAGCAAAGTAAAGAATGGGAAATCCAGTGGTATAACTCACTGCAATTAAGACCTAAACTTACGCCTCATCGAATTAAAATCCTTTAACATCAGTATCAGCAACCAAGCTTTGCATTGAATTAGTTTGGTGTGTCGATGATACATTTACACATCAGTGTCACGCTTCACTGAATTATACTGGAAATGCTTTTGTTCCAATTAGTATTTAGCTTGCATACTTTATATCCTTCAACCAATTTATTTTACATAGTGTGCAACACAGAAGATACATCTGAGCAAAATAGTAACTCAGGTTGAAAAAAGATCCATATATTTCAACCTTGCTGTTGATTCACAAGGCAAAAAAAACCCCCCATATTGAAGCGTTTCCAATTGTGCTTCAAAAGGGATAAACAATCATCTAGCACAGCATCCCTGGGTAGTGAATTCTACTTTGTTCTTACTGTAAAGAACCCTTTACGCTGCTTTAGATGGAAATTCTTATCTGGAATCTGAATGGATTACTACCTCTGTTCTTTACACAGTCCTATTAACGAACAGGGCATCATAGAAGGGCTGGTTTTGTTCTTCTATATATTTGTAAAATTTTGTCGTAACCCTAAGACGCCTTTTTTCTAATTCAAACAAATTCAACTTCTCTAACCTTTCTTCATAACCAAGTTGTTCCATTCCTCTTAACTTTTTCAAGCGCCATAAAGTCCTTCTTAAGAACACGCGCCCAGACATGCACTGCATATTCACGGTGGGGGTCTTACCTCTGACTTATATCTTCCTCTCGTGAGTCAACACCTCTTTTTCTACATCTTCCCCAGTCCTTCTCATTTAATAATTTCACTAAAACGCATTTAAGGTACAATTCACACATTTATTTATTTTCCCAAAGGAACAAAAATGCATAACAGAGTATGTCAAGAGTCCTCCAATTTGATCAAACATACTTGCAGGGAAATAACATCTAATTCAGACAGTATCATCTTAACTAAGTTTGTGTCATCTACAAACACTGTCACAGGGCTTTCAATACCCACTAGAACACTATTAATAATGATATTAAACAGTAAGCCTAGGACATAACCCAGAGAAACCCCACATACTATTTTTGTCCATTTGGAGAATTTTCCATTAACAACGTTGTATCTGCTCAAAGACCCTAGTCTATATTGTTCCTAACCTCTTCATATAATCCAATTAAGTTAGTCTGACACAATCAATCCTCCATAACACATGGCTGACCCTTACGCATGATGTTTTTGGATGAAAGGTATTCCTAAATATTATCCCTTGGTAGGCTCACGCCAGTCTTTTGGCACCATACCTCAGCGCAATTGTCTGCCTATTTCTTGGCTCAGTACCCTAAGTAGCCGGGCCGTGGGCCTTTATCTATTTTGACTTCATTTAGCAGTTTTACAATCTTGTCCTATGTCAGCCAGTCACATGACTTCTACAAGTTTTTTGTAGCAGTACTTTGCAAACCTGCGGGCACTGGTTCTTCATTGGTATACACAGCAGCAAAAACATGACTTAAAACTTCTGCCTTTTCCTTATCTTCGCTAACCAGTTTCAGACTTTAAAGGGCCACCAGTTTAATTCTTTCATTTTATTTTTTTTATCATTAATGTATTTACATTTCTTGTGAGGTTTGGCTGGCTTTCATTGGCTGTTTCTCATTATCTACTTTAGTTATTGTAATTGCACAATTTTCATTAGCACCTTCATAGTTTATAAATGATGCTGCTGACCCCTTTGATTTAAATGCCATCCTATTTTTTTCTTATGACTGACTGCTCTATTAAGCAGGTTTTATGCATTTTTAATCCAGTGAGACTCTCATGGAATTTAAAGCCTTCTCTGGACACCATTAATGAGGCACATGTATGGCAAGTGGGGCTGCTTAACCCTAGGGTTCGGTAAGAAGCTGCAAATATGCACAAAAAACCCCAATATAAAGAAAAGAGAGCGAACAACCTAAAAAAAATAAACATACTCAGCATACATATTCAGATTCCAGGTTGCTACTAGAGTAATAGTGACCAATAAGTACAAAGAACAAAGCAAATATTTACCGCATGCTATTCGGTCATATTATGTAGTGGTGGGCTAAGCAATATATGGCCATATACAGTCACTGGCCACTTTATTAGGTACACCTGTTCAATTGCTTGTGAACACAAATAGCTAATCAGCCAATCACATGACAGTGGTCAAGACAACTTGAACGTGACCTCAAGTGATTTTGAACATGGCGTGGTTGTTGGTGCCAAACAGGCTGGTCTGAGTATTTCAGAAACTGCTGATCTACTGGAATTTTCACGCACAACCATCTCTAGGGTTTACAGAGAATGGTCCGAAAAAGAGAAAATATCCAGTTAGCGACAGTTGTGTGAACAAAAATGCCTTGATGTCAGAGGTCAGAGGAGAATTGGCAGAAAGGAATCAGTAACTCAAATAACCATTCGTTACAACTAAGGTATGCAGAATACCATCTCTGAACGTACAACACGTCAAACCTTGAAGCAGATGGGCTACAGCAGCAGAAGACCACACCGGGTGCCACTCCGGTCAGCTAAGAACAGGAAACGGAGGCTACAATTCACACAGGCTCACCAAAATCGGACTTGTATCAATGGTTCAGGCTGGGGGTGTAATGGTGTGGGGGACCTTATCTTGGCGCATTTTGGGCCCCTTAGTACCAATTGAGCATTGTTTACACGCGACAGCCTACCTGAGTATTGTCGCTGACCATGTCTATCCCATTATGACCACAGTGTACCCATCTTCTGATGGCTACTTCCAGCAGGATAATGCAACATGTCACAAAGCTCACATCTCAAACTGGTTTCTTGAACGTGACAATGAGTTCATGCTACTCCAATGGCCTCCACAGTCACCAGATCTCAATCCATTAGAGCACCTTTGGGATGTGGTGAAACAGGAGATTTGCATCATGGATGTGCAGTCGACACATCTGCCCCAACTGCGTGATGCCATATGACCCAAAATCTCTGAGGGATGTTTCCAGCACTTTGTGGAAAGTATGCCATGAAGAATGAAGGCAGTTCTGAAGGCAAAATGGGGTCCAACCCAGTACTAGCAAGGTGTACCTAATGAACTGGCCAGTGAGTGTAGCGTGACAGAATCCCCAGTAATTGTTTATCTGACAAAGAATACTCAAATCTAACTACCCAAAAAGTCTACGTACAAATGGTTCCTGGGATTAGCACTCAGTACTCAGAGTACATTGCTTGATTTAGGTAAAGTACACACTTTGCGCCACAGATCCTCGAAAAAACAAAAGCGTTGGCACAGTTGTCCTTGCGAAAGAACGTTTGCTGCCAATTGTAGACTGGTGGCCTACAAGCATAACAATTAAACCAAATGGCCTGGTGAGCAACTTTTAAGTTGCAAGTGTTCTCTTTGACATACGATTTGAATGCACACGTTACTCTGCAAGCAAGCAATCACAGGAATGACAAGGTAAAAATACAGCACAAGAGTCAATATCATTGCATCAACTGCGTCGTTGCACTTTCTATTAATTCAATGCGTTTAAGGCATCACAGTAGCTCAGATGCGCGCCCCCTCATGAACTGGCTTAGAAGTATAAATCAGAGCAGAAACAGTCGCTGAAGCGTGTATTTTCTTGCTAGCAGGCCTATTAAAATCAGCCTGTGTGAGCTGTTAGAAAGATTAGCTTTTAACATCTCTAAACCTGCTCCTTTGGTTAGGACAAAGCAGCAAAAGGCAGAGAGTAACACACTTCAAAAGCACAGAGCCTATTAGAGATGAAGGTGTCGATTCAAGTGGAGCTGAGCCAGACTGATTGGCACATGGCGATGGCACAGACATGTTGGATTCAGATGGCTGTAACCTTGAAGTTAAGGAGATTTAGTGAAGGGAAAATGCACCTGCTTTACTGTAAACACATCCTGCCTTGTCAAGTAATACCAGATAAAGCAAGAATTAATATTCAGATATTGGTCCAGACTAGTAATAAAACTTCGATGTGAAATATGTTTTTTCAATTCCTTTTTGTTATTACATTTTTGGGAGTAACAACATAATGGAAGTTGTACATAAGAGCAGTGCTTCTCACGCCATTAAAGGGCAAAGCTATTTTTCTTTAACCTTCATTTTCCTGCTCCTCGTTTTGGTATACATAATGGGCTTTCAGGACAAGCAGCTATTTCTTTTGAAATCATATGCATACATATAAACACAGCGTTTCTAATATTAAAATACAAAACGCATCAAAATAATTTAAAAAATAAAGTTGCATCATGCTCTGCCCACTACTTTCCTGTGCACAGAGCCATGAAGATAATTTGAGAACCCCAAATGATAACTAGTGGTTAACCCTCAAGTACAAAACAAGCAAGATTTCTAGGCATACGCAGCGAATATCATTCAAATAACACAACTTTGGTAATTTCGTCTCTCTATACAGCCATATATTGCTTAGTCCACCCACCAATTGTTTTTTATATATACCTGGAATCTCATTAATAACATGTTCAATCAGTCCTCAAGGACAACTAACACATACACGATATATATATATATATTATATATATATATTCTAACAAAGAAAAATGTAGGAACCCATATACCCCGGCCTGTATAACAGCAATGCTACAGCTCTAATCTACAACTTTTGGACTCAATACACTTGAAGATGACACAAAGCTGGGGCATGAAAAAAAAATTATTTCTGATTATTGCAAATGGGGGGGTCACCTTTTTAAACAAACTTCACGCTATAAAAAGTTGTTCAGTTTCTTCACAGCTGACTAGACTAATGACTAGTAAAGTAAACATTAGTAATAATGTAAACTAATTTGCTACATGCATTTAACCCCTTAATGACAAAGCCCGTACATGTACAGGCTCAAAATGCATTGTTTTCAATGGGTTTAGGGACCGCCCATTGTCCTTAAGGGGTTAAACTATTCAGGGTACCTGTCAGATACAACATACTATATGTGCACCCCCTCTCCAGGAGTAAATAATCTTAAAGACGCATCAGCGCAGCCTCCAGAATGCCCAAAGAGCAATACAACAATTAATTTATTTCAGAATACAATAATAAGACCTCCACTAAGAATATAGATACGTTTCTTAAGCAGTACTAGTAGTATTTTAAATTAATTATCTGCTCCCCAATGAATGCAATCTGTACATGTAACCAGCAGCACAAACAATTAAAAGTCCCGCACAATCTAGAGCTAACATAGCAACAGAGGAAAGACACCACACTGCACTGATGCACCCACCGTGTCTCTTTACAGGAAGTAGCCACAGAACAAGTAGGGAAAGCACTTCCTGCCATATGAATGAAACAGAGTTATACTGCCCTCTAGTGTACCAAAAGTAAACAACACACACTGACTTTTGACAGCATTCTGACATTGTTAAGCTTGAAACGTTAAAATTCTTCTTTAACATAAGGTGAAGCTTCATGGGTCAATAAAAAAACGGTGCCTTTAAGCCTAAGAACCAACTGTGGTCATAGCTTGACAAAAATACACTGTACCCATACACCCTGAAATGCCAAGACATAAGGGCAACTATAGTTTTTACTTATTTGTGACAGCCTAAGTTAAAGGGACAGCAATATGTCCCTGATAACCCATTGAAAGAAGAATGCATATTAAAATACACTCAAAATGAAAAAAAAAAATAGAAAAAAGCACTTACCTGAACTATAAGGTGTACCCCTGCTGCTGCTGCTGCCGCCATCCTCATCCTTTGTGGTCCAAAGCTCCATGCTTGAAGCAACCAATCAATGGCAGGAAAAGCAATGAGACTGCTTGCTGCGAATGCCCACAGTGGGGTGAAAAGACCCCCACCCGCATTGTTTACCAAGACAAAGCTGGAGCTGACTGGAGGTTAGTATGTCATGAGCAGTGAGATGTGTTCAGCCAAACAGGGGTGGGCTGGGGGAAGGGGCAACTGAAATTGGGGGAACTGTGCCCCTATGTGAGACTTACAATGGGGGCCCCTAAGCACCCCAACTTCCTCCCTTAAAGTGCTGCTTAATGGTCTATGTGTGGGGAAATGGATCAGGTAACCATGCCCTGTAACGTGAATCTACATCAGGCGGACCGAAACATAAGCCTCCTTGCCCTGTCCGGAAAGCCCACCGGCACTAAAATGGATGCTGCAGCCGTAAATAATTTGCACCGCTTAATGACACACTGAGAGGAGTAAAGACTTGATAGCACTGGCTTTAGGATTTCACTATTGTGAATATCTGCCACGGTAAGTATGCACAACAGTATTTAAGAGAAATATTGACTTTATCTCAATATTATGTGAACAGAAGGCCATTACAAAGGAGCCATCTTTACCACAGGGTGCAAGGGACAGCTACCTCAACATTCAAACATCCTCTTAATTACCTGGCTGACTCCTGTGTGCCAGGGGGTGATCAGAAACAAATAAACTGCTGGGAAAGTTAGGGCAGAACAAATTACTCCTCCTCCTGCCACAAGTAATTTGTTCTATTGCAGTGTTTTTCTCTAAAGATTATCTAGAGTGAGTTGCCTATAAAGCATGTGATAAAATGGGCATGTGCTTCCCACCTCAATTCATAAACATGTATGGGACCCAAGGGTTTCAATAGAAGACTGTCTGGATGAAATCATTATAGTTCTACAAAGCTTTTATTTGATCACTAAAAGGGGTATGAATACTAAATGTGGACTAGCTCCGCTGCTAGCGTTTAACTTTAACATGTAGAAGCTCCAGTGGACAATTACAGTGGCACTCAAACCATGGTCTGTGGGTCCAGGGGACCCCAATTGTCTTCAGAATTATATTATGAATACCTCCCAAGTGTCTCTCTTAAAGAATTAGAGTCTCACTTTGGGACTCTGTCCTTCACTCCTCCATTGATGTCCTTCTTTTGTAGGAGCCCAGAATGTTTGCTGGGTATGAATATATCTTGGTCCACAGTCCTACAGTATTGTGTAAAGAAATTGCATAGATATGTAATTAACAGGGGTGGGTTTGCACTCTCTATCAAGACAGCCAGGTACAGCTGAATGGCCACTTGCCCTCAGAGTAACTAACTTACACACTTGCACACACACTTACACACACTCACTATAACACCAACCCCTTACACACGCTTACACATATACACCTTCTTTTACACAGTTGCACTAAAACATACTCACTCCATCATACCTCACTCTCTCACATAGCACACATCACACCTCACGCCACACACACACACATCAGTCCTTACACCTCACTCAGGACACAGCAAAACAAAGCCTTACCTTGTCCAGAGCCTTTCCTGCTTTTACCGCACGTAACTCCCTCTGAGAGTGCGCCATTATGTTCTGGAAGTTTGATTGTTATTTAACTCACTATTGTGTTCTCTCACTTAAATATTAAAGAGTGCCCATTTAGCTATGTTTATATTTTCGTATCATGAAAGTGCTTTGTCAGCAAACTAACATTAAAATCTATACCTGGTAACTGAGAATTAATACATGTCACATAAAGGGACATACATCAGATATAGACAGTGTCAGAATTCCCAGGTGGACAATGACCATCTGAACATGGTAGGAGTGACTGTTGCTATACAATGAGTTTGTGTGATTCAAGGCCAACCACAGAGTGTTTGTCTTCAAACTTAAGCTCTTTTCTAGGAGTTTAGAATTATTGCTGGTTAAGAGATTCTCATCATGTTCTGCATCCATAAAAAACACAGTTCTACACCTGAAATAGGAGAAATGTGTTCAGTTGTTATTGTTTACATAAAATATACAATATATATTCTTCTGTTTTAAATATCTGAATCAGTTACATGAATAACTGCTAACCAGCAGCAGGTCACAAGTCACACGAAAAGTCCTGTTAAAGCCTTGCTCCCTATGACACCTCCATCTATACCCCTCTGGCCATTTGTTGGGACCTATTGATGTCACCTACAACTGTTCTGTGAATAAACCACATAGTTCAGGGCTTAGTAAATTTCTAGTTCTTTTAGATTCTGTTAAAATAGTTCAACTGGATCTGCCAACTGTATATTTCATGATAACAAAAAAATAAAAAATAAACTATATAAGAGAGGATCCATCCAAAGCTGCAGCAGGTATGAGAGGTATACTTCTCACAGGAAGACTGTTTGTAGCAATATGGAGTCCCAGGAAACCATATTGTCAGTAATCAATAAGAAGAACCTGAAGATATAAAGAACAACACACATAAAACCACATAAACTATGTAAACAGATAAATGTTCTTTTGTGTTTCATTTACCTTGTATAGGTCTAGGGTATATTTTCAGGCACTCTGGTGAATACTGATAGCCCGGAAGCAATGATGATATCTTAGCAGATGAACCCTCAGATAGCCGTATATAAATTCATGATGAATAAGGGTATAATTGAGCTTTCTCTGTTTACTTTTTATATGTATGGATCTATTTTGTCTATTAACCAGGAACAGACTGGTGATGAGGAGGCGACCCTGGCACTTTAAGGCCTGCGGCCACCTGATGACATAAGTGCGGCCGAAGGCTGGATATGTGTGGCTGCATGTTATGTTTTTATGCTCACGTAGTGTGTAGTCGGTGGCCTCACAGTGCAGCTGCCGGAGCAGCAGAACAGATGAGTATGGGGCACTGTTGGCCAGCAGCCCCCCTGGCATTTGCCCATGTGCCAGAGGGCCTGAAATAACCCTTCCTTTGTTACAAAGATGTTTTGCTGGCATACTGAGGAGATAAATATTGCAAGATCACTCAGATTAAGCTGTTAGATTAGGTGATCTTTGTGCAGTTTTGCGTAATAAAGTATATCTCTAAAATGACCCTCTTTAGGACCCAAATCCCTTTGTTTTAGGAGTTTAGAATATTTTCTCAGTGTATTACAGTGTTTTACAGCTCTAAGTGTAACAATAGCACGTACACAAGCATCGGGAAGAGTGTTTATCATCTAAATTGTGTACCTATGCTATAATTGCGTTTTACTACACGTGTATAAATAGGTATCCCTAAATCACAAAGTCACATAACTTATCTTATTAAAGTTCTGCCTTAACCGCAATTCTAAAACTAAATTGGTAATTTGAAATGTTACAAGATAGCGATATGTTCATACATAAAGGTGATCTGTTACTAAAATTGCATTTACATTTATTTATGAAAAACGCAGGGCTTGCAGTACTGCATACAGCCAGCAGGTGACACTAGAACGACCGTTCTGGGATGTAATTTGCAAGGGAGAGATGGGAATTTGATGTGTACTTAAAAAGTCTGGACAAAGTATACAATGGAGATTTGTTTTTGAGAATGATGCGTATTACTAGAGTAATACATAGCTTGCTGTATATTTGCAAGTAAATGTGTACATATTTGACATGCAACGAACAAGGTTTGCAAGACTTGAGGAAATCTATTCAATGGCATTTGTTTATTATTATTATTTATTGTTTTACATGGCGCCATCATATTCCGCAGTGCTGAACAATGGGCCTATTTGTCTAATGTAATTTGGTAGGTTTTACCTAGGCCCAATTTCAAAATATGTTTCAATGTTGGGCTTTTTTTTTTGTAATACCCAGTTCACAGTCCTTAATCACTCCTTAAATTACTGATCTCCAGATCTCTCTACAAAACTAGCTGCCACTTTAGTAATACCTAATGATAATAATCCACTTCACCCCATGCCAGCACTAATCTATCCTAATTCTTACTGATTCTGTTGTTTCTCGCTCCCATTGCTGAGTTATACTTTATCGCCTTATTACTAATCTCTGTAAACCATTGTGAACAATGATGCTCTCTAATGCCGTATTCTGGTGACAGGCATTACAAAACCTTGTTTTTTTTCTTTTTTCCTGATGAGAGGGAGACACAGGAATAAAAAAAAAAAGTGCACTGAATGGGAATTTAGCATGCATTGATGTGTTTCTCAGCCTGCATTGAGTGCCCGATTTGGAATTTGTTTTCATGGGCCACATTTAATTCCATGTTATTATTGACTAAACATTTAAATTGTGGGGTACATGGTAAAGAAAGTTTGTACATTGCGGGATTTGGTTGGAAGCACTGAGGGTACTGTAAAGACACACAATCAGTAAAGCATCACAGAACAATTAGGACTTACAGAAACAAAAGGTAAAAGGCTTACAATTAAGATATATATATATATAAGATAAAAGCACAATGACACATAAAAAAGGACAAAAACCTAAAAAGTTAGTGTCTCTTATAGAAGGTAGAAAATAGACCATTATTCTGAAGGATTCTTATCTTAAGAACTTTAGGTTTGTGTGAGCATTTGGGTATTAACCAAAGCACTAGTTAAAATACACAAGTATCCTTTGAGTGCACCGTCCTGCTAGAATGTGTATGTGTCCACTATTCAGAAGAAGTGTCTCATTCTTGGTGACCCCAGAGTCCATCAGTGGTCACACAAGAATTGACAATAGAAACCTATGAAGCAGCCTGTGAAGAATTCATTGTAACTCCACCTCCTCCTTCAGTCTCACAGCTTTTGAATGGGGCTGTGATGAGAAATGACAACAGGCACTGGAGCTCTCACCAAAAAACACTCTCTCTCACACACACAGTGCCCTGTGAGGCTGAACCCTGGAGTCTGCCCCAGTACAGCCAAGGGACAGGATCTCACAAGTTCCTCTCTGAGCAGCAGCAACACAACACATCCAATCTTCTTATTCTTCTTTATTTTTTCCACCACATTTCCTACTGGTTTTGCTGAAGGGTTAATGCATTTTACAACTACAGTTCCAGTAGGATTTTCCTGATCCAGTGAAGTTTCACTGTTCCAGATTGAGGTAAGATTCTTTATGGCAAGAACAAAGTGATCAAAAAGTAGTCTGTATAAATGATGTAAATGGGGTGATTATGGGACTGTGCACAAATGCCTTATTTTGGAAAACTGCACCACTATGTAGATCAGCCAAATCCAGTAGACTACAGTTCCTATCATGCTCAGTTATATGTTGTTTGAATTGCATATTTAATAGTTCATTAAGACAATTTCTGTGGAATCTTGGCAAAGTTGTGTACAAGATATTTAGAATAATATTGTAAGCATAAATATATTTCACATCAGATGGGAATAATCTGATTATGAAATATTATGGCATATGTACTGAAATGCAATGTTAATTCATAGAACCCTAAATTAACCAATTTAACGTAACACATTTCATATATATATATATATATATATATATATATATATATATATATATATATATGAGAAGTATGAGAAGTATCTTTAACTTGTTACAGATTATAACAATGCTTTTCTGCAATGAGTGTACTTGTTTGAATGACCAAGGTGTGTGTATATTAACAATATATATTAATAATGAAAAAAAGACTTTGGGAAGTTAAAATTGCAGAAGTTTAGAATTAGAGAAAAACAAATACTCAATTATTTCCAGTTTTGGCTACCTAGAGGTTGGTGCATAGTTTAATCAAATCTGTGTTTATTAAACAATGTGCTAATAATTCTACTGTCTTCTGAGTTAACCAGTTCAATGCCAGAGAGCTTTTTAAAGTATGTGTCATACATCTGACATGGAATGGGTTAAGGTAGGAGAATAGAGGGTCCCCAAGCTCAGCAGTTGATCATACAGCTTTTTTTTTCTGTATTTTGTATGGGCTATGCACTTTTGGAATAGTTCTAAAAACTTTAGTGCTCAGTGGAGAAGATGGAGTGGTTATGGACTGGATTTGTTTATGTTTACACCTGTTGGGTAGCAGCTGGAGATGACATCAGAAACACATACTGAGTCAGAAGCAGGACACACTTTCTCATGCCAAAAACCTGAGAACTCTTCAGGAAAGACATGGAAAATCATTTAAAGACACCCACTGTGCTCAGGCAGGTGTAGAAAACATTAATAGTGTAATTAGTGCCATGTTGTTGATTTAAAAAAAAACAAAACACTTAATGCTTAGAAGAGATGTAATTGAGTCAAATGTAAATGTCTAGGTTAGAGAGGAGGGGAAAGGGGCATTTAAACAATTAAAACTAAGTTTTTTGTGGAGTGCTTTACAAAGTCTTACTCAGATAAACCAGGCCCAGAAGGTAAACTTCCAGGTCAGCTTTCATTTCTTTATCCTATAAAATTATGGGGACTGTCAGGTCTTTGTCAAGACAGAGTGATGTAACCACTTGAAAAGCCCTAGATTGCATACATACATAAGCAAATATTAGTTTCAAAGGGAATACGATTATGATTGCATTTATAAGGTTAGCTAATTTCTAATATTCATGTTTGGCCTGCTTGTGGGTTATATAGGTGTGCAAAAAATTGATATGTCCAAACTTGTCTGTGATGTCATTTTAATTTTCCAAAGTGTTATGTTGTTAACTTGTAAGTTACCAAAATCACTCCATAAATAATTTTAAAAACCCATGAAAACAACTTTGCTGTTGCAAAAGATTGTGTAAACTGATGGCTCCCTAAATTCCCTCTTGGCTCACCACAAGCTAGTTCTTCTCAGATACAAGTCACCCGAATCGGAAATGCTGCCAGACCCCACCAAGCAGTGTTCAAACTGAATACTTAAATTCAAGATCACCAGGGCCCATGGTTCTGAGGAATGTTGCTGAGATAAATCTCAGTGGCCAGGAGAGCTGGAGCTAACAAGATGGTCATTGTCATATTCTAATCCAGTATTTTGGGACTGAATATTTTGTAGGGGGTTGTAAGGAACACTTGTTTTCTTTGTCTACTTTGGGGATCAGGACATTAATTTAGCCCTGCATTTAATTAGCATGTGATTCTTGTTAAGCCTTACCATAGTGCCTTACCCTTTGTTTTGAAGTGGAACTGTTTTATTTGAGTGCAGAAAAAAAATCAAAGGACCTTATTTAAATGACACCAGCCTTTACCTTTTACAATAACCAGGGCTCTGAAAAGGCTCATATGTCTCATCATTACAAAGCTCTTTCCAAGCAACACAAATATGAGATGACAATATTTGCTTAGAACAGCTGGTTTGTGAAGCTATTTCTCATCAGTTAGCATCTGAATCACATTATAAGATCTACTTTTTAACAAAGACTCTAATAGAAAATGCATTTTGCAGGGCAATGATGTATATCATAAGCACTGCTTTAAGGGCTGGGTCTAGTTACTCTGAAAAACAAATGAGAAGCTATACATCTGTCATACTTAAGAGTGGTTTGGGAAACTATATTGGCGGTTTTATATACTACTAAGTTTTGAGCTATTGGCAAGATTTAGTAAACCAAACTCTTCAATTATGGCTAATCGAATACCAATGGAAAGTTTTCTTACTGTACAATGGTGAGATGTGGCAGGGAGGTCACCCTCCTTCATACACGCATGCTGGTCCTTCTCTTTATAGGGATACCGACAGTGCCACATCTGGTCTAGATTAAGGTTTTTGCATTGGTAGGATAAATCACAAGAGTATGTATAAGGAGAAACCAGGAAAAATGTTTATATTGTGATTTTTAGCCAGTATTGTCATCATTTGCATGCTAATACGTTGTGTATGAAATAGACAAATTGTGACTTGGTAATTCAGAACCGTAACATTCTAGCCAGCCATCACCAGTACTCATGATATATGAGTGCTTTGCTTTGTTCTTGGAGGTTGTTTTCTTGAGAGTAGAGAGCCCAGTATACAAATGAATGTATAACCTACTCGTATCAGCAGCCATACCTTATTTTCTTGGCAATATCCATGTATCTCACTCTACACCACATATTCATTTTTTCAGTTATTGTGGCATTGGCAAGCATCAGATCCAAAAAATAATCCAATAAAGCTCAGGGAAAATGATGGCGCTTCTTTTGTTGGCCCCTAAATGTCTTGGCAGATTCAGGAGTCAATTATTGATTCTGAGTAATTTTTATAAGTAACATTGTATTTAAACAAGGTTGAAAAACAATGTGTACAAGTTTATACAAGCAAAGTGTACTATCGACTAAGCTTGTCAACACCATTAGAACAAGGTTTACAGCTCCAGGAATACGGTTGAATATGGTCAAATGGGCAGATACGTGGTAAAAGGTGCAAATATGTTCCATTTTAGCAATTCGTTTGCCAGAAATAAAGAACGGCATACATGTAAAATCCCTTCTCTTAATATTTACTTTTTACTTACATTTTATTTGGCATAATGTATAGGTCACTTTTTGTGCTTTACATTTACATTGTAGTCGTTTAACATCCATGTAACACATGCTTAAATCCATTTAAGCTGGACACTATCGTTCTATGTATGATCAGAAGTTCAAAACATTTATTCTAGGTAACTGAGATAGCATTGTGTAGGTATAAAAGTCGAAAGAATGACATTCATTCATCTCCCAATATTTATACGGTGGAAGATGTTGCCCTGTAACTGAAAAAATATATTCTAATGATAAGTCTACATCCTCTCTGTCACAGTTTGTATTGGTGGTATTTAACTAAACAAGCATAAATCAGTATTATGCATTCAGTTTTTCATACATGAAGATATATGGTTACTTTCTAGCACGGAAACGTCAGCAGCCAAATCTCTTGATTTACTTGGCATGTAATTGCAAAAGAATGTCGTTCTTTTCAATTTTGGAAGTAAATGGAATTTAATAATTGGGAAGTCTATCATGCTTCCCCCATCTAGATCATTTTACAAGTAAATTAGTCATGATTTCCGAGGCTAGGCCTCGCACACTATTTTTGCATTTAAAATTACAGAAGCATGACATTTAAACGCAACCGGGCATGGTAGGCTCATCTAAGTGAGTTTAAAGTTGCTTTGTCAGGGGGCACATTGAAAGAGTATAAGTGAGATCAGCCTTTCTGTCAGATGTAAAGACTGAAAAAGAGAAAACAAGCTTCGAAATTACAC
Organism: Spea bombifrons; assembly: GCF_027358695.1. Classification (NCBI taxonomy): domain Eukaryota; kingdom Metazoa; phylum Chordata; class Amphibia; order Anura; family Pelobatidae; genus Spea; species Spea bombifrons. Next base: position 130,519,102 of record NC_071087.1, on the reverse strand, counting down.
GGATGAGAAAGCTGTGGAAATAAATGATGTTTGAAAATTTTCTCACTTTGCCTTTGAAATTTCTGTTCCTCTTACCTTGATGAATATTCTGCATTTTATAACTTAGTTTAGCATAATAAGCCATAATTTTTAATGTTGACAGCAGACCGAGATTTCCCGGCAGGTAAATTAAGCATATGCACACAGCACCAGATTTTTAGGGGAAGGTTTCATGGTAACCAACCTACTGCTGACCATTTTGGAGAATGCTGGTTGATTTTTTGTTGTCGAAGGAGAAGAAAAAGCTTCTTAAAAGCTTTTTTCAGTTATTAAACCTTCCCCACATGATAATCACTCAATGTTTTATCCATGTGGAACTCAGAGCACCCTGGTGCACACATTGGTTGATGCCATCACCTGGCTTCCTGATGACGTCTTGATGACTTCCAGTTGCCCAGGTGCATTTGAGGCTCACACGTCACTTCCATCTGACTTGATATAATGCAACCAATTCCTGTTACCGTTATGTGGTTTCTTAGTATTGAGCTTGCATTTACATTGTCTAGTCTAGTCTTGGCCTCTGATTATCCTGCTCTCTGGTGTCACAACCTACAGTCTGCTTTCAGGCTTTGCTGTTTGATTCCTCACCCCGTTTGAATTCCTTCACCTTTTGAGTACCCAGTAAACTTGTGCAAATGGACCAAAAACAATTCCTACAACATTTTCAATTCCTTTTTGGTCCCTTTCAGTGCGGATGAATATCAGAGGTCATTTTACATTCAGAAACAAAATGAATTGTCGCTCACCCTCATTCACTCTTTCATGCTGTTTCACACTTTCTCACACTCTCATTCACGTTGTGTTATACTCTAATTCACTTTCTCTCACGCACTTTCTTAATGTCTCCCTACCATCTCCGCTGACCAACTCTGTGTCCCGGTGTCCTTGCCGTGCAGCTTCACTTTTTATCCTGCATTTTTCTTGTTCGTCTGCCTTGTGTCTTCTTTTTTCATCTGCTTCTCTGCCGACATGGCCTCCTGGCGAACTTCCGCAAAAGAGCAGAGCCTCTATCACACTCTCTCCCTACATTGGAGGAAAGAGCTAGAAGCGGAGCTGACTGTGAAGTCTCTTGTTTGTCCTGACTTTGGATGTAGGTATATTATGCTATATGCAATGCCATATTATGTTTTAGGTAATATAAGAAGGGGATCCATCCTTTTCAGATATATTATTTGGATATGTTACATGGTAGGAAACCCCTAAACGGATTAGTGACTGCTTTTGTCTGGCACAGAAAGCTAGATTAGAAAGTTAAATTGTGTAACACATCCTTAAAGCATTTACAGCATTTGGAGGTTTGGTACCTACTGTTAAAACTAATTGATGTACTGATACAGTCTAGTGGTAAAGCACATGTTTGGCTGTGACCAAGCAATAGGTCCAACTTTTCAGTCCTGGACTAAGTCCTAGTATAGTTTTTGATCTGCTTTTCTATAGCAATGAGTAGTGTAAGTCTCATACCACACATAATACTATAGGAAGTGCAGCATTAATATGGAACGAGTATACCACCATGGTATGAGAGGCCACACTCATACATTGCATAAGCAATAAACAATAAAGTGTGAACAAAAACATCAATCTGATATTTTTGTTAAATCTGTCAAACAACCCTTTCACTTTTTTCTATTCAATCAGATACCTCTGAGTAAATTATAAACATAACAAAACATTTAGAACTTTACAGCCATATTGTTTCCATTCATTCATACAATACTGCCATGGATTCATGTGATGGCCCTTAAGAAGACGTCCTGTGTATATCCGGTATCATTAGGCATTAGCATACCTGCACACATGTCCATGCTTCATAATTGGTAAAGTTACAAGAGAAGTCCCCCACTTCCAATGACAAGTTTAATGAGCTGCATATTACGTTTTTAGAGATGCAAAAAAATGGCCTTTTAAAATATTGGTCATCTTCAGGTCAGCCTGTATCCATTAGTTATCCCTGTGTAACTGGTTAATGGTCTTAAGTGCTATTTGATTAAAAACGATTATGTTTACCATAAACTTTGTGGATACTTGCTTAATCAGAATTGAATTAATTACGCATCAGTTTCAGTTTCAGGCTAGTTATTACAGATCTCTACTTGGATGTGTGTCTGACTTTCTAGGTTTTGTAATGAAATTATATGTAGACACTGAAATGCGCATCTGGCCCTCCGTACTACAAGGCTTATTAATGCAATGCCTACTATGACCATCATAAAGAACAAATACATTCCTTAAAAGCATTCCTTCCACCCTGTGCTTAAAGTGCTAATAACGGTAGCACAATACTATTCATGTGATACACATACAAAGGGTGCATTATGTATGGGTGGCTGGCAAAAGAGAAAGTGGTATTCCTCAGGAGGCTAATACGTTGCCATAGACCTACTTGCTTTTTAGGTCAAGACTGATGGCTTAATACAGTAAATAAGCAGTGAGGTTCTGCTATTTCAGTCTATCAAGTCCCAGATTAATACAAATTTACGACAACTTCATATTGTCAACATTTCTTCAATTATCAGCCAGTCTATGAAATATAATAATTTTATTCTACCTGACAATATTAGAATTTATTTTACTAGTGGCTTAGTAGATACATGGTACTAAATACCCCTTGACCACTAGTCCACTTAATAGGGCTGGATTTCAATTATTAATTATTACATTTATTATAACGTTCATTAATTACCGTATTCAATTAATGATTAAATTATTTAATATATTTTCACTGGTGACATTGCACGGATAATGTGCCAATATCTGCATTTATCTTAAAATACCAGAATGAAGCCCCATTGTGGAAAGCTGAAGAGTGGAGCATATATGACAAAACCTTAGTTTACAGCAGAAAATAATAACAGCAATAATTTTCCATTGTCCATGAAAAGCCTTATGGATACCAGTCTGTAGGTGATGTGGCAGTTCTGACCATTAAGTTGGCTTGGCACACATCGGAGAAGGATCATGGGAGTTATAGTTCACAAATAATATAACCGCTTCACTGGCCTAGAATACATTATTGAATTAGGCATTGCCAGTGGCTTATGAATGTAAAACATCTGAATTATTATGGAGCTTGTGGTTTGTTTGTCATTTGGAACACAGAAGGTATCCTACAGCAGATCTCCCATGTGAAAAATGACCTATTAGCTACAAGATTTGATAAAATGGATCCGTTGGATTTATGCTGCTATATTTAACCCAGTGGCGTCGCTACAGGGGGGCAAGGGGGGGCAATTGCCCCCCCTAGGTTATTCCTTGCCCCCCCTGTTGCCCCCCCGCTGAATTTGTAACCCCTTGACTGCTAACGACGGCATGGTGCCGTCGCTAGCAGTCCCAGTCAGGTGCTAACGACGGCACCATGCCGTCACTAGCACTACCTTACCTTGATGGAGGTCTGTGGGCCTCCATCACCACCTACCCCGGTGATCTGCCCCTCAAACTGAAGGGCATCACCGGAGCCACCCGATCTTCCCGGTGACATCTCGCGCAATGACGCGATGACGTCACCGCGCAACTTTATTAACAACTGACAATTGTCAGTTAAAGAGGTATGGGGGCATGCTGCTTAGATGCCTGTATCTCAGGCATCTAAGCAGCTACATACCCCCAACATATACCATTGGAAAGGTAATCGCCTCGCCTTTCCAACGGTATATAGCTTGTAAAATAATAAATAATAAAAAATATTAAGTTAAAAAAATGAAAAATAAATGATTTGGGGGTCTCTAAAGGCAGATAAAAAAGATCAAAATTGCCTAGAGACCCCCAAATTAAATTATTTAAACATAAAGTAGTTTAACTTTAAAAAAAAAAAAAAGTTTAAGTATTCTAGCTAAATGATCACTGTGGTAGCCAATGTTACCACAGCGATCATATAGCTATAAAAAGTCACATTCCCTTTTTAAAAATGGCCGATACTAATTTTTAATCCTATGATCCCTTTGATCATGGGGTTAAATTTAGCCAACGGTAGAGGGAGGCAATTTTTGAAATCCTGATGAACTGCAAATATTATTAAAATCAGCCATTTAGCCTGTGCGGTACGTGAGTAACCATCTCATCGCTGGAGCGCCTTGCATTTTTACTGCAAAACATATTTTTGCTGTAAAAGTGATTTTTTTTTCTCCCTTTACCATCATTTCTTTGGGATTGTAAGGGGAAAGAATGGTGTGTGCGTCTGTGAGTGAATGTATTTAAAGTATGGTGTGTGCTTCTGCGAGTGAATGGAGATATGAAAGGCGTGTGAATGATCAGTAATTAGGGTTGAAGCCTTGACATAGCATTACTGCTCACGTAGGAAGTTGAATTATGGCACAAAAAGTACACATTTGCAAGAACTACACGCCTTGGCGCATCAAATGAGGGGCTGCATGTGTTTCTAGTACACACCTGGAGTGCGCAAGACACAAATGAACATGTCGCTATGGATAGAAAAAAACATATTTTCTAGCCAAAGCGACATATTCCATCATTATTTGTGCACTCAACTTTTGTCCTAGAAATACATGTAGCCCCTCATTTGAAGCTCCAAGGGGTGTAGTTTCTTAAAATGGATGAATTGTCTGAATGAGGGAGAGCATGCGTTAATATGTGGATGAATTGTCTGAATGAGGGAGAGCATGAGTTAATATGTGGATGATTTGTCTGAATGAGGGAGAACATGAGTTAATATGTGGATGAATTGTCTGAATGAGGAAGAGCATGCGTTAATATGTGGATGATTTGTCTGAATGAGGGAGAGCATGAGTTAATGTGATTGTGCGTATCATAGATGTATAATTGTGGAAGGGCAAAGATGGCACTAGCAGGATGTTTGAGCCTTGGGGACCAAGATGGCACAGGCAGGGTGTATATGGGAAAAAGATGGCAAATCGTATGTGTGTTATCTGGGTGTGCAACCTGTGATCTATCCCTGTAATTTAGGGGGTTTTAAATATACTATTAATGCCGTGTTTTTATGTGAATTCCAATTGATCTTTACCTGCAAAGCTGGGTTTCTGTGTTATTCTGTAGATCCATATCTGCTATGCTATGTTTCCATACATTATTTATGTATACCTGCAAATACAGGGTTTGTATGTCTTGTTCAGTTGATTAATACCTGCAATGCTGTTTCCATGTATTTATTTGATCTATACCTGCGATGCTACGTTTCATATATTATTATTATTGTATACCTGCAAATACAGCATTTGTATGTCTGATTCTGTTTATTTGATATATACCTTCGGTGCTGAGATCACAAGTGAATTTCAATTGATCTATACATGCAAAGCTGGGTTTGTGTGTTAATGTGTTGATCTATACCTGCTATCAGCAGCAGGGTCTAATATTTATATATATATCGACAGCAGGGACTAATATTAATATATATATCGGCAACTGGGGTAATATTAATATATTTGGGCAGCAGGGGGTAATATATATATATATATCTATCGGCAGCAGGGGATAATATATATATACATCGGCAGCAGGATCTAATATTAGGCCCTGAAATCATTTAGTGCAAAAGTTAAGGTATTGTGTTGTTTAAAGGATTTCAAGGATTAGTTGTACTAAATTGTGGCTTCAGGCTTCCCATGTTGAATGATCAAGTATTGTATTGTCCAATAACAAAAGTATCATTCCATAGCACATTACTTTTGGCAATTAATATATATATATATATGTATATGTGTGTTTTTTCAGTGGTATGATTTAATGGTGGAAATTATTAATGCCCCCCCAGTTTGACTGTGGTATCTTGTGTGCCCCCCCTATATATTGTTTCTAGAGTCGCCACTGATTTAACCCCATAATTAAAGACCAAAAATACCTTATTTCTTAGTGGGTACCTAATAATTTACTGTAGTTGTTTGCCATGAGTTGCTTTTTAGCATGCTTTATTTATTACATTTATAATTACAGAGCCTTTTAAAGATTATCAGCACATGATCATTTTTTTTTGCGTGCAAGTCATTTTTCCACGGCCATCATTCCCATGCATTCCTCCAGGTTACGGTATTTTCTGACGTGGGTGACAAACTAAAGAGGCTTAAGTTTTGATAACTCGCAGATGGTGTGGAAGGCTTGGGACAAAACAACCATCCTTCCACCGTTCACAGCGGACATTAAAGCTCACTGGCCATATACAAAATAAGTTAAGAATGTAACATTTTCTTTTTACGGGGCATGGAGCTCAGTTAGACACCCTTACGTATTCCTTCAGCCAAAACTCAAGCAAGGGCAACTTTTCTTTTCCGTTTCTTAAAAACAGCTTGATCCTGCGCTGTGCCAAACAGGGTGGAGGAAGACAGCTCTGCTCTATTCAAGTCATGGTGCAAAGGATGCTTGGGAGAGCTCTGCAGGAAAGAATGTTCATTATGCCTCTGAGTACAATAATTACTGCAGTGGATTTTAATTATCCATATAATTATATTCTGTCGGCACCGACCCCTTGTGTAAAATGGTTACTGCTTGTTTGTCTTTTCTTTTTTTAACTACCAGTTACTTAAGCGTTTTCTTCCTCTTTTTTTAATGCAAAAGTTAGTTAATTGCTGGTAAAAGCTGCTTAAAAATAACAGGCTTGTGGGATTCCTGCACGTCCAGCCTTCAAGCCCCTTAAAACTGGTGTTTTCTTTTAATATAGGTGATCTTTCACATTTTCTTTTTTTTTTTTTCCTTGCTAACAAGTGCCTTGTAAAAAAACACAAGAAAAAAAACCCCAAACCCGTGAATATCTTAAAACAGACCAACAATCTAAGCATATGTAAATGCAAGTTTAGTAATGGCGGCGAGTAAGGGTGTATATAACAAAAAACTATTCACTAAAGATTAGCATATTAACCCGTTATATAATATTCTAATAGGCTGAGACAATCTTTAAAGTATGAGGTGCCAGCAAATAAGCAGTTTCATTACAGACCGTTCATGCAAAACGATTAATGGTCCATTGTACTGAACGGCCCTTTTCCAGTGATTTTTGCCCGCGCCATTTGCAGATGACCCACGTCAGCTTTTCACTTATACAGAAAGCTTGTTGTCCACATAAGGAACAGTTGCTTAAAACCAGTAGAGGCAGCTGTTGTAGGGCTTGTTATGAAATAAAGAGAAACTTGATCATTTAATCTTCGCTTTTCTCCTCGGATGCTGTTTGCCAATGACAACTGTTCAGAGCAAAGGGGTATAAACATTGAAGTAAATATTAAAGGATTTAAGTAAACATTTCTCTATGTCCTCCTAGGATCACACTTTTTTGACACTTTTCATGACAGCAAGCCATGAATGATGTCCCTTTGTCTGTGATCCCCTAGGTGGCTGGCACACTCTTTCTTTGTATGTGTTATAGCTGCAAGAAAAATATACTCTTTAGGGCTCATAGATTTTCTTGTACATACTGGTAAGTACATAGCTTGAGGCTTCCAATTACATTATTTCTAGATTAATCATCCATTCAGTTAGGCCAAGTATGGATGTTCCTCCTTGAAGCCATCATAGTCTGGATAGATATACTGAAAGCTACAGTATAGAAACAGCCTGGAAAAGAGGTCAATTGCTCATTCCAGCCATCATGCGCCCTTTAATGCATATAATAGCTGGAAAGTCCCTTTAAATTTACATGGCGCTCCCCTTACCGATGTATGTGGGGGTTCTGCAAAATTTCCCCAATGCATTTTCCCGGACTCCCCATCTATTTCCAGTTCGGTAGATGTGTTCGGACGTCCAGACAACTCTGGTGCTGGTTCTGTGAATTTTTCGGGTGGGTTTCTATTGAGACCCTCATGTGCAGAAAGCTCTGCTGCCACTGATTGGCTGCTTCAAGTGTGAGTTGTTTTTTTTTTGGATTTGCGGGCATTGCAATTGTTTCCATGTTATTTGGTATACAATCAGGGAATTGGTAGAAACTGGAAAGCTGTGTATTAGCAACTTAGTGCATCTATATCCAGCACTGGATATCCTAGGCACATATTTTAAAATTAAGGATGGTTTTAACATAAAGAATGACAATGGGCCATTCTAAAGTACTAGCAATGTCAAGTCAGATATATGGAAATATGGGGAAAATTTAAATAAATGCACAAATGTACACATAAATACCAAGAGGTTCATGGATTGTGCTATTTAGTACTATCGGAATTAATTACTTAAGTGTTGCCAAGTGTCTGAATACCTGTATCAATTATTCTGTTAGAACTAGAACCTCTGTGTTAATGGAATTTGTGGCAAAGACAGCTGAACCAAGGAAGAAGTCCCTTTTGATTTGAAGTGGCTTTTGGTCATGTTTAATGTGCCGAATATTTCTTCAAAGCGTCTGTTGTCTTTGAAATGGCTTTAAGATTTGAATTGGGTTAGAAGCATCCCTTTTTACTTTCCAAGCCAACTGTGAGTCAGGCTTTTAAGAGGCTGTATACAGCCATGTAAGTATCTGAGAGGAAAAAAAACATGAAAGAAGATTAGTAGATGTTTTAGTGGGCTTTGTGTCCAGTTACTGGAAATCTAAAATGTTATATTTACATATCTTTATATGTGCTAATCAACCGCATGTGAAACGTGCAGTACTGGACGGTACAGGTGAATTCGACCTTTAAGATTTCTTTCTTTCTTTCTATCTATCTATCTATCTATCTATCTATCTATCTATCTATCATTTATCATTAAATACAGACAGGCAGACGTGATCCCGTATTTAGGATTATGGCAGGAATTGTAATATGACAAGCTACAGAAAGCCTAGAATGATAATAAAGGAAAACAGAACAACCCAAACTGTTCACCGTTATTTATCTTGACATGTAAAATTAGCATCTCGGTTTCTTCGGGATATAGTCAACTTTGTTTCATTTTAGCTGAACGGTGCAGATTTAAGACACATCTAATTAACTATAGAGGAGCTGATGTATCTTTCATGAAAAACAGTCTCTGAGGTTATTGGTCTGCTGAAGTAACAGCAAACTTCTTACTAACTGGGATTCCAAGAGGCAGGAGAACAGCTTGTTGTCCAATATGCGCAATAGGAGCAGCTTCAACAAGGATTGTTGCTGGATGTCCTTTTATAATGAGATTTTATTGTAATTCTAGTGCTGTGTTCCAACACTAATGACCTACAATGACTTGCATATTCCATTTTAATTTTGCTTTGTGCAATTGTTAGAAATAATACATTTGATTCAACAGTTTTCTCACACACCCATATTTCCTGGTAGATCCTAATGTCTCCTCCTTGAAGTTGAGATACCTTTTGTCCCTCAGAATTTCTGGAAGTTTTCTTGATCATCTCCTTATGACAGAGGAGAATATTTATGCTCATGTTTTTAATGTAGTAAATCGTAGCTGGTACTTGGGTAGAGCCAGTTATTACAAGCCCCATTATACTTGCTAAAGAAACTCCTTTCCTCATCTTGTATTTATCTTGGGGGTCTGTATTGGAGGGGCTAAAGATCTGTGCCCCTATGGCATGGTTAGCTTCCTTGTAGGGCTACGAAGTACATAATGCCCTTATATGATTGTATATCTCAGTGTCCTATATTGCGGAACGGTGCTCCCTTTCATTCAACCTCTTTGCAGGCTGCCTGAATCACAGAAGATAATATGTTGTGAATTGTATGTTATGTGTATTTTTTGGCTCTACTAATCAATGTAGACGGTGTTAGGTGACAGGTTCCATCACATTAACGGAGGTACTAGATGTGGCAGTATATTATTAGTTAACTGTATATTGTGACTTTAACATCAAAATTTCAATATTTCAATGTTGTGACTTTAGTATTGTGGTAGCCTGAACAATAAGACGTAGAGCAAAATATTTCTCAGTACACCCTTGGTATTTACGATGTAAAACAAAACATAGCAAACGGCACACTATATCTGGTTTGTGGCCTGGAGATGAGGTATCACTTGTTGTCAGCAGTTATGGAATAAAATAACATCAGGCACTAACATTCCAAATAGAATTAATTTTGCAAAAGTATGATTAAGTTGGGCCACAAAACCAGAGACAAGCACTATTGTATCATGGTCAGAAAATGGTGCATAAAAGCAGTAAATTGCCAAGGAAGCTCGTAACCCTTGGGCAAGCCTTGTCCATAACTAAGCTCTTTTACTCTTTTGCTTTGACTGCTGATGCTGAGTAATGAGGTTATGATTTCATATCCCTTCTACCTGCATAGACCTTTATCTGCTAGTCCATCGGTCCACAAAGGAAACACTTTTTACATTTTAGATTGGCTTAACCCTCAGTTGTGTATGTCTGTTAGTGTGATGGGGTTATCTGACTTTAGATTTTAGTTTTTTTAGAGTTAGCTCTGGATTTTCCACAGGTTACCCAATCATTTTATATAAGGATCCCAGAAAATCTATTTTACAATACAATATATTTACATCAGAACCCTATTGGCACATCGCCCACCTTAAAAATGAATGTGCTACTTATGAATCGGGCAGAGAATGAATGCACACCTTTTAAATATATTTTTATTGCACGGTCATGATGGGGACACTAACCCAGAAATCTAACTGACTGATCTGCGATCCCGTTTATCTGTGACTAATTGGATAGGAATCACGTATTAGTTTCCAAATGACCTAATTTTTCAAAAATTGTCATAAAGGGGATAATAACCTCTATTCCAGTTGCTTTGTGCGGAGATATGGGAGCTCTCCATCTTAGACAGTATGAAAAGCATTGTCTCACGCAGAGAACTTCTGTGTAAACAAGAGAAAGTGTTCTTTTTCCGTGGTGTCCGTTACATAAGAACACAGTTGCTCTTGCTGAACTATGTGGGCGGAGGTCTCGGTGATGGAATAAACCTGACACCATTCTCTTTGTTACCCAAAATCTGGTGTGGAAACCCTTGGATATCCACAAATTCATACGCCCATTGGATGTACCAGATAAAAAGATTGGTGTGGAAATAAACGCCTAGAGCAGCTAATGTTAGTACTTGTACATTTGTCACAGTCTTTCTCCATAACGGAGCTTTTGTTTGGTGACAGTCGGCATTTAAAGCAATCAATGTCAAGTGGCATATAGCAGGTGTTACAAATAAGTCAAATGCAAAATAATATTTCAGTGAAGGCCTTGTTAATTGCCTTATACTAGTTACAATTACATAGCAATCATGCTTCGTGCAAGGCATCAACAAACATCTGCAACCGGACACGATTCTCCAAAGGATTTTTATGGTTCCTAAATCCAGTGGGTTCAAATCATTAGGTTTCAGACCCCAAGCTGTTTAGACCTCTTTAAAACATATTACAGCAGTGAACTATGGAGGTGATGTTTATTTTTGTAAAATATAATTTTTTCTGGTTAATTGGCAGAACTAACTTTCATCGTATCCATGTGAGGAGACTGCATTTTGTTCATTACTGTACCACTGAGTGGTTTACATTCTTACATGAGTTTTGCGGAAAGTATAACTATAACTTTCAGTGCGGGTTAGAGGAAGTAACCCATTGTGGAGGTGTTGCGGCATCTTGAAGAGTGTCAGACAGACTTTTTTATTTAGGGTGCCTATAGATTCCAGTAGGTTGTGGTGTGGGGTTCATCTGCTGAGTTTAGTGTCTAACCCTTTTCAATAAGTGTAATTTATGGATAGTGTCCTGCACACTTCTTACCTTGTGTATGTATATTTGGATATCATTTGTCACAGCAGTGCATGGACTAGTCTTGCCAAACCGCACATAGTGGGCAACAGAAAAGCGTCACGTCCCTCAACTTGGTAGAGATCCAGAAGGACCAGATGTTGTGGTCAATACTGCCAGGTCATAGCTATAAAACCAATGTTATTTAACTGGTTTATTAGCATGCCTCTGGTGTTTTGCAACAAATGTTACACTTAAGTAATTGTGTGGCCAATTTGTATCCAGTTCTTGAGTCAGTGTGTTATTTATGGCTGGTCAACAATATTTCCACAGTCAGGCATTAGCCATATTGTGCATAGCAATACAGCAGTGGCCTTCAAAAGCCCTTGCTAACCAGGGCCAAAAAGGTTAGTCTGTTGTGACCTTAAAAATCTACTCTGCCAATAAAAGAGGAGTACAGACTTCTAGACTTTAAGTGACAGAGATTTAAATGGCTCAGTTAAATTTTAGATATTATCTTCTGCAAAGGTTGTGCTGAGGTTCCTCTTGTTATTGAGCCCTTATTTTTTATTGTCTTCTTAAAATGACCAGTTTATTGTGAGATGTTTGTAAAATAAAAGTTTTCTGATTTTGTTGTAAAACTTATCTAGAACTTTATTTTAAATTGTCGATAAGGAATAAAACAGATGGCCCTTCATTAGCAGTTCATTCTACAGACTTTGTCACATTCCAGTAACTCTGATGTTTCAAATATATAAAACCTATATTGCTTGCAATTTTTTAAATAGTATCATTTTTAGTCTCCATTCCTGCATTCCAGAATAAGTTAATTAGGCTCATGACAACACAGCATTCTACTGCCTTATATCTGATATTATTGGTGAAAGCATTTTAAAATTTTAATAACTCATCTGATTTTTTTTAAATGCAATCAAATATTTCACCAGGGGGCTGATGACAGAAATGTTAATTTTCCATTGTAAAACCATGAAAAACTGTCAATTACCAGTCATGTAGATACTGGAACATATCACAACAAAATTTAGATTACATATTTCAAGCCTTTTCAGAAGAGTGGAAGCTGTTATCGCTGCAAAGGGAGGACCAACTACATGTTGTATATACTTCTCCTCTCTCAAACCAATACGTATATACAACACTACATACTAATACAGTGGGGCAAAAAAGTATTTAGTCAGCCACCAATTGTGCAAGTTCTCCCACGTAAAAAGATAAGAGAGGCCTGTAATTTTCACCATAGGTACACTTCAACTATGAGAGACAGAATGGGGGGAAAGAATACAGGAAATCACATTGTAGAATTTTTAAAGAATTTATTTGCAAATGCATTAGAACTGTAGAGGCAATATAAAGTATTCCACAGACACCTTATACACAGGGCCGGCCTTAGGGGTGTGCGACCTGTGCAACTGCACAGGGCGCCATGGTAGCAGGGGCACCTGCCCGGGACTTAACTTAAAACATCGTTTCATGTTAAATAACGTTTTAAAAAAAAACAATTAAAAAACGATGCTTTAATCTAAGTCCCGGGCAGGGGCGACGAGCGGTTGCTCGTGAAGTTCTCAGCAACCGCTCGGCGCCCCTCACTCTCCGTGACTCCGTGCCGGCATCTCATGTTGAGCGCCGGACTCTCACCTCCCGCTCTCACCGCAGGACTCCGGCAACAAGGTAAGTGGGGGTAGTTTGAAGGGGCAGAGGGGGGTGTAGCTTGAAGGGGCAGAGGAGGGGTAGTTTGAAGGGGCAGAGGAGGGGTAGTTTGAAGGGGCAGAGAAGGGGTAGTTTGAAGGGGCAGAGGGGGGGGTAGTTTGAAGGGGCAGAGGGGAGGGGTAGTTTGAGGGGGGTAGTTTGAAGGGGCAGAGGGGGGTGTAGCTTGAAGGGGCAGAGGGGAGGGGTAGTTTGAAGGGGCAGAGGGGGGGTGTAGCTTGAAGGGGCAGAGGAGGGGTATTTTGAAGGGGCAGAGGGGGGTAGTTTGTAGGGGCAGAGGGGAGGGGTAGTTTGAGGGGGGTAGCTTGAAGGGGCAGAGGGGGGTATAGCTTGAAGGGGCAGAGGAGGGGTAGTTTGAAGGGGCAGAGGGGAGGGGTAGTTTGAGGGGGGTAGTTTGAAGGGGGGCATAGAGGGGGGGGTAGTTAGGGGGGGTAGTGAGGGGGGGCGCCAGAGGAGTAGTCCGCACAGGGCGCCACAACGCCTAAGGCTGGCTCTGCTTATACATATCCTGGTGATAATAGAAAATGAATTATATCTGGCCTATAAACGCAGCCTTTTATATAATAAATATTAAGATTTTTCACTTTTTTCATAATATATGCTCCCGAGTTTATTTTTGAACCAAAAATAATGAGCATTTTCATTGTCAGGTAGACACATTTTCTGAGAATAACACAACCAATGTTTGTCATATCGTAACTGTAACCTACTGTACAAAACATATCAAAATCTGTGTGCATTTTATCTTGGCTTTACTCATGAACTTTTTTAGAAATATTCTAAGAAACAAAAAGCATCTGGGTGCACAATGCAAATGTGCCATTGGAGTTAAAGGTCCCTGCTGTGAAGATCTTGCAGACTAATCAGCATATGAATAAGATAATGTAACTAGGACAGCTATGGGTGTCACTGGCATTATTACTATTATCAGTTATTTATAAATTGCACACATACTAAAGATGGAGGGAGATGACATTGCTATCTTTAGTTTATGATCTAGAATAAGAGCGTGCAACCTGTCTCACAGCAGCTGACTATAGACTATCATTCCCATAAGATCCTCCTAGAAGCTCACTTTATGATAGCAGGGGCCACCCTAACTAATAGGCATATATAGATACTAAAACACAAACTCGCTCTCACACCGTACACTTACAAGCATACATACATACACATTATTTCTCCTGCTTCTCTTCTTCTTCTTCGAGGTACCACTAACCCTAAACTCACCCCTGACACAAAACACCATACGCTTACACACAAACTCATTTTAACATCATACACTGACATACACCTACACACCCTAACACCACACAGTAGCAGACACAACATGCTCATATCATATGCTTACAAACATGTACAGTAACACGCACTAACACACGCATGCTAACACCATACGATCATGCACAGACATGCTAATCCTATACGCCAATACACACTCTAACACTATATGTGGATATACACACTTATGCTAATGACATAAAGTAACACACATACCATACACTCATATTCAAATATACTAACCCACACCCACTTATTCTAACGCTATATATATATATATACAGTATTTGCTCGACTATAAGATGACCCTGATTATAGCCTGATGACCCTCAAATTTTAGATTTTAAGGAAAGAAAAATAATAGAAATTAAAACCACTGTTTTTACTTCTGTTGCTCTCACACTCTCACTCACACTTTTAGTCTCTCCCTCACACTCTCTCATGCTCTCTGTCAATGTCTCCCTACCTCCTCCTCCAACTGAGCCTCTGCCCATTTGCAGAAGTAACTGGGTAACCAGGGACAAGTGAACAAAGAAAGAAAATCGAAGACAGAAGATCAAGAAGAGTCAAGAGAAGAAGCAGAGCTGCGTAAAAGTAGACCGAGACACAAAATCAGTAGAGGAGGAACATATGGAGACATTGAAAGAGAGTTTGAGAGCGAGTGTGGGAGAGTGGATGAGACAGTGACACAGTTTGAGAGTGCATGAGAGAGTGAGTGAGAATGTGCAACTGTGTGAGTGAGTGAGGGCTTAGTTGGCTGAGCGGCAGTACCGTGGATCTTAGGTCTGGATAAAAGATGACCTTGATTATAAATCAATTATAACACACGTACACACACACTGTACTCTCCCTTCCTCTACTTCACTGAGTCCTGTCCCCAACTTGTTCAGTTACAGGTCTCTGGTAACATAAGATAAAACAGTAACATATATTTGAGCCAAATAAACAATATTAAGTAGTATTAATATTACCTAGTGGGGAGCAGGGTGAATTGTTTTTTGCGGGCCCCCCATCAAGGAGAAATGCTGATTAAGCGAGAACTCTGCATTTTCTCTCTCCATCATGTGTGGTCCTTTAACCTCCAAACATTATCATTGATCAAATCACAATGACTGTTAACTTAATTGGAATTAATGACTAAAAGCAGCCACTGCACATTAATATATAGTGTTGCATTTGTTTCCAGATGGGTGAAGGCTGTTGTAAGTTATATTAGATGCTTATGCTTAACATCCAGATGGTGTCTTAACAAACCAAGTTTAAATTGTTCAGTTTGAGCATTACTGTATTCAATGTATCAACAAATACTAATTTGTTTAATATACAATTAAACTCAATTAAATGTATTGTTCTTTCTAGCTGGCTGCTTAATTGAACATGATGGCTAAAGCATTTTGTGGCTTTGGCCTGTTCCCACTGATTGTCTACCAATGGCTTGGGATGGCGGCATCTCTGAATCTAGAGGACCCAAATGTGTGCAGTCACTGGGAAAGGTAGGAATTCTGACAACATACATCAAATCTTTGTGTTATATACAAAATACTGTGGGAAATTAAAATTATTATAAAAAATAAAGTTCCCCCCTGTTTATACTTTCACATTTTGTTTTTATAATGGCTAGATTTAAAGCCATCTACTAAATAAAAGTTAAAGTTAGCACATAAAAAAAACAAACACAATTGTCCCACCCATAAATAATGTATGGGAATGGTCTCTGAGTTCCCACCTGTTTAGCACATTCCCTTGGTTTGATGTGAGTGACAATGTGAGTAAATACAAACATGTGTTAGGTCATCGTTTCCCTGTACTCTATCCATTGCCAGTGGTCAGGTTGAACTTTATTACCTGTGGGAATATAACACTTGTTTCAAGTTCTCCTATAATCTATAAAATAATCTTTACTGTCAAAATCTGTATTATATTATTTTCAAGTGGGTGGTTCTCTGCAAAACCTCGTGAAACTGTAGCTGGGAAAAAAATGTAAGCTATTTTCTTAGACAAAAATTGAAAAGAAAATCCAAATGATCTGCACAGTTAGTAAATTCTTCAGGCTGAGTGGAAACAGAGAGAACAAACATAACTAGGTGCAAAGTGCTCATGTCATGTACATGTACAATTTTGCATAGACTCCAATGCATTTTACTGCATGCAAATCGGTGCAGGCGTTGTTTAGCTACTAGAGTTAGAATATTGGACTTCTGTTTTATGTAACTCCTCCCCCAGCTGCTTCTACTGAGAGCAGAGAGCATGTGTGTGTTCACTTTTTGCACATGCTCAGTAGAACATACATTCTAGTCAATGGGAGCTAAGCTCCCATTGAAATCAATAGAAGTATAAGCAGCCAATCACATGTATGTTATCTATACACTGATGTATAGCTAGCATGCATGGCATTATTATGATTATTATTATTATTATTATTATTATTATGTTTTATTTATATAGTGCCAACAAGAATTGGCTACTCAGTTTAATGGGAGCTCTTCCCTCTTTTTTCTAGGACATATTTTTTACACTCTTAATCTGAACAAGAATTGTGCTTAAACTCAACAGAAAACCATGAGAAATAATTAGCAGAGCTTTTCTACGTCGTAATCCATTTTTTTTCTAAACACACAAGGCTTTTATCCATAGATGCCTGTATACAGACTGGAAAAAGATCACTGCACGTCAACTGTGAACATATTTAGCTAATGTTTTCCCATTATGTTTTCTCAGCTATTCTGTCACAGTACAGGAATCCTATGCACACCCGTTTGACCAGATCTACTACACCAGCTGCACAGATATATTGAATTGGTTTAAATGCACCAGACACAGGTGAGTTTGATTAATTGGGTAATTGGGTAATTAAATTGAAATACACGGATGAGGCACAGAAAATGTCGTTTTCCCACACACAGAAGACCTGTTTGTCATTTCTTTGTCAATCATGGAAGCCTCTTGGGAATTGCAGTCCACTAAATTAGCTTGTTATGTCATAAATAAGGCTAACAGCCAACTTTTATGTTGAGCGTAAAACTAGAGGATCGTATCCGCCAAATCAAAACTGAAGCAAATTTTATACAAATGTGTGCATTTTAAACGTCTGTCAAAAAGCATTCTTAATTTTTTTCCAAAAGTATTCTACATTTTGCATTATTGTTGAAAAAAATGTTCCATCTTTGCCCTGATAAATGTGAGACTAGACTTTAATAATGTATTGATGTGTTAGTAATGATTTCATTAATCTATATAGGCTATGTTAGTTACCCCTGAGCCCACACACTCATTATTTCCATCAGTTTCATCAGAGGCAGCTAACAAAAGTCTTAAGTGTGCTGACCAGCAATTCTGACTTGATAATTACAATTTGCCACTTCTTTAAAAGGTAACCCAAAATGGTAAAATGGAAAATGTATTTCTCCTTTTTCTAATGCCAATTATGGAAGGAATGTACTGATATGTATAACTTTGAAAATTTTAATCAATTTCTAAAAAAAAAAAAAAAATTAACCCACAGTAGTTTTTTTTTTCATTACATGTAACACATTATAAGGAGTTTGTAAAAAATATTTTAGTGTTTTCTGTTTTAAAGCAGTATAATGACTGCATATTAGCCGTTTGTATGTGTTTGTAGTAGAGCCCTGCGCGGGACTACTTTTATAATCCCGCTCCAGCCCGCTCCCGCGGATTTTAATCCCGCTCCCGCCCGCTCCCACAATGTGGGTGTTCCGCTCTCGCCCGCTCCCGCCACATTTGTGGCCAATCATGCCCGCCTCCTTACCTGATTTCCCACGCAGTCCCGCGCGGCTGCCCTCGAGTTGTTCCCTCACGGCGTCTCTTCTCTTGCTCCGCCCAGGAACAAGGCAGAGTCACAGGAAGTGACGTCACATCACGTGACTCCGTTTTGTTCCTGGGCGGAGCAAGCTAGGAGACACTGTAAGGGAGCAGCAAGAAGGCAGCCTTGCCGGACTGCGCGGGATTACCGGGACCCGCAGGTACAGTGCCTGACCGCCCGCTCCCGCCCGCAGCCCCAGCAAGACCGCCCGCGCCCGCAAGTTTTTTGGCGGGTCCCAAAAATATCACATGACTGACAACAATGGCAGCCGCCAGGTCTGCAGATAAAGGAAGTTTTTAGAACAAAAATAAAGGAAAACAAGTGTTCTTCACGCATAATCTACATTACTGTATACCATACTGTATTTGAGGTATAAAGAAAAATATTTCTTTTTCCACCTGCTTGATATGCACAGCCACATGCTACATGAGCATAAAAAAGCCATCCGGTCATGTTGCTAAATAAGTAAAGCATTGCCACCGAATGGCATGACTGATATCTCCTTTAGAGTATACTATTTGACTACATATATGTATACATGAGTTTTATTAAAACTATGAAAACTACAACAAATTGTAGTGGGTTTTAAAAATATTGTATGTTGTAATTATTGTGTAATAAACACAAAAATACTCCTGTTTTTATTGTACAGAATCAGTTATCGTACAGCATACAGACGTGGAGAAAAAACTATGTATCGGCGAAAGTCTCAGTGTTGTCCTGGGTTTTATGAAAGCAGAGAGATGTGTGTTCGTAAGTACAATTTTCCATTTATATATATTTCATTTTGTAAATAACTCCTAAATTTAAGCATTATAATTTTCTTGATTATATAAGAATCACAACCTGCAGTAATAACAATAATATAGCTTTATTTCAAAGTCTTTATATTATAGATTAAATCTGTTCAAGGTTGAAACCACATGTTTGACCATTTGTCGATAATTGCAGGTGCAAATTCCTAGGTTTTTTAAGTTTTTTTTTTTTAAAGTTTTTTTTTTAAAAAGTGTTTGGGGGGGTGTTTGCATATTAGCCATATTTATATGCCATGGATCTGCTACCTTAGCCCTTTATTAATTTTACTGTATGTCTTGGAATTCTTAACAATTTCTTAAGTTCCTTTTGTTCTCACACTATAAAGAATAGATTAAGAAACTGAAAATCTTTTCAAATACAAATCTTCAGATACAAAATCATGCACCACCTACATTGCGTCCAACTTGATAATGTTCCCTTATAGAAACCCTATGCCCTGTGATTATATAATGAGTTATAGGTTATTTACCTCTTAAGGAAGACTATATACTTTACAAATAGCAACAGTGTAAAGAATGATGAATCATGCCAAAGTAATAAAAATAAATAACGTGTTAGGTTTCATTGCTCATGAGGATAACGTAAGGACTCTGTGGTCTGGAAGAGGTTCTGTTAGTTTCCTCAATTTACAGTGGTTATTACTGCCCATTAGTGCCAGTGGGTGAGGCACTGTACTGTGGTTATTGGTTTTGTTTTCTGGTTTCCTTGAAACACGCAATGACTCATTGACTACATGTTTCTGCCAAATTTCATGGGTTTGGCTCTTGATTTCAAATCTTGGTTTTAAAGAGGGACTCAAGTGTCCCATGCAGCCTCCCCAATGAGGAATGTTGACTGGCAAGGCGTACACAATCATGTCGCAGACAGCGCGCGATTTATTCAGCTGAACACATCTACCACAAGCTAGTAGTTGGGGACAGGACAGAGAACAAGACAAGCGCATATTGGAGGATTCTGCATTAAAGTGTATATATTGGCTTTAAATTAATAAACAAGGGTGATGGGTACTAGCAAGAATCATCCTTCAATGTAGGTAATGCCCTGGAGAACTTAGAAGACTTGTATGGACCACTGGACCATATGATTCTTGAATATCCTTTATTGTATACCTCTGATTTATCATAAGTAGCATGTGTTGCTTTAAACAATTAATTATTTAATTATAATAAATGACCAAAGACAGATTTATGACTGTTATATTTGGAAGACTTTTATCTGCCATATTAATAAGTGTGAAGGAGATGCAAAGCTCCATTTCTTTTTTAGCGCTCTAGTAAGCGTCTACTTACTAGAACCTAGCCGAGTTTTTGTTTTGGACAAGTTCTGCTAAATAAGTCGCTAGCCAACAAAAACCTCTCCATTTGTTCTTCTAGGAAGTCCTTCCTGCTATGTTTTGTTAGTAAAGGCACGTATAATTTTAGTGGCCCATGTTGAACTCGGTATCTCTTACTAGCTTTCCCACTACTCCACTACACTACCTGCTCACTGCTAAAAAAAGTCCATATCTTCTGATGTGGTTGTCAGCAGAGTAAATGCCATTAATTCCGCAAGTTTCTTTACATCATTTGCCATTGCTTGGTTAAAAAATAAAAAAACACAGTTTTTGATTTAAACACAGCTACTTACTTAAAAACCTTGAGTATATATGGGCCCAACATCCCATCATCTCAGAAATGCCAAGAGGCACTAATACATTTTTTTTTGAAGAACATGGTGTGATTGACAAGGACAGATGTCCTGAGAAAGCAATCCTAAAAAAGGTCTAATCTGCCAGTATCCAGACAGAATTTATTCAGACAAAGCTTAATATGTCAGTCTAGAAAACATTTACTTAGCAGTTCTATAAAATGGTCACATTCAATTGCAAAAGAAAATACGTAACTTGATATTTTTGTAATTATAGCTGGTATGTATTTGTTTGATGTGTATTATTTACTATAGCTATACATTTTCTGTTAAAGATTATATGTGTTAGTAATATATGACTTACATTTTGTATAGAAATATTATTTTTTTTTGTTAGCCTGTTTATATAGCAAATCTGATTTAATTCACAATATATTTTAGTAAAATACTTTAGTAGATGTAATCCATATAATAAATCCACAGGGGGTATATCTTGGATCGGCAGAGAAGTTATATCAATTCTTAATGTTTTTTTAGCTGACGTTTACCTTTTTATACAACTGATTTTAATAAAAATGGTTTAGGATAATTATAAAAAATTATAATAGTCCCCACTATATCTACCACAACTCAGAAGGCTTTGTAGGTATGACAGGAGTCTTGCAAGGGCAAAATAGATGAAAAATTGGGTGAGATTGGGGGGTTATAACCAAGTTCCTTTTCCTTCGCATGTCCATGAAAATGTTGTACTCTAAGAGTCATTTGGGAAACTACTTTCCAGAAGGTGGTGGGGAAAATTGCAGAACTTAAAGAAATAGATGGGGAGAAGCGGCAAACTTCCTATGTATGTGAACAAATGGGGTAGATGAGACAGCCTGGAGGATTGAAATGATGGTTGAACTGGGTTATATATCAAAGACAATGATGATGTTAGTGGAATAAGAAGAAATCACAAGCCAAGAATGCATATAAAATACAGCAGTTTAGGTACAAAGTTGCATAATATAATCTCCATGGCAGACAATTTATATATCCAACTTTTTTTATTTAATTAATGAGCTGTGATTAGGTAAGTCTCATAATAAATGAGATGTTTAAGCACCAGTCTCAGTCTGTCTCTAACCAGCTGTTGCTTCATAACCCTTCTCCAGGCTGATGTTGGCAGCTAATACACAATATGTTACATGGCCCCGGTGATAGAATAGGACTTTGTCAGCATTTCTTCAGACATTGTAATAGTAACAGACAAGCTAAGGATTAACCCTTGAGAGTTAGATGAGGCAAATCACTCCTCTTAATGTGGTGATCAAAATTTCCAGCTCCAGTTTCAGAGCAAATTCTCAGTAAATGTTTCTTCAATCTGACTGTGGCATTGTTAATAATACGGCATTCGCAGCTGTTCAAACACAACGCTTCACGCTTTGTTAGGTTCTTAATCTAGGAGATGAGGATAAAAAAGGGATCTGTTTTAGTGTATAGTTTTCTGTAAACCTATAAATGGATATATTTTATAAGGTTCTATCTCCATATGCTCCTATAGATTACTATGGAAGTACTGATAATACAACAAATAGACAGGGACAGAATGAACCACCTCTCTGCCCGGCATTTACATTTACTGTATATTGTATTTGTATATATATTTTGTTTTGTCCACAGTTATATCTATAATATAATAAATTGGATGTATGGGAATTTCATAAAAGCTGAATCCTCAGGCTTATCTCTTGAAGTTAAACTGCCACTTATACACCATTGTAGCAGTTTGGGTTTGATATCATAAGATATTAGTTTAATGCATCTTGTAGGACACATTGGTCAACCTCACTTCAGTTAGTACATCGTTTTACGAAGTCATCCGTCCTTTCCGAAGTAATCAGTATCAGCTGCGGATCAGTCTGTAGGTTTGCCTTCCATAGTGAAAGGACTGAAGATATGACGTCATGACTATGGAGTGGGAGGACATTTTTCCTGCTGTAAAGACTCAAACCTTAATCAGTCCTTGGTCTCGTCTTAGATTTAGGATAGCCGTATGTCTATCCCTGTAGTAGTCTCCACTACTTCTGGTAAAGCTGTTCCACTTTATCTTGCTACCTTCCCTTCCTACATCCCTTACATTACATCTAAGCCTCCGACCCTCTAGTTTGAGATTGTGACAATAAGGAATAGGGCAATAAATTACATATTTTCCTTATCCTATTTTCCAATCCAGCTTTCTTATAATATGGTTTCTAGCACCATAATTAAATAGACTCTGTTAATTATTGTACAATACTATAAATGGGGTAAATGGATACAATACTTTCCAAATCACACAGACATATAATATAGCTTCAGTTGTTGCATACTTGTGTTCTTAAAGGTGCTATTTTGCTCATTCTGATGAAAAGTAACAATTTTATAATAACATGCAGCATTCATGGTACTGCCAAGTGTCCAAACTTCCAGAAATAACTCTTTAATCAAAATCCAACTTTGTCTCATTCATAATTTTTCAGGGAATGCTCAATTGTGATGAGATAGAAATCAGGCACTGATAGGTTGTTGTCATATAAAGTGGAGAGAAAAGCTCAATTGGTGTTTTTAATAAATGGAGCAGAACCTTTAAACACATTAAATTAAATATTTGTGTTTATTTTTCCAGTAAAGAAATTACATTTTCCTGTTTTCTTGAATTGAATGATCCATTATTACATGACAAAACACTGTGTTGACAAATGTACCATGCCAAATCCTGCAGAGATTTCCAGCCAGTTCTTGGTGTTCTTCAAGGAAATTTGCTAGACCTAGAAATGAAGTGTAGGACGTGGCCAGTATATTACAGTGCTTGATATACATGTTGACGAATTAAAGTTAAGCCCATGGGGCAGCTGTACCAAGAAGCGCTTTCCTTACCACACTCTTTTTGATGTCTCTGTGACAGCTCACTGTGCTGAAAAATGTGTCCACGGCCGTTGCATTGCTCCAAACACCTGTCAGTGTGAGCCAGGATGGGGAGGACCCAACTGCTCCAGTGGTAAGTATCCAGCTGCCGCTACTTGTCTCCAAATGCTTCTACTGTTTTGACCGTTCTGTCTGAGAATAAACAGAAATAGCCTGTTTTGTAGCTGTTGCTGTAATCATGATGGCTTTCCATGACAAGAGTTATTTTTTTCAGTTGAATGTGTACAGCTTGGTTCAACTATTGATTATTATTATTATTATTATTACGGTATCATTATTATTTGTTGTTTTATATAGCGCCATCAAATTCCGTAGCGCTGTACAATGGGTAGACAGGACATAACAAGTAGTATATAACATAACAAATTGACTTACAGAAGCAACAGGTGAGGAGGGCTCTGCTGAAACCAGCTTACAATCTTACAATAGAGGGAGTTGGGGTCAATAGGTAAAAGTGCCGTTGTTAGGGATGGAGCAGCCACGCTAGTAAAAGTATTGCAGGAGAGGGACTAGGAAAGGTGAGGTAAAGGAATATGGGAGGGTGTTAATGTGCTATGTTGTAAGCCTCCTTAAAGAAGTGGGTCTTGAGGGATTTTTTGAAGGAATAAAGGCACGGAGAAAGACGGATAGGCCGGGGAGAGCATTCCAGAGGAAAGGGCACATAAATTAGTTTGTGTATTATTATTATTATTATTATTATTATTATTATTATCTGTGAATGAGAATACATTATACATAGTCCATAGGGCATAGCAAACTTAAATAAATGGAATAACACTGTTAAGTAAGGTGAAGAGGGCTCTGCTGGCTTGTTAGGAGAAAGGAGATAGGGAAGAACTTCATAGCAGGGATCTAATTCACAGTACGTTGTACTTACTTAGCAGCCCCTGAGGTTTTTTGTGGCAAAAGTGTGCTCATTGATGCTGGCAGTAATGGCAATTGTTGCTAATGACACGACTGCTAATGAAATGGGAAATCATGTATTTTATAATATTTATCAGATGCAAGTTTATCACATACCCAAAAAATCCCCATAAATTGGGAATAGTGGGGGATGGGCAGATGAGGTAGAATTGGGTGGATGGGTAGGGGGGGAACCCAAATGAACAGAGAAACAACTACAACGATATACAATTCGGATAAGACAAAATACTGTAACAATTATTTAAAAAGAAATACTTTTTTTTGTTGTTTTTTAGTTGTTTCTTCTAGTTGTTTCTTCTAGATGAAGACTCCGAGTCTAAATTTACAATACACATTTACTGTGTAAAAAAAGACGTGTTTATTTTGGGGTAGATCAGTGTAATCGCTGTTAATTAAATGAGTGCCATGTAGGGGGAATGCGTGCATTGTATCATTAGCACTTAAAATGTTGAATGGTTAAAAAGTGATAATATGTTGTCTTTTCTGAATGATTCATGGTTTCAAAATAAGGATTTCCATTATAAAGCGCTATTATTGTGGTGCACGCACTGACATCCTTATACACTAAATTAGTACAATAAAGATTTATTGAGCAAACACAATAACGAAGTCAATGTAATTTGACTAGATAGCAGACTGGTTGCACTTATACCCCGCAGCTACCCTGTTAGCCCATCCATCAAACACGATCAGCATCACTGGCAAAACATGGTGTAGAGACGCTCAAGACTAAAACATTGATCTGTCCTTTTTGTTTGTGTTAACAAACAGCAGCAGAAAGCCAAAATCCTTTACAAATGAAACATCAAAGCCTTCTATATGTTGCTAACGCTATTCTAGAGCGCTATTCTGTAAAATTATTCTCCCGTGCAGTAAGTGCTTGAGTTATATCCAGGTAGACGTGAAATAAAGGCTGGAAATATATGTTCTACTTTGTACCTTTTTATACAGTCGAGATAGAGCTGGGATGAGTATATATAAAATGATGTCATAATAAAAAGAGGGTTTGTTTTTAGTTACAGGGAGTTTCATGAACGTAGAATTTTTTTGTATACTCCTGTATAGTAAAATAAGGTTGGGATACATTTATCTTAATGGACTGAGATAAAATAAGAGCTATAATACAGTATTCTGTGTTTTATAATGACAATCTGAATATGTTTAACTGTAAGCTATACTAAAAGGTAATTTGGCAAAAAAAAGTATATTTATTGGCTAATTAAATTGAATTAGATTGCAAGTTTTTGACTCTTGTCTAGCATTTGAAGCCAAACGGTGATGTCAGAAAGAAAATAAAATATTACTTTAGAGTAGTATTCTAAAATCTGCAATCTGCGTGCTTTGTTTAGCCAATACTTCTATAAAACTGCATAATGTCTTAGAGATAAAGTTAAATGTTTAACTTAGCTTTTCTTGTTGCACTATTTCCCTGTTCCGAGCCCTTGACATCTGTCCTTGACTGTGGTCAGGCTTTCAGCCAGAAGGAAGAACAGACTGGCCCAAGAATTCATTATGCCCTCCAGACAAAATTTATTGAATTTTAAAACAATTTGTGGTCTTATAATTAGGCCACACCTGGAAATTCTGTGCCCTCTGCCAAATGCTGGACGAGGAATTGTGCCTTCTTGTGGGTTTTGTAAACACTCTGACAAGCTGTCCCCAAAAGTAAAACAATTAGACAACAGAAAGTGGTGTAAGTTTTAACAGACCTAAAAAGTCAGCATAATACGATTAGAAATATTAATTTCTAACCAAAACAATGTTAAATTATGTGAACGCTGTGTGTTTTGCAGAGTCATTAATTACCATAATTTCTTGAAATTTAAATGTAGGCAGAGCACGGGCAGGTTTAAGTTTGAATAGTTGATGCCTAGTAGCTTATGAGTAAGCACCGTCTAATGAGAGAAACGCATGTTCTTTCTCATGCGTGTATACCGGCGCTTTATTGCACATTAAATCATATTTATACTTGGAGTGCGAAGCCTGAATGTTTGAGGGCACTTTGTGGAGGTGCTGTGGTCTTCAGCACCTGTTCCCTTGGCAGATCCGTGAGAGTGCTGTTGCCAACGGGAAACACTAGAGAATTGTTTGCATGCAGTCCATTGAGAGATTATCGCTATTTAGATTCCTTGTACCATATGGAGTTTAATAGAAAGCTCATTTAAAGTGACTGTTGAAGTAGAATTGGACAAAACTTGGTCACAAGAAATCATTCAACTCTAGCGCTATCCCTGGGTAGGAGTTAATAACTCACCTGCATGTTGCTACGAGCTACACTTTAGTGCAGTGTGTGGCCACATTCTGAATAAATGGAGGGACTGGGAAAGGTAAATGAGAAATTCTGTTGGCTACCGGCTTACTGGGCATTTGCTTGGTATGCCTGATGGCCAGTCCATTAAGTCGCCAGGGTCTTACAAGGCTGAGTACAAGGAAAGTGCTTAGTCTGTTTGACTCCACTGTTGAGGCATTGCTTTGATCATCTTGATGAGTTTGCTGAGGGCTTGCCTACAGATCTGTGCCGCCTGAATGTCTCCACGTTGGCCACTAGGCTTTAAATTCAAAACAGAGAACTTTTGTGACATGGCCTGGTGTATCAAAGGCACCCTTGTAGACATATGATCCTGATATAAAATTTGCACCCACATCAGCCTCTCAATCTTTTTTTAATTTCCATAACATTCATTGCTCTCCCATAAAGTATTAAAGTAAACAACAATACATTGATGATTTTGGTTGAAATGATGAATTGTATCTAATGATGTCAACAAGACAGTAGGAATCTAACATGCTCTGTGTTGCATCTGTATAAAATTTTCTTTTAGTTCCTACAGTACTGGAGGGTACATAATTAACTTAACTATATTAGCCATGTCCCTTCTGCCCTCTAAGCAACTGGCTGCCATTGCCTATGGCTGCCAGTGTGACCCAAGCCATGTCTTGGTGGCCAATTATGCTGTCATAGTCTGGATCTTGTCACTACACATACATACATTTCATGTTGTACATTTATACACAGTAAAACCTCATGTGTATACATTATCTTACTTATGCAGTCTGGAAGCTATTATCCTTACTGGAAAAATATATGATTGATCTATGTGCATATATTTTGTAGTGACGTCACTTGGGCGAAAAAAGCTACGCAAACAGCAGAATGTTTCTAGGGGATCATATACTGTACTTTCAGGATCTTTTATTTGTCTATTTATAATTTATAAATAAATTATATCATTTATTTTATATGACTTAAATAATTTATAATTGTCTATCCCTATCATGAATTTATCTGAATTGTATTTAAACCCTGTCTGAGACAGTTATACTAGTTTTTTTTTATCTTATGTTGCAAATCCACCTTCTATCAAAAAAGTTTGCTTGTTATCTTTAACATTCCAATAGGATAGACTACAATTATACGGTTCTGGATACAAAAAAATACAAAACGACACATGTGCAGCTGAATAATATTTTACCTTAGGAAAAGTGTGGTTCTTGACATTAAAGGATTTTGGAGAGAACTCTAAAGGCAAGGAACCCTAGACCTTCAAAGGGAGAGTGAGAAAAAACACTGCACATTTCTATTGTATGTAGCCTTCATGGCTCAAAAAGCATTGACAAAATAGCCAAGTCTCTTGAATAGGGATCCTTTCTTCCAGACAGGACATTGTGCATGAGCGAACAGTTGCCATAGGGGTTAGAAAACCCACAGCGAAGTAAATGAACCTCAGAAAAACAAATGATTTTCAATCAAATACACATTTGTTAGTGTTCCTCTGTGTTTCGAGTTGTACTAGCTTCTGTGGGGCCGATAATATTTTTCTGTCTTGGTAAAATAACTTGCGCAATATATACAAGAGTCCATTTTTATAACCCTGTGCAATGGCTCTGGCATTGATGAGGTTAATGGATAGCACTAGTAAAAGTCGCTCTTGTTGTGCTTGGATCTTGCTTTTGTGAACATTGCCCCTGACTTTTGGCATGTATACCCTATGGTACTGGGGACACTACATGATTGTAATTAACCACATAGCATTTGTAATTAGCTTTGGTACGTCATGCTGTGGATTATATTGTTTGCCACGATAACCAACGCTCTATTTTTAGTTATTTATTCTTTTTATCCTTATTATTTTTTCCACTATTTAACAATACTCTACTCCGTGTTCCACTCATTTTCTCTTTAATTCACAATACTCCAAATCGACCATTTATTTTCATCATAACAATATACTTTCCTGAAATAATTTAATGGTATACTATGATAGTACACCCATATTTTCAACACGTCTAGATATTTAGACATAATATGTAAAAACTCTTAACAAGAAAACAGAAGTTCTTCATTCCTTTCCACATATAATATATTGATGATCAATATCATATATAAAATATATATATTTGATTTTGTAGTTGACCATCTTTATAGGCATTTTTTGGTTGTGTTTCCCCAGGGCCCCACTTGATCTTGATCTGCCCCTGAGCATGGCAAATGTTTCGGTATTAAATCAGACTATTGAAGTTATGAGTGTTTTCAGCATAGTGTTAACAGGAGATGTCTTGTGGGAATATTAAATCACCAGGAGGTTGAATGAGCCCACTGATGAAATAGGCTTTTAGCTAGAGAATAAGGTTAGAGGTACACGTGGAACAGTCTTCTTGTTATGAACTTGAAGTTGTTGAGCAGATTCTGCTCCCAAATCAGCGTGGATTCCATCTGACGCCATGTAACCTAAGTCCAGCCTTTAATGCAGATAAACAGCTGTTCTGCTTCTGCTGCTTTTTGGATTTACGGCCTTTATTCCATTATTTTATGAGAAGTGTGTCATTTTAGCTTTGGGAATATTAGAACTTATTGGAAATAATTAAAAATCACACATATTTTGACAGATCTGTGCATTTAAAACCATGTTGTTCCTGAAATAATGATTACCTGACTTCAGGGGTCTCCAAAACCCTGGAACAAGACTGTAAACATCTGTAGCTGAACCATGCAGTTGGTGTTCAGTACAAATAAATGCTACACCCATACTGGTTGTGTACATTCACAAAAACGCAACCACAGTTGACTCATCTTCTTCCCACTGATGTTTTTTGTATATTTTACTTGAAACCGTAGTACTTACTATTCTGCTTGGCGGTGGCTTTTAATGCCTATAACTGGGCTGGCCGGAAAGAGATTTCCTGTGTCTTGAATTCTGTCGTTGCAAATTGAATGAGAGGGAATTAAAGTGGTGGCTTTGATGTGAATCAATCAAGCGGTTTAAAGGAAGATGGTTTCATAGCCATTAAGTCACGAAGGTCCGCAAAAATATCTGTCTGTCCTAGAAATGCAGCTGTGCAACGTGAATATATACTGCTTTTCATGACCTGTAAAAACTGATTTAGCACAAGGATCAAATTAACTCCGCTGTCTAGTCGATTTTGAAATGATCCTTTTTTCACTAGGATCCTGATTTCTCGATGTAAAGAAGCAAGCATTAATCAGTCCTTGGTCTCATCTCAGATTCAGGATATCCATATGTCTATACCATACATTTTTAAATTCCCTTACTGTATTCGCCTCTACCACCGGGAGGTTGTTGCATTTATCTACCATCTTCTCAGAAAACTAAAACTTCCTTACATTCCATCTAAACATCTGACCCTTTATCACAAAAAAGTTGTAAAAGTTAAATTTAAAGCAGAAAAAAAAATAATAGGCAGCAAACAATGCATTCTTTTGCAAAAATAGCTGATAATTTGTTTAATAAATTATCAAGTTTCAGCTTGATAATTAGATAAATGACAAACTTTGACATTTTGGAATCATCGATTTTATCTCCAAAATAGGAAAGACTGATCAAAGCTGGAAAATTTAAAGATTTGTGATACTTAAGCACACCAGAATGCTTTAAACAATAAAATAGAAAAAAGATAAAAATTAGAAAAAATACTAATAGAGAATCTTCAATTTTTTTGTAGACCAAAGTCTTCCATAGTAGACTAGAAAATAAAATAGACGTAACACAAATAACTTAAATTATTTTTAATGACTAATTTTGCAAATGTGACATTTACAAAAGGTTACATCTTTCATCGCTGTATTATGTGAGCCAGCTGTGCCATCATGCACAATTCCATTATTAAGAAGTCATATTTTCCTTGGTTGGGTGTTGTCTTTTTCTTGGCTTGGTGCACCTCTTATAAAACATTTGGGTCATGTTCCTCTTGTAGTTAGATGCTATTCCATGTGTGATATTCAGTCCATTTTTTTTCCACGGCCCAAATGACTGAATGCAAAAATGTATTTTTCTATTGGAGTTTAATGCCCATTCCAAGTGAAACACAAACATTTTAATTGCTGGAGTCAGAGCCCAGATACAGTGTCCCTGGCAAAGAAATATTTAGCACATTTAGAGGTGAGACCTTACATGCTCATTATAACATTACAAGTAATTTGTCCAGAGAGCCTTACGTTCATCAACAGGATAGCATGCAAGTGAAGTCATTAAAGGAGTAGTCCAGCCCAACATGGAACTCCTCCCCCAGCTGCCTCTACAAAAAGCAGGGATCATACCGCAATATGCTTCTTGCACATGCTCAGTAGAACTCCATTTCTAGTCAATAACACCAATGTTTTTATATGTCATACATCTCAATGGCTACTGCTTCAATGATTGCATTAGGAGGCAGCCAGGTGAGGATTTCAATGATATAGAAGTCCATAAAAAATACAATCTGGGGACTAGAAAAGCAATCTGGTTGGAAAGTGAACCATAATCTTAGATAATTCCTTAAACCCAGTTGAACTAATTTCAGGAGGTACGTTGGTTCAAGCATTTGGGTTAAATATGGAGTTGAGGTGCTATGTTTTCAATTAACCATGATATGTGGTGAAAAAGCCCTAGGAAAAAAGTTCCTTGAGAGCTGCATTTTACCAGATAAATCCATTTTTTCAGAGTTTAATTGATCACTTTAATTGATAATAAGCACGTAGTAGAAACAATTCTCTTTGTGTGGATTCTGTGGTTTAATACTAAACTTACTATAATTGTTTGGAACACATCTCCTTGTTTCTTAAATTAAGCATTGATCTTTTTTTCTAAAGACGTACGAGCAGTGCCACATTTTGACAGTATTGGATTAAAAAGGTTTAAATCCAAATTTCTGTTGGGGTCTGCGGAATTTTGATTAGCTTAATTACTTTATATTCTATCCTTTTTTAATACAGCTTGTGATATTTATCACTGGGGACCTCACTGCAGTAGCCGCTGTCAGTGCAAAAATGGAGCCTTGTGCAATCCCATTACTGGCGCCTGTCACTGCGCTGCAGGATTCAAGGGATGGCGCTGCGAGGAACGCTGTGACCAGTGGACTTATGGGAACGATTGCCAGCAAAAATGCCAGTGTCAGAATGGAGCAACATGTGATCACGTGACTGGAGAATGCAAATGTCCTCCTGGTTACACCGGTGCTTTGTAAGTATCACTATGTACCGTATACGATGTCAGAGCTACACTGAGAGTATAGTGTGAGATTGTGAGATAGAATGCTACAAAACTGAATAATTCTTATCAGCACTTTTTGTTTAACAAGAACATAATTTGTTCTAAGTTCCAATAAAGCTTTGCTTGCCGCAATAGTCAGCTCAGTGTCCATCGCAATTGGGTATTGATGACACGTAGAATGGAAATCCTATAAAGTAAGGGCTTTTTATAATTTTGGAATGCAACGGTGAACTACTGACGGCAGACAGAGTAGATTGGATTCATTATTGAAAAGGGACAGTATTAATTAGTAACTATTTTAAATGTAATGATGGTTGGTCCAGGGATTAAGTGAACTGCCCCTGGACTGATGACATCAGTCTTCCATAGTGGACTAGAAAATAACAAAACAGACTTAACACAAAAACAGCACATGTGCAAACTTGCCCATGCAAATAAATTATGACATCTCAGCATATCAAATATGGCATGGATCCAGCTAAATAGCACTGTATTATAATTAAGCTTATCATGTTTTCACATACTTCTAGCTGTGAAGACCTCTGCCCCCCTGGAAAACATGGTTCCCAGTGTGAAGAAAGGTGTCCATGCCAGAATGGGGGCGTTTGTCACCATGTCACTGGAGAATGTTCCTGCCCTGCTGGGTGGATGGTAAGCCATATGCTCTAATTATGGTAGTTTGTTTATAGTCAATAAAAAATAATTAACTAATTCAATCAATACCCTTTTTCTATCATGCTCAATGACCTTTTGTAAAAATAGTAATTAATTAGATGGCACAATAGTTCAGAGTGCTTTCTAAGACCCTTCACTGCCGGAAGGCCTTGAAATGATTTGTAATGTCAGAGAAGTGGATAATTGCATTTAAATCCAAAACTTAGGAGGCGGCATTTTGAAATATGTGCTTTTCATGGTCTTTTTTACAGTGTATTTAATTGTGTTTATTACGTCTCAGATACAAAAATCAAAGGATGGTATATTTTAAAATTAATAGCGCATTATTATGTATCTATTTGGATCTTACACAACCACCTGATACTAAAATCCCAAAATATTTACATAAGTACACAAGAAATCTGACTGCACTCCTCAGCAGTCAGATTTCATATATATATATATATATGTGTCAAAGAATAACTATATATATATATATATATATATATATATATATGTGTCAAAGTCTTTCAATGAGACAGACTCAAGATCCCAGAGCATATGGTGGGCCAAACATATGTCATTATACTCAGGCCAACTTGTTCCTGCTTTGGGCTAAGGACACAGAATCAGTCTGAAAGCCACACTAGGTGGTTTAAAAGATTGTTTTTTTCCAACTAGCCCGAATGATACCCAGAACAATGATGATCTATAGAACATTTTCTATGGTCTATTAACCAAGAATAGACCAGAGAAAATATGTTTGCCATATTCACTCAAGTATATGAAGGGCCAATGTTGCCCAGTCTCATGGAGATGGACAACTCTTAGAAGCAGGGTCATATGATGTTAACAATAACTCTCAGTTTGTATGTGTTTTGGGGAAAAGGACATTTCCTCCAACTGAAGGATGGATTAGAGGGAATGATCTCCTAATTATGATACAATTTTCATCATTACTGAAAATGAGAGCCTGTTTATTATTCTTTTGTTATTTGAGATGGTTATTCTGATATATATCTTATGTTTTAAAACACCAGTGTTGTGCTGTTGCCGTATAGATATTGGCTGAAAGGTTATAGTGTCAGGTGCTTAGAATAACTAGCAACTCAGCTTTCCAAACACATGCTCATACTCTGTTCCAATTTAGGGCACAGTCTGTGGCCAGCCATGCCCCGAGGGTCGCTACGGGAGAAATTGTACTCAAGAATGCCAATGTCACAACGGTGGGACTTGTGACTCTGCCACAGGACAATGCCATTGCAGCCCAGGATATAATGGAGAACGGTGAGAACACAAAAGACGACAGAAAGACTTGCTTTTAGCATATAATAAAATGTCTTGTGCTAGCCGAATGGGAGATTGTATTTATTGCCTTTTGTAAAAACACCCTTAGCATAGGATTAACATTCAGTTTTAAGGAATAGCCTGTGAATGAAGCAACCTCCCTTTATCGTTTCATAAACGTGAGTTTTATACCATTGTGAAAGCTCTTCTTTACAGATTCCTAGTATTTTTGACTTATTAAAGGGAGAGTGGAGCTGGTGTTTAATGTAAGCAATAGCCAATAACAGTGTTATAAATTATTGTAAAGAGTTTTAGACTTCTAAAATATTGCAAGTTAAATAATTATCAAACCTTTTCACTTAACAAATGTATAATAGTTATTTTTGCACCCTATCTATAAAGCATGTTAAAAGTATTTTAAAACATTTGATAAACATCCTTTCAAATGTGATCAATCGAGCGTAAAACAAAATGAGAATTTATTGTGTATGAAAATCTTTAAACAATGTGCAACATTTCTGGTAAGGAGCCCTCAAATAATTTGTGCTAGTGTGCCAGAATGATCACCTTTGAGGGAACACTACATTGTGATTGAATGATTAGAATAGATTGTCAGATCAACCCTCCAGAATGAATTGCACACTTTTTTTAAAAAAAAAAAATAGGCCAGTAGGGGAAAACTTGATTTGAGTATGTTCGCCAGGTTTATTTTATGATACATTAAGTTTCAATTATGTGAAGCCATTGATTTATTGCACACTTTACTTGGCGTCTTGAGGCCTGGGCTTCTGATAATAAATTGCTCTTGACAGCTGATCGCCAATGTGTAAATTGTTAATTAAATATGTATCAATCAGTTCATTTTTTGCCTTTTTTTTATCAAGTGTGTTTATATGGTTCCTGCGCTGCACATTGTTTTTAATAAAGCATAGACTTAATATACTTTAGCAAACCACTTCATTGTAGTCCTACTTCTAGCTTGTAACATCAGCTAGACATTCTTTTTAGATTCTATACTGGTGTAGTCTGTATACTAAGCGGCAAAGTTTATACACGGTATCTATAGTAAACATCCATTACATTTGGTAGAGTTTGGGCCACTCATGGATCCTTGCCAAGTCTAGATGTATACCGGGGGAACTTACTTATATTTCTCTGAAATGGTTAGATCATAGACCCCTTTTTTTTAGACAAGCTGCACAATTCTGATATATTCATCTGACATTACTTACGTTCTACACAACGTGGGGTTTAAAGAGTGTCTCAGTTTACCAAGACTCATAATTATAAAACCGAGACAGGGCTTCCTCAATGCTTGTCCTCTGGGGTTAATATATGAAAGCCTGCGTAACATGCCTTGTATTTTTAACTACTTCCAGGTGTCAAGATGAGTGTCCTGTTGGCTCATATGGAATAAACTGCGCACAGACCTGCCAGTGTGTTAATGGTGGGAAATGTTACCATATTAACGGGGCATGTCTCTGTGAACCTGGGTATACGGGACAATATTGTGAAACAAGACTGTGTCCGGAAGGGCTCTATGGGATGAAATGTGATAAAAGGTGCCCATGTCATATCAAGAACACACAGAGGTGAGTGATTAAGAGACAAAAGTGAATGGGATGTGGAAGCCGGTATTTAATATAAATAATAGAAACAATATTATAATTATAATATTATAACAGTATTATACATTCTGTATGAGTAACGTCTAGTTTTAATTCTAAGCTTGAAAACAGTTATGAAAATCACATAAAATATACTCCGTTTCTAAGTAAAATCATTTTGGTTTTACTCTCTTTTAATGCATTAGCTGTTAGATAGTTGGATATTTAGTCAGGAAAGTGTTTCATTTCAGTGGAGGCGGAAATGTTTTCTTTCTGAATCCTGTTTATTCATTTAGTTTTAAAAGCATTTCCAGGACTTGGTCTTATTCATAAAATTAGGAGAAAAGGAATTTGGTGTAAATAGTTGTCATGATGTGAAAATCATTAGCACTATTGACTTAGTAGCTGAGATTAATCATAGCGAGGACAAGAGTTAATGGTCTGCTCGCTCATCTCAGCTTTGAATAGATCTGACTAATTCAAACAAAATAACCCTGCAGTGTTCACCTCAAAAAATAAAATTGAACGTCCAGATATTATGCATGAAAAAACAAACACAATACAAAGTAAGGCCACTGAGGTTTTTTTGAAAAAGCCTGTCCCTGCAGGATGAGAAGTAATACATTTTTTGCTTTATTATGGGAAGCAGCGGTCATGCCATGGGTGTTGATTCAGTCACGTGGCGCTTGAGCTCCAGCACGAAATGGTTAGATGTTTCAGCACCATTTAGTATCTGGGAAAGTGAGGAAAAAAGGTATTTTGGTAATTAAAAGGCATCATTTAACTCCTCCCACAGTTACCTCAACTAAAAGCAGGAAGCATACTTAAGTATGCTCCCTGGACATGCTCAGTAGCAGTCCTGTTCTGATGTTCAGTTAGCATGCATATGATTGGCTGCTGCTATGCCCTTTGATTTCAGTGGGGCCATTCAACTAGAATGCATGTAGTAAAATTCTTCACGGTCCATGGAATATGGACTCCAGTGTGCATCAATAACAAATAATAATGTTGAGACTGGGCATGAACCTTTAATAATACTACATAACCAAATCCTTAGTGCCGTTAAATTTGCTTTTTAAAGTAAATGCCTCCATCCGTTCATAAAGAGCAAAGTGTGGAATTATGAATAAACACGTTCAGTGAGCATATGGCTGGCACATATGGTCAATTGAGTGTTAAATTAATTTGGAGACATTATTAAAGGCTTTCTACGGCTCGTTTTTTCTGTTGTTTATTAGATTTATTCTGAAATTACATTTTTTGACACTTAGTGTGTATTCTCATGAATAACGAGCCTATTGTGCCTTAATTAAGTGACAAATGCATTTTAGTGTGTGGAATTATCCGTGCTGGTTTAGAGATGTGTCGGATGAAGTGTGTTATGCTTCACAAAAAACTGTTTGGTAGTATGCCTGAAGTTGTGACAGATCTGTCATAACAATGTATTATACTGTTGGATTTCCATCTCAGTGCATTCGCTTCAATTATCATGCCAAATAAAGTAGCTGGGCTTTGTTTTAGGGTTGAGGTAGGGTGTAACATGCAAAACAATCACTTGGTATCAATGTTAGTTTAGAGCTATGTCAAGTAGGGTGGAAAAAACATAAAGCATCAGGACTCAGTGGTAAGAGGGGCCAATGTGCACGTATTGGGTCTACTACTATATGTCACTAATGCATATGACGGGTCTTATTCAAAGATCCATATTGTCTAATCTCCAAAAATCAGTGTCCAGCTTTTGTGATCAGTGGGCATCATGGGCAAGTTGAGAAGACCATCTGATCTCACCTAACTCGCCCACTGAGATGTGAACAGAGATGCGTCAATAAAAGAATGGCGTTCATTGAAATGCATATGCCCACTGCCAGTAGTGACAGCTCGCCAGATTGGTCTGTCGGTCTTGTTTTTTTTATCTTCTGTTAGTCGGATTGCTGAATATACTCACACTTGCAACGTTCCAACGCATTGTGTAATTAAGGATATTAAGTATGGCTGGAAAACCACTTTCACAAATACTTCTAGTGGTAAAGTGTCTGAGGTTCTACCACCAGTTATGTACAGTATTAATTACACTTACAGCCTACCCAAAAAGGTATTTGATGTAATGCATTATGTGTAATTTCGTACGGAAGCTACTGATTTTGGAATATGGTTATATGAGGAATCTCCAAAATTTATAATCACAAACTTCCTCCCTGCATTTTTTTGGGTGGAAATAAAAGATTTACATGGAAAAGCGAAATAAAATTATAATGAAGTGTTCCAATGTAAAAACCCAGAATGAATACCCTATAAAGCTATGTATTACAAGTTATTCTTTCAACATGATTTAAACATTTAAACCTGCACTAAACAAAGTGATTATGTATTTATATATTACTTTTATTTATGTATTTAAAATGATGACACAACATCTAGAGCTGTAATTTCAACCATATATGAAATATTTGAAATGTAAGTTTAATTGACTTAGTTGGAAGTAAGCAGGATGACTGTTACTTTGGTGTTTCTAAAAAAGAGACTGGCAAGTACTTCAAACACCAAATTTGCACTTAGAATTACTGGAAAAAAATCATTTTTTTCTATTTCTATGGTTTATATTGAAACAAAATATATTATTTCTCACTCAGTAGCTTCAGGGCCAAGAGTAACACTCAGTAGGGCAAAGGGTTAAACCTCAAAGCATCACCCCATCCCACTTTTGCTGCCTTTGCCAGCTGTAAGAGGCGGCAAGCTGGCTAGACAATAAATCCAGAGGGAACTCAATTTTCTTGAAATTAAGAGCGCGATTCCGTTTCTTCTGATTTTTAAAACGGTCAAAAGGAATACGGTCATACAGATTATTTTCAGGACATTTAGTGGCGTTCTTTGTGACGTTCGTGAATATGTTTTTGTTTTGTTTGCATTTCATTTTAATAACGTGTGCTAGAATATTGTTTTTTTTGTACATGAAATTGAAGAAATCTAGTTGTGGCAACAACTTTTCTGTATTTCCATGAGGTCAATATAAGGAGACATTCAGTTCACATAACGAGTTACTTTTTATTAATCCAGAGTTGTTATTGATCACATGACAGTGAGAAAATAATAATAATTTTGGAGATAAAAATGTTAACAAGGCAGTAAGCCCTAAATTATTATGTATTTGCTCTATTTAGTATTTCGTCCTGGCCCCTTCCTTAGGTTAGTAAATGGATCTGATAAGGATTAAGAAGCATTCTCACAGTACAGAACCGAACCCAACTGCATGGTACATTTTACTTGTCAGACAGCCTCAGGTTCTGGAGTCTGTGAGACGAGCAGATGCAGAGTCCACATAAACTGTGTAATGACTCTTTATTTTATGTCTTTATCATTTAAAAATATATGCATTTAAAGTCTTTGTAAAAATTCATCTGATCTTGGCAGAAAGACTGATTTGTGATGGTATCCAGGTTAGACCTGGTACTATACTACATTTAGCAGAATTGTCGGGCTTTTGGCTGTTCAGTTTTGTACTAAGTCTGGAATATTCGGCAATGTTATTAAGTTTGGGGACAAATAACGGTGTGTATGGAGCTCTTTGCCTGTGGTCATTCATGCAGTTTAAATTTTCTGCTATATCCACATGAAGACTTTACTGGGGGAATATGACAGAGAGCACTCATAAAACAACCTTCTCAGTGACAGGACATTTGGTTTGCTTCTTTAAACTTGTGTTGGAGTGCGTGTAATGATTCTGCAAGAGAAACTGGTACAAGGGTCCTATTGTGTTGGCTTCTTACATGTCTCTCTTAGCACAGCTGACCATGTCAGTTTGGTAAGTCGTAGCAGCTGCCTTGGCTGTTGTCTCAATGGAGTTGCTGTTGCAGGTAGGAACAGATGGTTGCCAGGTATGGGATGAAGGTTTATGGACTTCCATACAAAGGTCAACCTTTTTCACTGGTTAACAGAAGTTGGAAGCATTAGCCTGATTTATTGAGGACTACAGGAAGGCTTGAGGGTTGGGCATTTCTTCAACAATTATAAAGCTTGTTATAGTTATTTATATAATCCTATTTACACAGTATGACAAACCAAAACCAGAAAAGAAAGACAAACCATTCCATAAAGTAAAATAGGCTATTCTCATAAATTTCACATTTAAGGGAATGAGTGCTGGATAAACACAGAATGAGATAGCAGGTTAGGTGATTTTTTTCCGGTAGAGATGCATTATCAGCAGATGACAGTGGTCCTTCTAGTTATGGGTTTATCTGATATTGACACCTAAACATCATATTATATGTTTTAGGAAGAGCTGCACTTGGGGAGTTTTTCTTAGGTGACTGAATGGATCTCATGAAATCTAAGGGATTCAGCCATGCAGGATGTCTAGATAACCAAGGCTTTCCTTAAATCTTATCACATGGCTATATCACACATTAACATGTGATGTGGTCTGCCATTCCAGGCTACTTCTTCATTGTTTCTAGAGTAACCACCACAAAAGCAGCCCAGGACAGACATATCAATCATTTTTTCCTGGACACATATATTTTTACCATGCACTATATGGGAAGTATAAACTCACAGAAGGGTAGCAACAGACCTAGTTGAGACCTTCTAAAAGTTGGATGGTGTGTGAGAACAGTGTACACTTCTTTACTACAAAGTACACCATTTGATTTACCAGGCAGACACACACACACACAGAAACTTGGTAGATTGTAAATTGACCATGATTATTGCCTCTTTTAATTCAGTATCGTATTTGAGTCCTCTGAGCTTTGAAATATTGTTGCTATAATGATTATAAAGGTATGATAATTTGACAATACTTTGGCCACTTCTTTTGTCCTTGCACAGTGATTAGGGAAAACATAAATTCAGCCTTGGTGTCATATGCAGACTCTGAATCATTTGTTCATTTATCTCTTTCATGCTCTCCTTTCAGCTGTCATCCTATGTCTGGAGAATGTTCTTGTAAGCCTGGCTGGTCTGGTCTATACTGCAACGAGACCTGCTCTCCAGGCGTCTACGGAGAATCTTGTCAGCAGGTCTGCAGCTGCCAAAATGGGGCAGACTGTGATAGCGTGACTGGGAAATGCATCTGTGCCCCGGGTTTTACGGTAAATCAGGATTTAAGCCTTTTTATTTCCTATCCTTATGTTTTATAGGTTAGTTGGTATAGCCTGAATCCTAAGCGAGGATCATAACTGGAGCTAGACTATCACAAGCTAAAAGATGTGCTGATCATCCACTAAAAAGGGGGCCAACGTAACCAATTCATTACTGAAACAGAAGCCCCATAAGTGACTATTATTATCCTAGACTAAGCAACTAAAACTTGGATCCTAGAAAGTATTCTTTATCTGCTGCATTTCTGTTGCTTTGTATTTACTAAGCCAATATCCATGCAAAAGTAAAATATATAGCATAAACATACAATAAATATGTAATCAATGAAGTAGATGATGCACCAGTGAATTGTTAAAAAATGTATAATCATTTTAGAAAATGAAAATAGTGCCAGACTATTCAGTGTTCAGATTTTAACCGTAGTTAGTAACAAATGGCTAAGCCAATGAAAAATACAATCCTGTTCACATATTTGATAATATTTTTGTGTGTTTACATATAGTCTTGTAATGTTAGATATATACAAAGACTCTGTAAAGCCTTGGTCATCACTAAAGACATAATTCTATTCATTTTTTTGTTATTTTTGTAGCTTTCTGAAATTTACTAAGATAAATCGTCAATCACTAGGATTCTGCATAGAAAAAATTTAACTAAATGTAGACTAACAGAAAAAATCTGCAACTGTTTTATATAAAACTGTATATAAGTGATCTGTATAGATGTACATCGTTCAAAGGTTTGTGGTCACTTAGCTGTCCTCATGGAAAAAAAGACATTTCTAGCTGTGTAACACAATTGCAAAGGGGTTTTCTAATAGAGTGTCTATAAAGTGTCGGCAGATAAGAACCATTTCGCCTATCAAGTCTGCCCAACCTCTTATGAATCAAGATCAATTAGCCTTTTAAACTTAAACTTGGATTAGGGGATACAATTGGCCATTGGAACACAGGAGTCATGGTTGTTGATAAAGGGCCTCTGTACGCCTATGGAGATGTTCCATTAAAAATCTGCCATTTTGAGCTACAATAGTCATTTACAACATCTACACTGTATTTCCGATACATTTCATGAGATTTTAATAGACAAAATTTGGTTTTCTATCAAAAGCAAGGACATTTCTTAGTGACCCCAAACTTTTGAATGGCAGTGCATATACTCTTACTTTTCACTTTAATCAACTCATAAACACTGATTATTTTCAGGGTGTGGATTGCGCCAAACCTTGCCCACTAGGGACATATGGCAGTAACTGTTCGTCTGTGTGCGTGTGTAAGAACAATGCAGTTTGCTCTGCGGTGGATGGTTCTTGCACCTGTAAAGCAGGTAGGATTTGAACTTTCATTTAGACTAGTATATTTTCCATTACAAAATGATTAGGTTTTGTATGTACAATCCCCTATGTAAAAACATATCACATAGATAAAGTGTGACCGAACATCATCTCCAAAGAAAGTAACATATAAACTCACAAAATATGACCGGAAACACCCAGTTAAGACTCAGATTGGCTGAGCAGGGACTGATTAGTCAAATGTTTTATGGTAAACTGCCCATAGGAGAACTGCACCTTATTAGTTAGTATTATTATTTATTATTTTTATTATTATTATTATCAGTGTAATGTTTGATAAATATTTTTTATAAATAACTTTATAAATTAATTTATTTTATAAATATTGTTTTTTTTTATTATATCCTGTTAAAATATAGAACTGCTTATGTTATGCCAACAAAATATTTATATACTTTTTTTATATAATTTTTCTTTTAGAATAATTTTATCTAACTTTGTAAATTGAACAAGATTAACTCATTGCATTTCATATTTAAATGACTGAAATTAGTTTAATAAATTAGAGGTTTTTACTGGAGCCAATACTTAGTGATAAAACTAGTTTTTATGAAAAAAACAATGTGTAACCTATCTCACTCCTTGACTAGGATGGCATGGCGTAGATTGCTCCATTAACTGCCCCAGAGGTTACTGGGGTCTGGGCTGTAATCTGACGTGTCAGTGCCTTAACGGAGGAGCCTGTAATGCACTGGATGGGACATGTACCTGCTCCCCTGGCTGGAGGGGGGTCAAATGTGAACTTCCTTGCCAGGTAAAAATAACTTAATTTAATATCATTATGAGAGATAATTTGGGAACGTCATTCTATAATAAAAATCATTAATCGGGTGTTTTATGGAAGAAGTAATATATCCGTACATGATACTGCAGGTATGTTATACTTTTTTGAATGTACATGGGCTAGGCATAAAGCTCCTAAATCTAAAGATAAGACTAAGGACTGATTGGGGTTTCAGCCTTTAAAGGAAAAAATGGGCAGACTAAATGGGTCGAATGTTTGCTGCTGTCATGATTAACGTATACCTATTTATTGTCCAGGATGGTACCTATGGAATGAATTGCATTGAACGCTGCGACTGCAGTCATGCCGACGGTTGTCACCCTGCTACTGGTTACTGCCGATGCCTGGCAGGCTGGGCCGGTAAGTGTTTGCTTTATGGTTCCCAACTTTGTTAGAGTTACATGATAAAGCAATAGAAGCTTTCTGCCAGCTGTGGAGGACATCATTAATCCATGCCAATGCTAAAAGGACATAAACGTATTTTGATGTTATTTTGATGGAAGCAGCCATCTTAATGTTGTTTTTTCTTGTGATTTGCATGATTATTCCTGCTAATTATGTTATCGCTCTACTGCTGTTAAGTTGCTGATTGTTGATGATTACTTTGGGTAGCCTTTGTAAGGGTGGAGTGAGGAAAGGGAGATATCTTCAGGACATGTAGTGGAAGGGATATGTTAGTTGTACTTGTTTCTTCCTTCCATACGGGATCTCAAAAACAATTTTGGTTGTTTTAATCCCCTTTAACGTATCTATGGATCTATTTAAATGTATTTACTGGCTGTAAGCATTTTTTAACAGGGAAGTCCTGTGAAAAGGTTAATATTATTATTTGAGCAACTAATATAAATCCATATTCAGTAATGTATTATAACGTGGAAGAAAAGTGGATTTTATCTATTTTTTTCCCCAATAATCACCATGTAGGTCAGCATTATAGGTGGTCATAAGATAGCTGTACAACTACCACAC
This sequence comes from Spea bombifrons, assembly GCF_027358695.1. Taxonomy (NCBI): domain Eukaryota; kingdom Metazoa; phylum Chordata; class Amphibia; order Anura; family Pelobatidae; genus Spea; species Spea bombifrons. The sequence goes on along the minus strand of NC_071087.1, from coordinate 130,475,124 downwards.
TAAACAGGTTGTTGATGACAAGAATAATAAAGTCCCTTGCTCTATAGACTTTTATGAGTCAGAGGGTCCCTTTGGGTTATTAAGGCCATGACATTCAGTTGTTTACAGCAAGGTAGCGTACTAAGGACTTAGTGTGTTTCTCTAGAATATTGGGCTAAGATAGCAGACATAAAAACAGATATATCACAAAAATGCAGCTGTCTTAAGCCATTATGTTATGCGAACACTAGAATTCTTATAAAACACAACTCTCTAACTTGTTTGTAATGTGATATTAGTAATAAAAATGGTGAGAGCTCCCCTTTAAGTTTTACTCCTTCAGCTCCGGATAGAGAGGAAATAATAATGACACAAGTTCACTGGAATAATGCGCCAGGCATTAAATACATGAGTATTTCTTTTGAGCTGTTTAGTGAAGTTTTATCATGAGCCTTCAGTAATTGCCTAGCAACTTGTGCTGACCATCAAAGGCCTCTTTGTCCCGAGTCCTGGCAAAACATTCCTGCACCAATCTCCTTATCAACATCAAAACAGACCAAAATTCGTCACAAAACCTTCCTCTCGATGAAGTGGAGCTAAACCTTACCGAAATAATTTAATTCAGATAACAGGCGAAAGACGCCTGCGTGCAGATTGATGTATATGCGATAAATAAACATGTTTAAAGACTCTGTGCTTTTTGTCAGGTTTCTGTAATTTACTAAACTTGCGGATCTGTCAACATTTCTCTTTTACACAAAAGAAACTAATGATCTATTCAGCTGTCAGGCATCTTTGATTGCTATTGCGGAGGAGACACAATACGATGTGGGATGCTGGCTAGCATGTGATGCGCAGGCTAACTGTTAATATTATGAATATGGCATTATGTCGTCCAATCTACATTCTACCCCGTTCTTGTCCCTAGTGCTAAAAAGCACCACCATTTGAAATTAATATATTTAAAAGCAAGTTGATATCAACAATTAAAAGTTTAGGTTTTAGTTCCTCTTCTTGTTCAGGTATTACTGGTCAGGTGGGAGACCTTGAATGAGCTTCTGTGGTGGTCAGATGACAGGATTTCCAAGCTTTTTGTGGGCACTGTATTGTTATATTTGTTATGTTCTTAACCTGTAATCTGCTCAGTGCCAATTAGAAATTAACCCCTGTCTATCTAGAGGAAGTAATTTAGCTGTAAAAAGAAAAGCAGCTTATATTGCGGAAGACGGTACGGCAGCATTAGTTGCTTGCTTGAATAGAAATCCCAGAACAGGACAGCTAGGCTTATATATTTATAAACTAGGTTTAAGATTTTAAAGAGGGAGTCGGGTTTAAATAATCTCACCAATAAGGTGTGCTATTTCTCATGTCTGTGGACGAGTGGAATTGGCAGTGTTTCTATGGCCATCCGTTTAGATTTTTCAAGCAGCTTAAAGCAAACATAACATAACTAGAAAACTAGAAGTCACTCGAGCTACGCCAGCTTAAGTAATTTCATTAATTCATTATTCTAGATATGGTTGCTTGTGATATTCTATATAAACCTGAATCTGGGTGAAATTAATGGTGACGCAGTTCATATATGTCATTACAGTTAATATTGTCAATAAAATGGCTTCCTCTTACTATAGTCCTTCAGTTTTTGGAACTTATATATATATTATACTTTTTGCACAATATCATGGGAAGAAATATGATGTGTCTTAAATGTCGGTATGTTGCCTTTTTTTTTTTAGCTCTTAAGAATTGTATTCATTAAGACGAGTTACTAAGTTCTAGTGGCTAAACTCGGCAGATACAATTAAGCAGTTTCTCTTGTTTGCTTAATTGCTAAATTTCTGTATTAGGATCTCACTGAGTTAAACTGGCAACTGCACCCCGGTCACAGCAGTGATTATGCAAGGTGCCAATTTTGAGGTTAAAAGCGTGATGTGAATACAGAGCTTAGTGTCATCATTTCTGCATAATTTATATGTCAATTTAGGTAACCTTTATATTACAAAAATGGAATGACCTTTGAAGCATGTTACAATGATAACAATACAATGTTCAGTACATGATATGTAAATATATAAGATTTTTCTGATGTGTTGTATTTTTCTGTATTATAACATGAATTTGTCATATTAACAGGTATGCATTGTGACAGTGTGTGTCCCGGAGGACACTGGGGACCAAACTGCTCACTATCCTGTAACTGTAAAAATGGAGCATCCTGCTCCCCAGATGATGGCGTCTGTGAATGTGCTCCTGGCTACCGAGGGACTACGTGCCAAAGATGTAAGCGTCCACTAGTACACCATTATCCCATCTTTGAACGACAATATTTGTTCCTGTAGTAGGGAGGAGAATATTAGCCCTGGACCAGGGGTGGGCACAATAGGGTGGCCCTGCTAGAATGTTTTGGGGGGAAGAGGGGGCAAGTGCATCCATTTATATATACCTATCTTACTAAGGCAAGGTAAGGTACAACTACATTTGTATATTGAGGAGATGACCAAATGCAATCATCTCAAAGATTTGCTTCTGTGACACATACAACAGCTTAAATACAAGACATTTTGAATGTAAAGAATGGTCAGATTGGTCAGATTTCCAAACCCTTTGTAGGGTACACATTGGTTCATTTGTTATGAGCGCATTAGTATTCCATTCAGCATAAATAATGAATTACCCCTAAAGAATGATTATCCATATGTATTTTCAGTGTGTTCCCAAGGGTTCTATGGTCATCGATGCAGCCAAGCTTGCCCTCAATGTGTCCACAGCAATGGCCCATGCCATCATGTCACTGGCCAGTGTGACTGTCTGCCAGGCTTTATGGGGTCACTTTGCAATGAAGGTAAGGAAACTGACTACAGAGAGTTATTAATAATAATAACCTTGCAAACACCTAAATGTGATCATAAGGCTGTTGTTATAAACCCACTCTCTGCTATTGTTTCAGTCTTAAGGCCTGTATTTTAGTAGCTGAAATAATCTATCATTGGGTTCTATCTCCGGTATCGTGGTAGTCTATAAGAGAATTAGTATTTCCAAATACTTTTTGCATGTTAGCCCTAAGGAGGTAGAACAGTTGGCTGTATAGATAAAATGCAATAATACCATGTCCCTAATTAGTTTGTCCCAGTGGACGCTTTGGGAAAAACTGCGCTGGAACTTGCACTTGCACCAATAATGGGACCTGCAACCCAATAGATGGCTCCTGTCAGTGTTACCCTGGTTGGATTGGCAGCGATTGCTCACAGCGTAAGTGTTTTGTTTTTTTATATTAAAATATATGTTTTGTAATCTTTACGACGGGAAGACTATTTTGCCAAGAAAAGACATATTACCAAACAGTATTTGTCTGGTGTTGTCTTGGTGACAGGAAGAAACATCATTAAACTAGTACTGCCTAAAAGATGATGTCACTTGGAGTAATGAATAGCAAGCAATTAACGAGGAACGAGAAATTAGAACACAAAGGAGTTTAGTTGATGGCTGGAATTTCCGTGGTTATTAAAATCTGCTGAAAGTAATTTGACATGCTATTCCAATAAGAGTGTAGCCATCAGCAGAAACTTTTCACTTGGGTTCCTTGGTTGTTATTGTCGTTTTCCATTGTGGATTTGATTTCGTATTATATTTGCAAAATGATTCTGAAACATAGTCTAATAGTTCCTTGCTTTGTTTCAGCGTGCCCTCCTGGCCATTGGGGGCCGAACTGCATTCACACCTGTAACTGCCATAATGGAGCCCACTGCAGCGCATATGATGGAGAGTGCAAATGTTCTCCTGGCTGGACAGGACTCTACTGTACTCAACGTAAGTTTTTATTGCAGCCGTAGGATGGTTCATACTCTGGACAAGATACTTTTAAAGGTCTTTTCACTTCTGGAGTTTATTCACTAAGCTGTGATATTGTGGGTGTGTTAAAACACACGCAAAGGAGTAAAGATAGCCCTGTGTAAAGCCTTAATAAATCAGTTAACCATTATTGGATGGCAAACTGCCCTTTCTATTGTATGATGAAGTTGGTGAGTTGAAGTGTTTCAGCTCACTTTAGTGAATAAACTTATCTGATCCCTGCTATATGTAAAAAATCAATCAGCACTAAATTCTAAAACTTCAATGGTGTTGGAAAGTACACATAATCAGAACAGGACATATTGTTAGATGAAGCCAACAGATCCATCATACTTCTACTCCTGGCGAATCGGGGCCAGAGCTTGGGAGGTACAATGACACTCAAACTAGCAGCGGTACTGTGAATGCTCACAATTGTGCGCATGCGCAGGATGTGTACCACCAAGCTCTACCTCAGTGGCAAAATTGGAACTGCCTCAGGCAAAGTGGGACACTTGGGAGGCATATGTTCTCATTGTTCAATGGAAAATCCAAGCTTGTTCATGATTGTAAGCAGACTGTCTAGAAGTATGTTAAGATGCCAGTATTGGGTGAAGTGGTTCATTATTCATATGAAAAGTCAGTTAGAAATTAAGGTACTGAGGGGACACGGTCTTTATCTGGCTAATATTGCTTCAAATAAAACCATTTATTTTCAACATTAGTACAATGTTTAATCTATAAAAAGTATTATAATCTATAATATTGGACAATATAAATGTTTACTATGATAACAAAATACATACTGTTGCATAGATTTATTAGACATATATCTGCATATTCTGTTTACAAAATTGGGAAAGAAAAAAATTATATAAAAAATGAAAAAAAATAACCAGGAAAAGTGCTTCCAGCTTTGGTACAAAGATCTCATGGAAAATTGGTGGTATTCCATCTCAGATGTGTCAGAAGATTCCACTTCCATGTGTCCGAATTCTGTAATGTTTCTCCACATAAATTACGAATCTATTTAAATAACGTGACTTGGAAACATCCCATAGTTGTCTGTATTTGCAGTTTGGTAACTAATGGTGACCCCTTCTTGACTCTTCATAGGGTGTCCTTTAGGTTACTTTGGAAAAGAATGTGCCCGAATATGTCAGTGCCAGAATGGTGCTGACTGCGATCATATTAGTGGCCAGTGTACCTGCCGCACAGGATTCATGGGGAAGCACTGTGAAATGAGTGAGTATGCAAACATCATACTATATGTTATCCTTAATCTTATGGACCCAGCAATAAATCCTCATTTACTTTGTACATGCTGGTTACTCGTGGGATATACAGTATATCTGAGCAGTTATAAGCCAAATCATACGTGCATTCTAAGTACCTTAAATGTGAATGTAATGTATGTAATGAATGTAATGTGAATGTAAAACATCCATAAGATTTTTTTTAAGAGCATTTTTAAGGATACATCATAGCTGGGAACTCTCTGGATTTGGCATCCTGCTTGCCTTTTCCTATGCTTTGTGCATTGCCTGCTTTAAGTTCTCCAAAATAATTACACATAAGTCCATCTTTTCAGTTCTCACTGACAGAACCCCCAAATGCTATATTTTGCCTTTGGATTTTTACATTCTAGATGCATGATTTTACATATATTAGTGTTAATCTGCAATTGCCCCACTCTAGACAATTCTTCTAACTTAGTTAAATCATTAGCCATTTGGCTTATTCCACTAGACCTTAGTATTGTCTGTAGAAAGGCATACCTTACCTTTAAGACCTTCTGTAATATCACTAATAAAGTATTAAAAAGGTCTAGGTCCCAGTACTGATCCTTTAGGTACCCCACTAGAATTTAGTCTTCTGTGAGGGACAGTGTCAGATAGGCTACATCTACTGCTCCTTCCTAATCTTTTATTTTAGCTAGCCAGTCAAAAATAAATTAGGTCAGTTTGACAAGATATCCCTGCAGTAAACCCACAGAAGATAAATATAATAAGTTCCATTAATATGGAACATATCTGAATTTGTCTTTTTTATTTCAGAATGTACCCCAGGAACTTATGGATATGGCTGTCGGCAAGTGTGTGATTGTCTTAACAATTCCATATGTGACCACATCACAGGGACCTGCTACTGTAACCCCGGTTGGAAAGGTGCAAGATGTGATCAAGGTACAATTTGGCGTTTGATGTAGGCTGACAACTAACACAAATTGGAAAAAAATTAAAAAAAAAAGAAAAAAGACACTGTCCTCGGTTTCTGCTCTGAACATTTCCTTGGGACGTGATTCGGTTCCAGTTCCTGTGTCACCAGGGTCACAATGGAAGCATAAAGTAGCCTGGCCAATTAAAGCTCACATGCCCACATGACTAGTAATGATGAAACGGACACCTAATGTTGCATTATTGATAGTCTAGTGTGAATGTGAATACGATTACCTAGAAATATTAATGTCACACCTATCACCGCTATAGCCACACTGTTACTATGAGAGTAAGAACGAGTAATATTGTCGATCGGTTTCAGTTGAAATGTCTCAGACAGTTCCCTTTGCATCCAGTGCCTGTTCCCTAAACCCATTTTTGTATTTCCTTGTAGCCGTAACAATTGTGGTAGGAAACTTAAACAGCCTTAGCCGGACTAGCACTGCCATTCCTGCCGATTCTTACCAGATTGGTGCAATTGCTGGGATCATTATCTTGGTCCTGCTTGTCCTATTCCTGCTTGCACTCTTCATCATCTATAGACACAAGCAAAAAGGCAAAGAGACAGCGATGCCTGTGGTATCTTATGCTCCTGCGGTGCGAGTCCTGAGTACAGACTATACAATTGCTGGTAAGAAGCCTTTGGGTCTTCCATTTGTATCCATGTTTTATGTGACATCATGTGAGATGTATCCCTCCGTCAATTTATTATTTTACTACTTTTTCATTGGACTGTTGATTACATTATTTAGAATGTGACCTACCCTTCCTCAAAGTTAGACAAAAAAGTAAAGGAACTTAAATAGGAATCCCCTGTCCATTCAGACGGAAGTGTAATAGTGACAACAATGTTCAATTTTAATGGACCTTGCCTGAATTAGCTTTTTTATATTGCTTGTTTGAATAAAATTGCATAAATAAGCAAGTATACGAGACAAAAGCTAAAATCGTTAATATTGTGACATAAATTATATTTGTATTTATATACATTGCCTAATTGATAAAATAAAGGGGTCCAACGTAGCAGATAGATCTAACATGAATTAAGTCACGTCTTGAAATCAAGCTTAAAATGTGTAGTCACAGTATTGTAATTTGTGTTTTGTATTTTTGCTTTTCAGATACCCTTCCGCACAGCAATGGCGGAAACCCAAACAGTCAGTACTTTTCTAACCCAAGCTATCACACATTGACCCAATGTACAACAGGGCCTCACGTCAACAGCATGGATCGAATGATTGTTTCAAAGGTAAAATCATGTATAAAATTGCTTTGCATGCACCTTTGTTTCAGGAGGTTATCAGGGCCGATTTGTCCTAGGCCAGCGCTGAAAAAAAGGAGGCAGATCCATTGTCTGCCACCTGTTTTGATGAGGGATCAGAGGTTCTTGTGGTTGTTGCATTGCTTGACTGTGAAAAGTACCATTATATAAATGTGATATTGCATTTATATTTACATTTATATTAAGCTGTGTAATAACAGAGAAGCAAATTATAGCAATCTATGGCAAGACAAAGGTCTCTGCTGAATAGGGGCACCATGTGTTTAATGCTGGGTTGCTGGTGGTGGATGGACGCTGCTCCACAATTATACAGTATGACCTATTCGATGTTATCCTACTGTGGTCTTAAGTAGATTGTTTTCCCCGTCCTCCAGAGACTCTATAGTACTGTCCAGTTTTTCATCATCTAATTATTTCTGTGTACAAAACAGAATATCGTCCCTTAACCATGATTTTAGGATAGGTGTTCCCTGTTAACATCAGAAATTAACAATTCATGTGTTCTTTTATTTTCACATTTAGTGTGATAAAAAAAAAAATTAACATTTTCTTCTTTCCTACATTCTGTATGCAGTCAAAAAGCAGCCAGCTCTTTGTGAATCTTAAAAACATAGATCCGGGAAAGAGATCCCACACTATTGATTATACCGGTACCCTACCAGCAGGCTGGAAGCAAGGGGGATATCCCCACGAGCATGGTAATTATGTTTATGGCTGTCTACTTTTTTGAGTTGTGAGTAATGAATTTGAGTCCAGCCACAGATCTAGATAGTCGTGTGGAGAGAATAATTTATTCAGGCCCACCTTATGAGTGAACCTTTACCAACCATACTTCATATAATGACATAAATTACATTGTCCACTAGAGAGGTACCTGGTGGCATTATAAAAAGGTACTTGGGATGTCTGCTGCAGAAGAGCCTGGGGACTAACCTATGGTGTAAACCTACATCTTGTTAATAACTAAGTTGTTGTTACGTAGGTCAGTCTACTAGAACAGTTAAGATAGGTGTTCCACAAAACAGCAATTACTCATGCCATAAAGGTATGACATTTTGAAGAAGGCCAATGTGCTTTGTAGCTTTACTAAGACTTTTATGACTTTTTGGTAACCACGTACTGAGGCATGGTAAAGAAATCCTAGAAAAAAGGAACATCAGGTGAGGAAAGAAGGATTTGGGTCTCAAAGAGACAATTGAATAGCTTGTGAGGTATGGATATTGTCTGCGCAAGTAAAGATAATGAAATGTTTTCGAAAAGCAAAGCACCTTCAAAGAGAAAGCGATAAATTTTACTGGCCAACACAGAAAGACATAAGCTTTCTGGACCTCATAGGTCTTTTGTTTGCACTGGAAAAAAAGACTTCTGAGGTCATGCAAGCTTATTTGACCCTATATTTCTTTCTGTAGGCCCAGTGCCATTTTCTGCTGCAGACCCCAAGAAGATGAGCTATTTCCTTTTCTCCTTATTGAATGTAATTTTGAGAAGAAGTCTCTATTATATATCATCAAAACTTTAAGCTAGTTTGTGTTATTTAGTTCTTTAGTTTCTTATTTAGTTTTCTTTGCATATTCTTGGGTTAGGAGGTAAGCTTACTCTTTCTAAATATAACATACAGATGCAATATAACTGAATAACAAAATTTGTGCTAGAATAAGTGAACAATGTGTTTTTATTTTTATTTTCAGGGTTACTAAAAAACTCATCATACAGCGTTAGTACTTGCTCATTAAGTAGTTCTGAAAATCCATACGCTACCATCAAGGACCCCCCAGTACTTCTCCCAAAAAACACGGAGTGCGGATATGTGGAAATGAAGTCTCCGGCTCGCAGAGATTCTGCCTATGCAGAGATCAGTAATACGAGTTTGGCCAACAAGAATGTTTATGAAGTTGGTAAGTGGTTAAGACGCAAGTCAACTAAAACAAAATGTGACCGTTCGGAATATTGTAGTATTCGTTAGCTGATGTGGGGGTTCAATCATTGGCAAGTGACTCGTTATTATAATTGAAAGGTGTCATTAGGCTCTATGCTGATTGAACGGATTAAAACAAACAAAACTGTGCCCTAATTACTAAGGTTTTCATAAAATAGTCTAAATTTGTATCTCAATGGATTAAACCAACTGGATTATGTGATGATGGCTAGCTTCCCTCTACTTAACATCATATCACATAGGGATGTTACAGAAAACATACCCTTGGGAATACCCATCCACGTCTAAACATTGTTGTAGACCAATGACATTTTAGCTGCTGTGGACTACAACTCCCACAATCCTGGCAACACATGATGTAGCTTTTATGTTCCAAAGCACCATGTTCTTATACTAGGAAACGAAATTAACATGTCAAATGAAACATCTCAAAATGATTGGGAATTAAAAACAACTCACGCTGACAACAGGGTCTCTCCCAGCTCTGACTACTCTCCCCATCTAAAAATGGTTATACATGCACACAACGTTGGGCCGCACTTACTATTGTGTACAGTTATATTTTGTATTGTTTTATTGCAGCTTGTTAACTCTCAAAAAGGGTTCCCCAAACGGTAAGGAAAAAAAACACCACTTTTGCTGTGTGTGTAAGGGCTTTATAATTTAGCTTTTGCTTCATTTATTTTTTTCTTTTATCATACTTGTTTTCACAATAAGATTGGCGTTTGGCGTAAACTACTGGTGTCTTCTACGTATAATGCGTGAATTATTTGCGTGTTACCACACTTATGGTAAAACGACTGCGGCTGAATGTGAATGCTTATGTGTGATATTAATAGAGAGGAGCAGGTATAGTACTGTATATTATAGGCCCATTACAGCCTGGGAATGGGTCATAAGCAGGGAGAGAGCTTCTTGCTACACTTTCTCCAGCTACATCGGAAGTGATTGCCGACTATGGCAGCTCGATAACGGCCCATTTCAATCAGGGCTCATCTCTTCATTGAGCACCTTTAACTCATGGTATAAAGATGATTTGGAAGACACAAGGCTATACAATACATGAGTTTGATATTAGATACCTCTGCAACCAGCAAAGAAATTGGTTGCCTTTCAGGGACTAGTGCTGGCCTCTTTTTAGCCAAGGTTACTGTTCTTTTACCCCACTGGATTTGCCACACACTCACATTTGGGCGAAACGCGTTAGGTAGTTAGTGTTTGTAAACTATTTTATTAAAACTATGTTGACTGTACCTGCTCTTTCTGTACTGCGAACCATTGCTCACATCAGATAAATATTGTATTTGTTTTTTTTTCTTTTTCTGAACATTAGGGGACATTGTTCAGTGGATAGCTGCGGTCTTTTGCCCACTCTTTCTCTTTTCCTTTCTCTTAACAACTGGCGCAAGCTTATGCCGAATTTCTCCAAATTAGAATCAAAAATTAAAAAATAACCATTTTGATGTATGGATTATTATTTTGAATCACAAAAGAATATACTGGTCGGGGTCTTAAAAAGGCTCCACGGTTGATAAATTGCCTCAGAATAACCTCTGGAGCTCAAAGTTGTGGCTTAGTATATTTTCTCTCAGCGCTTGATGGATCAAGTTAACGATCTACTACTTATGAACCGAATTGATCATATTGATGCTTGCAAAATAGAAAACACACATCCATTTCCCAAAACATCAGTAACCTTTCTGTGTGCTTCTTTAAGACTAGACCTGAGTGTGAGAACTTTCAATTAATTACGGACACATTCAAGACATGGGCAGGCTTTCCTCTGTAATTAGCCTAAATAATGAGTGCACTTTCTGCCTGCTGTGCAGAATGGGGCTTGTCACGTATTCCAAAATGCTATTAGCCCAGTTAACCCCGTCTTTGCAAGATGTGAGTAAAGCCAAGCTGCATGATATATTTATATATATATATATATATATATATACAGCCTTACATTATTAGAAAAACATTTTACTATTGATATTTTACCGATTTTGTTAATAGCAACTCATACGTTTTGTCTTCTTGCAGAACCCACTGTGAGTGTCGTTCAAGGAGCTTTCGGTAACAACGGTAAAATCAGCCAGGATCTCTATGACCTTCCAAAGAACAGTCACATTCCATGTCACTATGACTTGCTACCTGTCCGAGACAGCTCCTCCACGGATAAAGATTCCACTGCCGAATGACATGAGCAATCCAAAAAAAGTGAACAGCATATATTCAGCTGATTCCTACGGAATGATATGCTGGAATTCACTCAATGGATGATCGAGGTGACTACTGGTTTCTATACTGACTATACCAGAGTGTTTGGAGAGAGGTTCTTTGCCCAATGACAGAGGGCAAAAGTGGACTTTTTTCAAGAAGACAATCTCCAAACCCATTGAGACCCTTGAATATGTAGTATATACATACTCCTTTTTATGCTTTATTTTTTAGTGGCCATAATCTCAGTCACTGAAATGTTTAACACAATAACACTTACCTTGAAGTGTGAGATATCCGTTTTCCCATTAATTTTCTTGATGATAAACCCAAATTCCTAAAAAAACACGTACCCAGTTAGTTGTCTAGAGTGGGTGAACAAACCAAGGAGATTTTTATGTGACTGCAAAGGACTGTTATTGCATTCTAGGGGTATACCTATTCCTGTGGTTTTGATTTTATTTCTACCAGATAACTAAACAAGAATTACAAACACCGTATTAATGCAATACATTCACATCTGTACATACGCAGAACTGTGCGGAAGCGGTTGGGGACATTTTAGACAGTTTGATAGTACAGCTTAATTTGTTATGTTTATAAAGCATTTTGCCTTCTGGAAGTCAAGAATGACCTACTGCTGTATCGAGGATCTCTCTGGCTAGGCATCAGTGAATCCCATCGAGCTCAAGCACCTGAAAGAAGTGCGTCTGATTGTCCTTGAATTTCTTTCTTCCTCCTTTTATCACCGTCAAACATTTTCAATTTGTAAAAGAATGTGCATATATGTAATAATATTGACTAGTTGGTTATTAATACCCAGGCCTGATGATGATTTTTGTACCCTTCTTGGTTCTGTAGTCAGGCACTGCAGAAGAGGCAGAGACCACTGTCAATGGTATTCTCGGTTACTATTTAATAGCCTAAAAAGAATTGAGATTCCAATTCAATGGAAATAACATCAGTTTCATTGTTGGGTAATGCAATTTTCTTTTTAAATGATGTTGAAATGTAATCAAAAAGAAAATAGTTTATGGAGCAATAATTGGTAAAGAAGGGGACCACCATGCCAGTGAGCCCCCAATTTCTTAGGATGCCAAAATTCTCTTTGTGAGGCTTTTCATGATTCCCTCATTTCTTTTGTCTGTTAGGAAGCTAGGTGCATATCAGTGACTGTTGTGTATAGAAATTATGTGGTTTTTTGTTGTTCTTATTGCTTGTTGAGTGGATGTGTACTGAAAGGTGGTTGTGGTGAGAATAGCCCTTTAATTGCCAGAGGGGGGGGATGAGAAAAATTAGAATACCATCTCAAGTGCCCCTAGTAAAAGAATAGTTGATGCTTTCCAGCCCATGCACTAATGCATCCCTATTCCAAACATCCACAATGGATTGGAAAACACCTCATGTATCATGCGGTACTGTGTATTATAGAACAGTGATCCTATGCAAATCCACCGAAAAATAGACAAAGGTACCCCTTACCAGCCGGGCACTTTTTTACAGCCCCCTGGCATATGTTGGAGTAGTAATCAGGTCGTTAGGTAGTGTAATATTTCACAAAGCAGTGCCAAGTGTAGATTATTTTTCCAGGAATACAGAACAGTGTCTGTGCATATTTGCAAAAATGGCACCTTTTTGCATTTTTTTTTATAGTCGTTGTAGAGGCCATATGCTTAAGCGGGACTTTCGCATAGCGCTAATAATGTTATCTACCACTATTTTTTTAGTTTTGTGTATTTTCATTTAAAGATTTAGGACTCTGTATGTTTTGTTGAGATTTTGCTTGTAAATATACCAGTTTAGCACAAATAATAATAAAAAAAAACGAGGCTAACATAATAAAAATTACTACAGCTGCCCTATTATTATGGTTAATTGTGTACAGTTATAAAGTCCTACAACAATGTTCCTCTGGGGCAATCTACAGGGGCAGACGGGCAGTTTCCTAACATTGGGGCAAGTCTGGTGAGTGCGACAGAACAACCCAAAGCCGGTGTTAAAAAACAAGGCGTTCACGCCATAGGGGCAACAAAGGGCACGTTTTGTAGGCGCTGCGTTTTAAAGCACTATTTCTTTTCATATTATATTGTTTAAATCAACCAGGTTAGCAGAGAAACTAAGACATAGTACCTTTCATGTCATTAATCCATGGAGAAACCACTGTCGGCAACATTGGGCTCTCTCTGATCTGCTGAATAAAGGCAGGTGGGGTTACTATACGAGCCTTAACAACATGCATCTCTGTTTGTACAGCTTTTTACTTTGAACGTAACAATAAAATCACGTTATACATGTGCTATTACTGTAAAGTAAATGTGAAAATAAAATTTTGTATGAGTGAGTTTTTTGTGTACCAGCTTATGTAGCAGACTGTAAGATTCAAATGAATATGTTGAAAGCGTTGCTACTTTTGTATTCATATTCCGTTCACGTTGGAAGAACTGTCACGCGCTGCTGATGCAGCCGTGTGAAAGACTGAGATTTATTTTATTTCATTTACATTATTTCATTAGAACAATAAAAAGTATATTGATAAACTTTAAAGGCTCATCACATATCTGTAACAAAAATATAGCTAAACCCCATGCTCTAACAAATACATTATGTGATACATGCATTTTATGACTGGTCTCTTAAGTAAAGGCACGCTGTAGTCCATTTGGAACCGAACCCCAGGGCATTTTATTACATGCATATTGGGACATGTTGAATAATGGAAAAAAGAAAAGTGTATAAAAACGCCCTGAGTATATCATATACAACAAATTAAATATGCAAATATGCGATGATGTTTCCAAAGTTCTTAAACACAACACTGAATGGCCCATTAAGGAAACCATATAGTAAAGTCTCGGGTTAATATCAATAACCTTAAACTGTTCTGTATGTGGGACCTCGATGGAACTCCAGTAAATATCTATACAGCGACCAAGAAAATGTACTGTATTTCCAATTGGTAGTACAAACTACCGGTATCTTATGGCAATGGGCTACATGAAGAACAAAAGTCCCATCTCCAGCTCCTATTACTCTTAGCAAGCTACCTGGTATCTGAGATCAGTAGCCATACATTCCACTGCTACCTTCTATTTTTGTCCAGGTTACTGTACATACGCTGACCAAACTCTGTTACTCCACTAATTATCCTGTCTGTCTTCTTGCTCCGATGGTATGTTAGATATGACCTTATTAAGCCGTACAAAGAGAAAAAGGGGCAGGCTAGTGAAGGCCTGCATGAAGATTAATTTATCAGGATTAAAAATATGTACTTAATCCTAATTAAACATCTTTATACAACACTTCACAGTGCTCCTTTGTATGGTTGTAAATGATCATATATAATATATCATCAGGACAAGAAGACAGACTCCAATGTGCATTTTAATTAAGATGAGAGTGGTTCTTTAAACAAGGGGGTTCAGACAGATTATGCTCCCTGGGATTTAGGGTACAGTTGCACCCCCTTCATTTATGCCATTGTCCATAAGCTCACCTTTTGCACCTAAGACCCTTATCCGCACTTTTTATTTCACACTTGGCCTTATGGCGGGAGAGGATACGGGAATTTCTTTGATTTTCAGCCATGTAGTTGGGGCTAGAAATAGCATCCCCTTTCACCTGAGCACACTTCAGTTTTGTTCGGTGCACGTTTTGTTTTGAATGAGTTAAGCGCCAATGGCCACCAAACACTACAGTTGAAGTGGTGGGGAGTGGGCTGTGCCTTTTGGCCGCCACTCCCCCTTGAAGACTTCAGTGGGCCATTTCTTTGAGGAAACTCAAGGAGATTAGGCCCACCCTAGGCTTTGGTCTGGGGGAAATAGAAAGAGGCTGCATATGCCCTTGTGGGAGTGCCGCCTCAGAAGATGAAGAGTGAAGACTTGGTATCCACTGTGGCCTTATCACTTCGGATCACCAGCTCCTTTTTTTCTTCACAAAGGATGTATTGTAGATGAAGAGAGGAGCACGGGTACCTCAGCCTTCCAAAAAAAGAAAGTAATACACTTACAGTGTATAAGGCATGCATTGGTGCAGAAACAGCATAAATGTTCCTAGAAGACATGGGCTATTCAAGTATAGCCACTGTAGTAGCTCACTAGATACTGCTGGATTAGTGGCTCACACTCTATGCGTTTCGATTCCGCTGACTCTACCTTAAGAGTAAAAAAATACATGTCTGCGCTTTTCAGAGCCGGCCTTAAGTGTTCTGGCACCCTGTGCGGACTACTCTGGCGCCCCCATCCCCAAAAAAAGGAAAAAAAATCTTGTAACAAACAACTAGCTTTAATTAAAGATAGTTTATGTGCAAGTGCAAGCAAGTACAGTAATATATAACTGGAAACAATGGAAACAATAATATAATATACAAGATAAAAAAAAGGCTAATCTGCTGTAACAAATTATGTTTTTAAATATTGAAAAAATTGTACCCCAGAAAGCATTTCCTTGGGCCCTGCTCCACGCTCCCTAGCATGCAATCACTCCCTTCGCTACCGCACCAAAAAAAAAATTGCCACACTGACTGCAGATTAGGGGAAGTATGTGATAGTCAGTGCAGTTTTCCCCCCTTCTCACCCTGACCATGACTTTGAGAGGTCCTCTCCCCTGCAATCATTCCCAGTCCCTTTGTCCCTCATTCACTAAGCCATACCTCTCCTTTCCTTCCTCCCTGTGAACTATAGATCAAACACATATAAACAGCACTTGTATGTATAGATCACATACAAACCCTATATTTGCAGGTATGCATAAATGATGTATGGAAACAGCATAGCAGGTATAGATCAACAGAATCAACACAAAAACCAAGCTTTGCAGGTATAGATCAATTGAAAAATCACATGTTAACCAGCCTTGATGGTATGGATCTATTTGTAGGTATACAATAATAATGTATAGAAACAGAGCGTACCAGATACAGATCAACAGAATAACACACACCCAGCTTTGCAGGTATAAATCTATTGGAATTCACATATAAATTCAACATTAAAGGTATAGATAACCCCCTAAATTACAGGCATAGATCACAGGTTGCACACCCCAAAGCCAGCCCTGGTGTCCACATTGCCCACATAGAACCTGATCAGCACCCAGATTACACACATTACAACCCAGCCTGAGCCAACTTTGTTCCCTAACAGCCCAGTGTAAAACATCTTTGTCGGCAAACAGCCCCCCCTTCATGTGCCATCTTTGCATTTCCCCAAATCACTTAAACATCCATGATAGACACAAATAGTTACAGTTACTCACTCATTCACATGAATAATTTACACATATTTATTAATGCAGTCTCACAAATCATTGAAGCAATTCATCCACACATTAATTCATTCATTCTCGTACGCATTCACACAATTCATCCACACATTAATTCTCGTACGCATTCACACAATTCATCCACACATTAATTTATTCATTCTCGTACGCATTCACACTACCCCCTCTCCCCAGCTACCCCTCCCCTTCTTATTATCTGCCCCTTATCACCATGTACCCTCTCTCCCCTTCTCACTGCCTTTCTCCCTTTCTCACTATGTATCCCCTTCTCCACATGTACCCCCTCTCCCCCTTCTCACTATCTATCCCCTCTCCCCCTTCTCACTGCCTTCCCCCTCTGACCCTTCTCACTATCTACCACCTCTGCCCCTTCTCACTATCTACCACCTCTGGCTCTTCTCACTGCCCCCCGCCCCTTCTCACTGCCCCCCCCTCTGCCCCTTCTCACTGCCCCCACCCCTTCTCACTGCCTCCCCCCTCTGCCCCTTCTCACTGCCTCCCCCCCTCTGCCCCTTCTCACTATCTACCCCCTCCCTACTTCTTATTATCCTTACTTACCTTGTTGCCGGAGTCCTGCGGTGGGAACGTGAGGCGTCCATCTTCCCGCTCTGCGCGCTTCACAGCTGAGCGCGGGAATATGACATCATATTCCGGTACTCAGCATGAAATGGTGGCACCGTGACGGAGTCACGGAGAGTGAGAGGCACCGAGCGCTTGCTGAAAACTTTACGAGTGACCGCTCGGCGCCCCTGCCCGAGACATAAATTAAAACATCGATTTTTTTTTGTTTGTTTTTAACTTTATTTAACATCCTCCATGTTAATAAAAAAAACGATGTTTTAATTTAAGTCCCGGGCAGGCGCCCCTGCTGCCATGGCGCCCTGTGCCCTGGTCGCACACCCCTAAGGTCGGCCCTGGCGCTTGTCTTCAGTGAGAAAGACCACTAGGGGGCGCTCATGTATACCGGTTGGAAAATAAAAATAAAACAAAGAAAAAACTAATAGTGTAATAGTATGCACAGACAATCAAGCTGTCTTCAGTGACCATATCCTCAGTGACCATACCATGGTATTTGTGTTCCATGATAGCTCTATATGTCTGCATGGATTTGGCAACTATTTAAATTCCTTCTTTCTATGTGCAGCTTCAAACATTACTATCTTATAGCTGGAAAAACTTTATTTAAAAAAGACCTTTATTCACAGTATATATCTATAAAATATACCATAAAGTGAGCTGCTTTGCCTCACATATACTTTTTTAAGCTTAAAAAACACATTTCCTTTCGAGGCTTGAAGGGTCAAGATTAGCCCCATAGCTGGAGGACATCAAGATTTAAGCCCTACTCTTTGAGGGGGCATTTGGAATGTGGCAGAGTTGGTTTTGTAAAATCTGACTCCAAGTCTATGGAGACAAGTTACTCTGAACAGCTCAGTTCTGCGAATTATAGCCCAAGGCTATCGCACAGAATTTCAAGCAAAGCCTCCTTCTCAGTTTATGTTATTCATGCTTCCAATGTCCATGATTCAAGAATTTGAGACAAAGAAGGTACTCAATTCCTGTACCTCAGGAGGAAAAGATAAAAAGATGCATGCTCTCCAGTCTTCATTGTCACAAAAGACTCAGAGAAGCTAAGACCAATACATAAAATAATTCTGGTACAAAATGGAGACAATCAGATCTACTTTAGGGATGCTGTTTCCTCTAACATGCATGGCCACTCTAGATGTCAGAGGCTCATTTTCCCCTTACATCCCCCTGCATTTAGAGCACCAAAGATTTCTCAGAGTAGCTTTTCCTGACCCTCAAGGGTTGACATGCTGGCATTTTAGAGCCATGCCCTTTTGAGCATTCTTCAGCACATTGGGTCTTCACAAAGGTTCTCGTGGTGGCATCTGGGAGTTACAATGATTCCATATGTACTGGCTGCTGATCGTCCATCAGCATGCAGAGGCATTATACTTCTCTAATGATGGACACTCTGTTTTTTTTTGACTAGCCAAATAAAATGTTTCAAAGCTGCAACATACTATGGAGTCCTATTGCCCAATAGGGTGATCATCCCCTAATAAAGTGCCGGGCCCTGCCACCCTAGACACAGTAAGGGCCATAAAAAAAAAGTTTATTTGGAAAGCAAGTCACCAGTCATGCATCAATACCTCATATGACCTTAGAGTGATGTAAAGAGAAAAGAACAGCTTTATTATTAGCCTCTGTAAGTTATTATGAAACCAATAGTCTCATTAACAAGAAATAACCGAGTTAGGTAATGTAAAACCATATTAAATAAATTTAAATGCTGAAATATGAGAGTAAAAGCAAAAAGCCCTAATCTCTCTTTATCTTTCTGCATCTGTTGATAGATTCCAAGCAGCAAATGTTGTGTGTCTGGAAATGCATTTGTTCAGTTAGGAATATATGATATCCTACAACATAATGATTGCCACAGGGACAATCACTGTACTCGAATGTTGCCCCCCAAAAAACTATTTTAGGAATCTAAAAATAAAATCCATCTTTAAATACATGGCACTGTCAAGATTGATTGCATGTTGATCAATAAAGATCAATTAACTTCAGTGGTTTGGCACTGATGACATTTTACATCTGCTTCTGTTTACATCAGCTGTTTAACCCCTTTGGGAGCCGGGCTGTTTTACAGGACTACACAATTTTTAGTGTTTTTATTTTGTCTCTGTTCAACTATAACCTTAGCGTAACCATACAAATCATACATTGTTTTGAGGGCTTTGTTTAAACACTTTTCAGCTATATTTTAGCAATATATTAAACTTTATATTATAAAAAAATAATAATTTGTTCTTCATTTTAGCCCCATAAAAGTACTGGTTTCTTAATAGAAGTCAAGCAACAACTTATAACAGTACTTTTTATTATACTGCCAATCTTGTCTAAAAATAGCACAAATATTTATAAAACCATTTATATTAATGATATACCGTTATTTTACACTAGGCATATTTTTTAGGTTTTTTTTAACTGCCCACACTAATAATAATAAAGAACAAGATAATGTTGGTTTTAGACAAAGATCCTAGCATCCCTTTTTTTAACATTTAAACCATCATCAAAATTATTAATAAATACTTAGTTCAGGCTGAAGTACGATTTATGTAAGTATGACAGTTCCCAGTGAATCAATGTAATATAAAATGTACCAATGTAAAGAATTTTAAATATTTTAACAAATACATGACCATAAAATAGTTCTCAAAAACTAATAAATATAGCAGACATTTCTTCACATAGTTTTGATTTTCCGAGGTAAATTATTATTGTTTTTTTTACCAGTGGCATGTTGACAGTTTAGCTTTTTAGTGATATTGGAAGCATGCAGTGATTAAAATGATTATTTACATTTTATATACAGTGTCATTTTAAACATCATTAAGCTAAAATCTGTAAAATCTGGGTGGTACTTGATAAGAAAAAAATCACTCTTGCAGAAACCATTTTGAAATAAGTTTCTTTGTTTCATGAAATAGTTTCTGAGGCCTGTTTTGACCCAAAGAATAAATAAAAATCAAATGCGTTCCTTGAATTTTTAAATGTGGTAAACATTGTAAGTGATTGTGATCTTCATTGCTAATCCTGGTAATGTGGTGCTTGCTTTGGGCTCCCTCTACTGGTCATAAATAAAATGCACGGAGTGTCTAGACTTTAATGCTAAATTGTACCTTTAAATCTTTTTTGATTGTTGTTGGTTCAGGCAGCTTTTGTAATAATAGATGAGATGGAAGGCAACTTCAGAACAAGCTATATTTTATCACATCTTCCACGAGATTAATTTTAAAATAAATATAACAATTACACTCACAAATAAAAATCTCCAAGCTCTGTGTTTTCTTCCTGCCGAGTTTTAGATATGATGACTTATCTCGGCACTCTGCATCTACCCTCCCGGCTTGCCACTCTGCCTCCCAGATATCTCTTATACCCCCTACATTCCACAATGCCCCCAAGACTTACCAGTACTTCCCCAGACTTGCCCCCACCCCCGAACTTCAGACTCCCTGATGTCTAGTGGGGGCAGCCGGTGAACGTCTGCATGATGCCCGCAGACAACCTCTGCTTCTGCCCGGCACTTGTGCCAGGGCTTCTGTGACAGAGCACCGGAAGATCATGTCACACCGGCGCTCGGTCATAGAAGCCCCAGCGGAAGTTCAGACAGCAGTGGAGGTTGTCTGCGCGCATCGTGCAAACGTTCACCGGCTGCCAGAGAGGAGAATCCAGGTCCCCTGCAGCGCTGCGGGGAATCTGGATCTTAGTCTTAAAGTCAGATCTCTATTTTTGGTTGGATTATAAAATGACCTAGATTATAAAACGAGGGGTATTTTTCAGAGCATTTGCATCTGAAAAAAAAACCTTGTCTTATATTCAAGCAAATACTGTACTTACTGGTCAGGAAGCATTTCAGGAGGGGTCTAATGAGACCCCCCAGGTGCATGTCAGGAACACACTCCCACTGATTTAATGTGGGGTGCTTTACTGCCACTGATTGGCTTAGTTTTATATGCTGTGCTGATTTTCCTGCATCACAGAGTTAGTCTTATCACCGGTATGAAGAAAAAAAAAATGTGCGTCACTGACTGCACTCTACTAGAATTTGTATTGATTACAATATAAACAAGGATAGAGAAGGAATAAATAAATCACAGTGTGTCAAAGTGCTTAATACAATATGGTACTGGCTGAAAAAGGGAACACGGAGGGGGAGTCGCACTGCGGTTTCTCTGAAGTATTTTTTAAAGAGATAGAAGAATGCATACAATGGTTTACCCAATATACAGTACTGTAGAATATAATGACGTTATAAAGACTAATAAATGGAGAAAACCTGGAAAAGAACGGATTAAAGAGATATAAGATGCTGAGTTCCATCCCATTAAACTACAATACCTTGCATGTTTATCTGCTAAAAATAATCGCAAATTGTTCTGGGCCAGAGAGAGCAATCAGTGTAATTACTAGGTTTTTAAAACTTATCGTGAGTCAGTTATTATTCAGATGTATTGATCCAATTGCTTTGTGAGTCGCACTATCTGCAGTTTGGGGAAGGCTTCAGATTAGATTAGTCATTTATTTAGGATGAATACAACAAATATTTGAACCAAACATATAATAAAAGTTTGTAACATTCTACTCAATGTGTTTTACTGCGATTCTACCTATACCGCATACAGGGATCCCAACAGGAACATATACATAACAAACAAAATAAAAATTGAAACTTTTTGGAGCCATCGCTAGGTGGTCACTGGGGTTAATCGAGCTCTAATCACGAGTGTGACTTTTACTTATTTTCTGAATCTCGCTCAATCAGAGCGCCTTCTTCACTTTGTCCATTTAAACACTTTCCTCAAGTACGGTCATTACGACGTCTTTTGGCCATATGTTTCCTGGAGCCTTTTCTATTTAAAGCTCTGTCCAACTGTTACAATAATATTTTGCAATGTCGCGTGGACCTCCTAGACATTTGTTTTCTGCGTTACAAGTTCCAGGCTGCACTCCCAGGGTGGGCCGCGATCTGCACTATTTTTTAATCAATTCCCCTTCATAATCTGATTTTGAAATAAAAGTGTTTGAATGGCGTATAGCGCAATATTCTATAATATATTTATATGTGTGCCATGCAGATACATACAGATTGTGGCAGCTACTGCAGGTAGTGAGAGGAACCAACACTCAAGTTACTCAATACATTAACCGGCAATGATCCTAATGATTTCTCTTTTCTCTCTATATATATCCGCATCCGGAAGCAAAGTCTAACAGCATACTTGGGAACTCTTTGGGTTTTCCGGGTCACCCCACTTCCCGGCCAATTCCCCTCCATGCCCAGCTAATGCTATTTTAAAGCCCCCATCTGAGGCATAAATATTAAGGATTCTATCTCGCTATATGGCCATATATTGCTTACAGGCGCAAGTACGTCAACGTACCCCAATCTTGGTGAGTCCTATCTAATGCAAACATGGCGTATCTTACCATGGAGCTGAATCATCGGTAATCTGTTACTTTTAGCCCACTGAGTGTCTCCTGCCATTTAAAGCGATCCGGCCACGTCGGATTAGTTAGGACATGCTAAGATTGGGGTACATTGACACAGTGGTGGGCAAAGATATATACGTTATCACATAGTGGGACAGAAGCCACAATTTTCCGCTTTGGATAGGTGTTCATGGGGCGTGCATATAAACACGAGCTGCTTATCACACATAATGTTATTTCTTACCAACATTACATCCCTACTTCACGGCACTACCTAACCCTTTGTTATTTATATAATGAACTTTGTTTCTCCTTTGACAGACTCGGTTTACAGCAGCAGCAGTGAGCTACAGGTAATACCTACATTAGTTATGGTAGTGTTAATAATACCAGTTGCTTGTACACTAATATTTTACAAATAGACCCCCCCACACACACAGAGATCGCATCCCACCAGAGCAGAGTTCTAAATCAAAGAGCACCTTCTCGTCTGTCTCTACTAAAGCAACCATATTAGAGGAGCCAATCCCATGCAGGCCAAAGAATGTTAATCTACAAGAAAATGGCCGCTACCGTTTGGATGCATACTTTGCGCTGGGGACATGTGTTGCAGTAAATACGCGTGTTTAGAGCACTTCGCTCTGAGGACACCTCGGCCGCTGCGTACGACAGCTCACGGCTCTGCAGTCGCCGCCCAGTCCGGGTTACGTGGCAGCGCTACCGTCAGCAGTGCCTAGGACGACATATTCCATGCCGGCCCGTAGGACACTGTAAAGGGGCGTGGACTAGCCATCAGTAGTATCAGTACCGGTTGGAGAGTCAGCTGCACCCGATACATAATACCGCGGGATAAGCTCACAGGTGAGAGGGGTAATAAGGGGGCATATGTGTAGGATGCTGTGTCTTATAACGAGGGGTCAGTAACTACTGCGACTCCCTTCATCTGCAGTATGATACTGAGAGTGATGGGAGTTGTGTGGGGGAAACAGCGCGTACAGCATTCATCCTCTCATAGTGGCTTTCAATGCGTAAAGAAGCAATAGCCCTTGGGCGCAGAGCCATGTGAGGAATGTGCCACCGGAGGGGGTGTCTCGGTGACACACCTGAGTGTTGTCACTTGCACGGTGTGTATTTGCAGAGCCCTCACCCGTGTACATGCAGGGCTGCTTTTTTTTGCAGCTGTCATTAGGGTTAGAATCCCGGTGTGTGAAGCCATCTCTTAGTACTTTATATTGGCTTTTATTTGATGTTGTGGGAGGGGCGTTAGACGTGGCATTGCTCCTTGCTTTGGCCTTTGTTTTTTGCTTGGGAATTCTGGGAAATGTAGTCTTTGCCCCTTTCTGGACGTTAGAATAATCCTAATTTTTTTGTAAAGTAACCTTTATTATTATTATATTTTAGAGTATTTTTGTGGAGTTGTGTTATTGACTAAACTGATTACCGCTGTTATGGAAATTAAATGAAATTATGAAATTAATGAATTGGTAGTAGATCTGTGTGTATGGTAATAATTTATGTGGTTGTTTTTCTTCCACAGCTCTTTAGTTTAGAGATTTGAATGGTTTTGTGTCTAAACCCCCTTCCCGAATGAGTTATTTATGGATTTACCGGTATTTAGCACCATCATATTCCACAGCGCTGCACAGTTTTACTTGCTGCTAATAAATTTGGCTAAATCAGCATTTTTGGGTTTTATTCACTAAATAGAGAGATGACCCAAGTTTAAGTATTACCCACCGCCAACTCAGATTATCTTGCAGTGTGATTTTTTTGGGGGGGATTGGCTCTTAGTAATAGAAAGTTTGTGAGATACATGTAATACCAGAATTCCGACCTTCCAGAATTCTAACAGTTGATTATTTGAAAGTTACAATTTGGTTTCTTCGAGTTGTGATTTTAGGAAAAAAATGTCCTTTAATCTTTGCTATTGTATAGAACAACTATACTATTGTACCAAAGGTACTGTGTTTTATTGAATTAGTAATGATGAAGTGTACTTGTGTGTTCTCCCTTGACAGCTAAAGCTGTTACTGCTCTTGATCGCTGTCCGGCTGAAATTTCTTTGAGTTTCAGACTTTCGACCAATAGCTACTTTTTTTTTTTTCTTCTTTCTTTGAAGTTGCTCAGAGGAGCTTACAATCATTTGTCAATTTGTTTTAATGACTCTGCCCCCCCCCCCCGCAGATATGACACAGTTGCCCCTGCAACTCGTTCTATGTCAGCGGCCCGAGGTAGAGAGTGTCTGGCTGGTAGGAATGCAGTCCTAGTCTTTACTGTCAAGAGAGAATCCTTGCTCTAGGTGCAAATAAATCTATAATGATGAGTAATACAGCATATTGGGGAAAACTGGTAGAATTGTCATTAAATGTAAGTAAGATGAAGCTTCCCATCAAAACAATTTATCATAAATGGGTTTTTGCATCAGAAAAGCAATGAAATGACATCACATCATACACTCAATCACTCATCTCATCAACATGAAGCGTGTATTTAGAGAAGTGTGTGTGCAGCCAGTACCCGGTACATCATGTACCGTCATATCTCACTTGTGGGTGAATTTACTTATTTTAAAGATGTGTTATATCACTGAAAGTGGTGGCAGCAGAAGTGGTGAGTTGAGGGAACTTAAACAGGCATGGTACAGACATATGGCTGTCTAGAATATAAGACAAGACCAAGGACAATAAGGCTTGAGGTTTTTGCAAAAGGGAAAAACAGACCACGTGGGTTGAATGCTTTATATAATAAAATTATGTTTGCAATTAGGTGATGGGTTGAGTATTTCTATTTCTGCAAGATGGGTTGTTGGCCATGTGTGATTAGATAAGTCATTGAGATGACTGTTGGTCCTTCCGAGTGCATGATGAACTTGATGAGTTGGAACTCCTGGTTTAGCGTTGTGCACACACTGTATGGGCAACTGTCCTTCTCTCAATCCTTTCTGATTGTATTACAACTTTTATATGTGTTTTTCCAGTGCCCTGTTCCAGAAAATGATGGAAGAGAGCGGCATTGAGACAACTCCTCCCGGCACCCCTCCTCCAAGCACCCTGGGGACCGCCGGTGCAGCAGCTGCTCCAGCCATTGCCACTCCAGTTCCACCAGGTATTTGTTTATCATTTTACATGCGCAATCTTCAGTTCCTTAGGTGGTAATTTTTATGTGTGTTTGTGAATATCAAGTGCTACTGTTGGGAGTGAGCATTTTTGCAAAATGTGTGTGTGTGTGTATATATATATATATATATATATATATATATATATATAAAACCAAAGTTATTACAGCTGGTGTAAACTCACATAAAACAGGCATTGTAAAATAATTGATATGATTAATATAATTTTATATAAAATTTGATTTTTGTGCGTTGTCATTGTTGGCCAATCTCCTGCCCCGAATCTCTTATTATTTAAGCACGTACTGCATTTGCTTTATGGCGTATCTTGATTTCCTTATACTGGGAGTATGTTCCAGGTATCTTTCAGTATTTTCTTCAGTCTTCTACCCTCTGTCTTTAAATCATGCCCTCTCATTCTGGCAATCCTCTCTTTCTTCAAACATGCGTAATTACCATAATCCACAGCCGGACTGCCCTGCTAGCAATTCCATTAAGTTTTCCCATGAGACATGTTATGTGTGGCATTTACTTACCTGTTGACTTTAAGAGAATATAAAGGTATAATCCAGAGGGAGAGAAGGATGGGGGAAGGGCATATATACAAATAAGATCACCAGTTAAGCAAATATTTAAAACTGATATTTAACAAGAACATGAAAATCGAGTCTAATTATTATCGTTATGTGGTTGTGATAATCCAGTTTAGTGTGTTTATTCATTTTCTATAGCACTGTCTTAGTTTGCAATGGTAAGAAGAAAAGGTGTTGGGGGATAACTGAGCAATTTGTTGCATTAATAATTTTTATTTTGCTTCTCTTTACAGTTTTATCTAGTCCTTTTTCTGCTCCTGCTTTCTCACCGCTCCCACCTCCTACTTTCTCTTCTCCCCTTCCACCTTCTTCTGTACCGCCAATGAGAACCTCGGCCCCTGTGCCATATGCTTCACCACCGCATCCTGTTCCTGGCGTCCTGAGCCCTCCTCCCTCCTCTGTACCTCCAGCTTTTAGCAGTCCATTACCAGTGTTCCCGGCTGCTACATTTCCTCCTCCACCACTTAGCTCAACTCCTGCGCCTGTCCAATCTGCACCACCCATGGGCCCTCCTGTCGCAGGATTTTCAATGTCTTCTACTTACGACATCACCAAAGGTCATGCTGGGCGAGCACCACAGACACCCCTGATGCCATCATTTTCTGCACCCCCTGTCACAGGTTGTACCTTCTACCACTATCTCTGCTGTTTTTTTTTTTTATCATACATGGTGGTTGGCGTTCAAAGAATATCTTAACAAATGTTATTGTGAGTCGTCGGTGTTGTTGCTTAGAAAGAAAGAGAATCTGTACTGGTAAAGGTCTCGTCTGGGTATCTTCATAACTGACATATTGTAGGCAAGGAGCAAAATACATCTGAAAACATTTCCCCTCCCATGATTACTGCCCATGTACCGCTTCTTTAGTTGGCCGAGCACATATATGGTTGTGTGTGATTGGTTGGGATGAACAGATTACCTGTAGGAGCCAGGTGCTGCTGTGCTATTAATGCAGAGTCATGTGACATTGCATCATGTGACCTCCACTGAGTGCCCATGTGCCTGCAGCCTCTAGAAGGCAAAATCCAGATCTGCTGGACATATAATTCCTTAAAATGTGCCTTCAGTATAGTGTGTGTGTGTGTGTGTGTTATCATCATAAGTTGCTTTCCTAAACATTGTGTTGAGTTTGTCTAGTTGGTTCCCTTTTTCAGCTACACTTTTGTGTGTTTCCCTTCACAGTGGACGTTACAATGTAGTGGTGACAAACGTGACACGTAGACTTCTACTTACAGCCCATCTTATACTTGGTGTTCTCGAGATAACTTTTGGTGTGGTTTTCAATCTTAATTATTCCTTTACACAGAGCAGAGGAAGGCATGGAGAGATAACACAATTAGTTTAGCTTGCACCAAAATAATCTGATGTATGTGAATCATTGAGTAACCCTATTACCTCTTAAAAAACCTGTTAATATGTGTACTATAAAATATTGATTTCTGTGAAAGGACAATTAAAAAATACTCTCATGGATGCTTAGTACATAGTTGTCTTCTATATAATAGAAACTTTAGATGGCGACGCTCACAGGCAGGTTTCTCAACTCTTGTTGTGTCTGTATGTGTTAACTGCCCCAATTAAATTGTTCAGTGCTGCGTAGCTTGTTGGCGCTTAATACATAAAAGGTGATAATGTTTTATCTTTTTCTTTTGTTTTCTCTTTCTAAAGTTATGCCCAATCCTGTCATCCAGCAAGCTCCCAGTATGTCTGTAAGCGGATCGCCCATTACTTTCCCAGAGGAACCTGACGACCCCAGGGTACAGGCAAGGCACGAGGATCTGCCTGCCGGAGGAATCTGGGGTTTCATTAAGGTAAACTATAGAAAGTGTTCTGCAGGTTACCCCGGCAGCTACGTTCCTCTGCATTTGTAGGGTAATAATGCATATAACCGTGGTACAATAAGTATTCTAAATGCCCAACATCTCTCAAATATAATAATATCATTAAAAGTGCTGTCCCACTCAGTCTTTAAGGGAAAAAAACCCCACCAGATTTGTCCTCCTTATTCTTTCCTCTGCAAAAGAAGCCTGCTTTAGTGTCACATGGTCCAACAAAAATTCTGCAAAATGAATAGGCAAAATTGTGCGTTAATTATTTTATAGGAGATTTTGAGCGTTTAACAGGACTAGGGATGGTGATCTTGATTCATGGACCCAACCAAAGTCTACTCTTTTTAGCACGTAATCTTTATTTCCTGCATAACAGGTAGTTTGGGGTAGCCGTATTAGTCCGGTGTATAAGAATGCAAAAAAACAGAATGTTGCAAAATCTTGTAATACCTTTTTTATTGGACTAACGGTATTTAAAATAATAGACGAACTTTCGGCAGTCCTCCCTTTATCAAGTCAAAAGCATTTCTGACCAAGCAAGTGAAAAACACAGTTTAAAACTAACCAGTACATGTTCTGATACAGGGGTTAAAACAACAAGGTAGATAATTTGCAGACAAAAAACATAAGAGGGTGTAAATAGTAAATAATGGCATATACTGCACAGATAAGGCAAGAGGGGGGAGAGGCAGCAGGGTTAAGCATGTATAAGGGGGCACAGGTTATAGGAAGTTTTGATAATGTGCTAAATAAGCTCGAATCCACATTAATACATACAAACTCTATATATCTTGTTCCTGCAAGTAACACTACTTGTGTAGCTGTAGAATCGTTTGGGTTTTCTATGCAAGATGTATCATCTGTTCTCAAATAGCTTGTTTTTTTTCTTCTTTCTTTTCCCCGGGCAATATTAGGGAGTTGCAGGCAATCCAGTTGTTAAATCTGTACTGGATAAAACTAAACATTCAGTGGAGACTGTGATCACCACGCTGGACCCAGGCATGGCTCCTTATATCAGTAAGTGATGTATTTATTTATTTTGCGTGTAAGGAAGTTTGCAGCAATGCATTTTCCTTTTGCGTAGAGAGTATAGAGATTGTGTGCTGTAATCTTGATATCTCGTATATGGGGTATAGCTCTTTCTAGAAAGTCTTGAAACAGAGCTGAAGTTTGTGAATTACGTTATTGCATTTTTGTTAATACAACAGCGCCACCATCTGGCTCGTCCCTGAAATGTGACCATAATAATCCTGGAATAGCAATTTAGTTTATTACACCCTAATCTACTTTAAATTCTTTGTGCAGAGGAGGGCATTTAAAAGATGCCTTGTACATTGCTAATATGTCTTTACTGGTGACTTTTAATAGCTATCCACTAGCAAACAGTTTTAAAACTGACCCTGACATGTGGAAAGAGGATACCAATGTCCCCACAATAAAAAAAAAAAAAAAAAAAATAGCAGATATATGTGATACAATGTGATTGCAGTCACCAGAATTTATATTACATAACCAAAATAAACCCTCTGTAAATGTGATTTTAATATTGAGTCATATTAAGCATATGCAAGGCTTTTTTATGATTTGCAACTAAATAATATTGGGGCTGCGCCCTCACACCGGAACACTGTATTGTTTTAGGTTAATCCATACAGTTATCTCTTTTTCTAGGATCTGGAGGAGAGCTGGATCTTGTAGTGACCTCTAATAAAGAAGTGAAAGTTGCTGCGATTCGTGATGCGTTTCAAGAGGTCTTTGGCATGGCAGTCGTTACAGGAGAAGATGGTCAGTCTAACATAGCGCCACAACCTGTTGGATATGCTGCAGGATTGAAGGTGAGCTGGTTTAAAGGTTATGTTGTGCATGTTGCTTCCAAGGCAGGGATTCTCTAAGTTGCTGGTACCTTCATCCAGTATGCTCCCCCCAATTTAGGAGTGCCCACCTCTGCCATCTGTATGTTAGTCTGGTGGGCAAGCTCAGGTGCCGGGATAAACAAAGGGGAGAGCAATAAATAATTTCTAGATTGTAATCTGGTTTCAGACGGCCCTCCTCGCCTTTTTGTTTCTGTAAGCATGTTGTACAGCACTGCAGAATATGATGGTGCTATATAAATCAATAAATGTGAGGTTTGCATAAGTAATTAAACATTTACGCAACTGCTTTTCTTTTTAGGGAGCCCAGGAGAGGATAGACGGCCTCCGCAGGAGCGGTGTGATCCATGAGAAGCAGCCTGCTGTGTCGGTGGAGAACTTCATTGCCGAGCTCCTTCCTGATAAGTAAGTAGTGGCTCCTTGGGAGAATTGTGCCTCTGGCGTAAGCTACGTAGTTCCGTTTTATGGATTTAGATTCACCCCACAGGACCTCATAAGCGGTATAACATTTATTATTTTAATCTTCTTTTAACAGAATAAAATTTTACTGGCACTCTGTGTATGTGAAATGTGTTGATCCACATAACTTGATTTTTCTTATGTAGAAAGTGACCATAGAATATAATGCATTCTCTTTTCCCTCTTATATCCCTGTTTTATACTTTTACATTTACTATTCTTAGTTTTGTGGTGTTTTCAAATGACATGGAGCTAAGTGTGCTGCCCTCTAGTGGTGAATGCTTGCTAAGGCGAAAAAGTTGGAGACAATGTCTGGTTTAATGTCCCTTTTCGTATAGCTATTGTTTAAAATCAGACTAATGTTGACAATAACCGTACCAATGATCCCATTGTGCTATTATTTTATGCCAACATGCTCTCATTTTGCGTAGGAGAGCATACTTTTTAATTAATTTAGATGCACTGCAGGCATTTAAGCAATTTTTAGTTATTAGAGGGACGTCTCTTATTTGTTTTCTCTTCTGTATGGTTTTTAGATGGTTCGACATTGGCTGTGTAATTGTGGATGATCCTGTACATGGTATCCATTTAGAGACCTTCACACAAGCTACTCCTGTGCCTCCGGAATACGTACAGCAGGTTAGTTGGAAGTCGGTCTGTAAGGTGATTCTGTGGAATCTGTATTTCACATGATGTAATACATACGGTCTTCTAGAATGTTTTCCCCCTTCCAACAAATCAGAATATATTGGAATATAGCTTGGGAATATAGGCTGTATATCTTTACTCGCAGAGATCAAAATATTTTTACATGTGTGGCTATTAGTTTTTATCTCTATAACATCGCTGTCATGTAATACAGTGAAAATGTGCAGAACTAGTCACATTCTGAACTAGTCATCTTTGTACAAGTAATGTGTAATGGGGCAGCATAAATTCAAGTACTACTTGGTTCTGGATTGTATATAAATGTTTTATTTTTTATTCTTTGCAGGCCCAAAACCTCACTCCCCAGGATTACAATCTCAGATGGTCTGGGCTCTCTGTAACCATCGGTGAAGTGCTAGAACGCAGTTTACCCCACGTCAGCAGGACTGATTGGCATGTGGCATTTACAGGCATGTCACGTCGTCAGATGATTTACAGCGCGGCCAAAGCCCTTGCAGGGATGTACAAGCAACGACTTCCACCAAGGATCCTTTGAAAACACAGCAGGACTTTAAACATCCTTTTAATTATTGTTGACCAAAACCACGTAGACTTGCTTGTTTGTAAAATAAGCACCAGGCAGAAATAAAATCATGGAAATATCATGTTTTCTATACAGTAATGAGGTTCTGCTTTAAAATGTAGGCACAATGTTCAAAAAAGAAAACAATGATCTTATATTCACTACTATATATTCCTAGGTTGATATTTGACCAGTTGCGCTAGAAAAAATACAGAAATTGAAAATACAAAAAATGTATTTTTATCAGCTTCATTAATTGGGTCTTTCCCGTGTTTTTTGTAGAACGTTTGTCCATATTTTTCATACCTATGAGTCTTTTGTCAGATATGTATAGCTGCCGCTTGCGATTGCACCAAAACTAGTAGTGATGTCACTGCGGCCTCCTTTATATGACCTTGCCAGAAGCCCTCCATCATAAGTAATCTAAGCTTTTAAGTGCAGACTTAGAATTTGTTTCCGTCCCGAGGGATTGCAAAACTTGCAAATGATCTTGGGGCAGATGATGCATTTTTGTAATTTACAGTATGTAATTAAAGAAAATACTACTTTTATAGTTTGCATTAAGGAATTGACTCTGGGCAGAGATCAAACGCGCTTTTTTCCCTACCCCAAAACTTTAAATGGTTTGTGACTTCTGTAAGTATAAACCAGAATTGGGGGGGGGGGGTAGACCTTCTCACTGAAAGAAAGTTTTGAGGGCATTTATAGCTTTAACCTCGCAGGTGCCTGAATGAATAAAGGTTTTTGCCCACTGTGCCACCTTAAAGGGTTACACAAGATATGCAAGTACCTGTCTAATGCAAAAATAAATATTTTTCTTTTGTAGGTTTCTAGTATTTTCCCAATGGATTACCATTTGCTATATGAAACTCTGTATAAAACCTCTTCTATATAAAAAGCCTATCTTTCCTCTGACATGTCATGTTTGAATTGTGCAATTTTTTTACTTCTCTCTAGCTATCGCTTATAGTAGATTCTTGTATTGGTCATATTTTATTTAATCCACACTGGCCGCAGAAAGTAAATCAATAGTGCTAGTGCACTAGTAAATCACTTTTTTAAAAGGTAAATTGAACACTCTTTGCCTTAAATGCTAGATCACATTGCGATCTCTTGGTGCTTTTACAATAAAATTCTGGAATTTATTTTTTCACTTTTTTTCTTTCTTTCCTTTTTTTTTTTTTTTGCATAATTTCATCCTTATTAAGAGACTTAATACAAGTAACATCTTGGGTTTTTATACTTTCCTCCTCATTCACTATATTATGTTGCTCTATACAGGGGATCAGCTTAGGATCTGTCTGTTATGTGAAATTCTACAATGTATACTTCTAAATCCAAAATAAACCTATATAACTGTTTACAGATTAAAATAAGCAAGTACAATAATAACAAATCCTGCATTTTGTCTATATGATGGGGAGATACTAGCTCCCCTTTCTTAGGATCTGAATCATTATTCATCCCCATCGTCTTATATCTGCCCTATTGTGGTTGACTGGTACAGCCAACCTTTGTAAGGATGAGTAAGGAAAAATCTTATATTTTGCTACTCTAAGGCTAGGTTTCCACTTGGGTTTTTGTCCGGCGTTTTTTTCTTGATGAAAAACGCCAGGAAAACTGCCAAGAAAACTGCCACTGCATTTACCTGCGTTTTGGCGTTTTTTTCTGCAGTTTTAGCCTTTCTGTTGAAATTGCTTTTTTTGACCTTAGGCAGTTTTTCCAGCCTTTACAAGTTAGAAGTTTCACCCAGCTAAGGCTTGGTTTCCATTGGGGTTTTTTTTGCTAAAAACGCCTATAAAAACGCCAATAGCGCCACCTGGCGTTTTTTTGTGAAAAAACGCATGCAGCCAGATGTTAGCTGTAATTCAATAGGAAATCGCAAAATGTCATTTCCACTTGGCGTTTTTCTGTTTGGCGTTTTTTCAGTCCTCTTTGGCGTTTTTCTGCTTTTTTGGGCTCTGTGGCAGTTTTTCAAAACTGCAGCATGTTGACACTCTGGCGTTTTTTGCAAGAAATCTTGGCTTTTTTTCTCCAATAGAAGTCTATGGGAGAGAAAAAACGCCATGAAAAAGCCATGTGGGTTTATTGCCTTGGCGTTTTTTATGGCGTTTTTTCCACAGTTACAATGCAGAGGATGGACCCAGTATCTGTGTGTCCTACGAGAAATAGGCTGAAAACAAACAGTTTCACACAAAACAAAGTCCTGGACTGGTTCATATTGAATTTTACACCATTTGGAACAAATGGTAATGCCATTACAAACAAACATACGCGACCGGATCCTGCGTGCCAAAAGCAACAGCAAACAATTTGCACCATCATTTGGGGCCAATCTTCCCAGAGGAGCAGACATTCGAAATAAAGCATGCCTTACAAACCACAGAAAAGAGACAAAAGGGTCTACCAAGTAAATGACATCAGGAGAGGGCAGATACTTGCCATTTATCCTAATCCCTTTTAGCTGGGTGAAACTTCTAACTTGTAAAGGCTGGAAAAACTGCCTAAGGTCAAAAAAAGCAATTTCCACAGAAAGGCTAAAACGCCAGAAAAAACTGCAGAAAAAACGCCAAAACGCAGGTAAATGCAGTGGCAGTTTTCTTGGCAGTTTTCCTGGCGTTTTTCATCAAGAAAAAAACGCCGGACAAAAACCCAAGTGGAAACCTAGCCTAAAAGGGATTAGGATAAATGGCAAGTATCTGCCCTCTCCTGATGTCATTTACTTGGTAGACCCTTTTGTCTCTTTTCTTTGGTTTGTAAGGCATGCTTTATTTCGAATGTCTGCTCCTCTGGGAAGATTGGCCCCAAATGATGGTGCAAATTGTTTGCTGTTGCTTTTGGCACGCAGGATCCAGTTGATGCGTCGGGTATGTTTGTTTGTAATGGCATGTTTTTTCCAAATGGTGTAAAATTCAATATGAACCAGTCCATGACTTTGTTTTGTGTGAAACTGTTTGTTTTCAGCCTATTTCTCGTAGGACACACAGATACTGGGTCCATCCTCTGCATTGTAACTGTGGAAAAAACGCCAAGACAATAAACCCACATGGCTTTTTCATGGCGTTTTTTCTCTCCCATAGACTTCTATTGGAGAAAAACGCCATGATTTCCTTGCAAAAAACGCCAGAGTGTGAACATGCTGCGATTTTGAAAAACTGCCACAGAGCCCAAAAAAGCAGAAAAACGCCAGACAGAAAAACGCCAAGTGGAAATGGCATTTTGCGATTTCCTATTGAAGAACAGCTAACATCTGGCTGCTGCGTTTTTCCACTAAAAAAACGGTGGCGCTATTGGCGTTTTTATGGGCGTTTTTAGCCAAAAAAAACCAAATGGAAACCTAGCCTAATGCATGGATCTAAAGCAGGCGATACAATAAAAGCTTTACTAACAGTTCCCTTTGTATGCCTCTTTTAAAGGAACAGTCCAGTTTCCCCAACATAGAAGAATGCATATTAAATGATTATGTGAACTTTAATATGCATTCTTCCAAAGCAAAAAATAAAGCAATTACTTGACAGTCTTGCTGCAAAAGCTGCCCTGTTCATTCGTGATCTGGCATTTCTTTTCCGCATATCTACCAATCTGTTCATTTAGGTTGTGGGAATCCAGAAAATATTCAAGAATCCCCTTCAGCATGCCAAAAAAATTTGGACAATGCTATGCTTCCAACTTTGTGGGAATAGTTTTGGGAAGGCCCTTTTCCCTTGCCATTCCAGGTGACACATGTTTTCCTTGGTGCCACCTAGAAATGGACAAGGAAAGGGAATTTCCAGGTAAGAATTCTATCTTGTATTCCAGCATGATTGTGCACAAAGCAAGGCCCGTAAAGACATGGTTGGATGGTTTAGTATGGGAGAACTTGACTGTCCTGCACAGAGCCCTGACCTCAACCCCATTAAACACCTTTGGGATGAACTGGAACAGAGATTGGGAGCCAGGACTTCTTATCCAACATCAATACCTGACCTCACAAATGCTCAACTGGATGAACAGGCAAGAATAACCACAGAAACACTCCAAAATCTTCTGAAAAGCTTTCCCTGGAGAGTAGAAACTCTTATAGCTGCAAAGGGGAGACCAACTACGTGTTAATGTCTATGTATTTAGAATGCAATGTAATGAAAGTCCATGTCTGTTTAATGGTCAGCTGTCCCAACACATTTGTCTATATGGTGTACATCATCCATAATCCCTTTACTCAGGTTCCACTAATGATAAAATGAGTACACAATCTGTGCTAATGTGAATTGATTACTTATTCCCCTGACAATGAATTTAATCTGGATTTTTTAAATGGTCTACCCAAATGTGAAAGCATGCTATCAGATGACAAAAGACGCTGGGGACTGGAGGGGACTTTATTTTAATTACTGAGTACTTTTAAGTGTCCATCACCACCACCACACACGAATAACCTGGAACGTTCCAGGTTTAACAATATACCGTATTTGCTCGATTATAAGACGACCCTGATTATAAGACGACCCCCCAAAATCTGAATATTAACTTAGGAAAAAAAGAAAAATCCTGAATATAAGACGACCCCAAAGGAAAAAAGTTTTACCAGTAAATGTTAATTCATGTAAACTATTTTTTTTTAATAAAAGCTATGATTGAGAAAAATATTTTTTTTGTTTTTATTTCTTGTATTTTCCAACCTGTCCCCCAGTTACGCACATCTGCCCCCAGGCTTGCCACTCCAATATGGCACTGTGGCCCATGATATGCCTTTTAACCCTCTATATGCCACTGTGCCCCATGGTATGCCTTTTGACCCCCTATGTGCCACTCTGCCTCCAGAAATGCCTTATACCCCTATATCCCATTCTGGCATTTAGGGGGTTAAAATGCATATTATGGGGCAGAGTGGCATATAGGGAGGTATAAGGCATTTCAGGAGGCAGAGTGGCATTAAGGGAGTTAAAAGGCATTGTATAGAGCACTCTGCCTCCAGAAATGCCTTATACCCCTATATGCCACTCTGCCATTTAGGGGGTTAAAAGGCATATTATGGGGCAGAGTGGCATATAGGGAGGTATAAGGCATTTCAGGAGGCAGAGTGCTCTATTAAATGCCCCCTTAATGCCACTCCAGAAATGACCTATGCCCCCATTTAACACACACACACACACACCCTATACCCCCATTTAACTAACACACACACACTCTCTCTCTCTCCCCCCCTCTCCCCCCTCTCTCACCCCCCCACTCTCACCCCCCTTCCCCCGCTCTCCCCCCTCTCTTACTGGTGCTTCCAGCCGGGGCAGCGGGTTGACGTCGCCTTCTGCTGCAGCCGGAAGGAGGTGTGGCTAGCAGCGGGGGTTTGTACGCGTCCGTCGCGTATACTTTCCCCGGCTGTCAGAGATCAGAGTTCCCCGCACCGGAGCGGGGAACTCTAATCTCTGACAGTCGGGGAAGGTCTATGCGACGGACGCAGACAACCCCCGCTGCTAGCCACACCTCCTTCCGGCTGCAGCGGACGTTGTCTACACGGATCGCGTAGACGTCAACCCGCTGCCCCGGCAACACTGCAGGAAGCACGGGTAAGTGTGTGTATGATGGGGGGGGGTCGGGTGAGACAGGAGGATCCAGGTCCCCTGCAGCGGTGCGGGGGATCTGGATCTTAGTCTCCTAATCAGACCTCTATTTGAGGTCTGATTAGAAGACGACCCCGATTAGAAGACGAGGGGTATTTTTCAGAGCATTTGCTCTGAAAAAAACCTCGTCTTATAATCGAGCAAATACGGTATGTCTTTTCCTATGTTTCTGGAATGAAGAAGTGCTGTGAAGCTATGTCCTGTCATGGTCACATTTGACAACTTCCTCCCACGCTTTCACTTTTTATGTCTTTATTCTCTTAACGTTCCTGAGCTCTTCTGCCTCTCTATATATAATGTAATAACAAACAGTTCTTTTTTGTGTTTTATTATTTATGATTTGATAATTTGAAATCTCAATAGCTCTGCTTCTAAGCAGAATAAAATCATGCAGGAACATTAAAACAATCCAAATTTCTTATTGCATTCTTACATTATTATTGTAACGTTTCACCCTTCGCTGTCTGGACTTGTTTAAACTTTGTGCTGCTCATTTACATTACCAACCACTAGTGGCCACCCTTGTCACTCTGATTATCATGTCCAGCTGCACTCAGACCTGATTGCCATGTCCAGATGCACCTTGTTTCCTGGTTATCACAACCTATATAATCTTGCCCAGCCCTTCAGTCTGGGCCTTGACATTAACATTTTAGGACTGCCTGGTTTGGTTCCTGATCTGTTTCTGAGTTACGGCCAGAGACCCACAAGTGGACTCCAAAGCTGAGTGCCCTGCAAGTGGGATATCTGCCGTGTGCCCCATCCAGAGGGCTTCCTGCCGTGTGTGCCCCATCCAGAGGGCTCCCAGTCGTGTGTGCCCCATCCAGAGGGCTTCCTGCCAAGAGACTTTCCTTGTTTATATGTTATACCATCATCTGCAATACAACTATTATCAGCATCTTCTTTCTGTGATTTATGCATCGTGGGGTACAGACAGAGCCACTCCTATCAGACCTGATCACCGGGTCCGTGACAATTATTTTATTATCTTGTTGGATTATTATTTCACTTATTGTATCGAGAAAAGTTGGGCTTTAAAAAAATAATTAGACACCCTGATTTTTGAGGGATACGCAAGACATTATAAGCACATTAATGCATACAATAGCTGTGTGGTCTCTTTTTTCATGTTGTCCAAGCTGCAAAATCCCCCATATAAATTTGCCCCCTTCCCCACCCCCCCAGGTAAATTACCTTGATATACTCACTTCCAGTCTGCGCTGGCTCAGGAAAGCTGGAGACAGGGTCTCCATTGTGTTCAATAGGAGTACTTTCCTGCCAATGATTGACTACTTCAATCAGCCAATCAGAGACGAGAATAGTCGGAACCCTGAAACAGGAGGACAGCTTCATTAATATGCATTCTTATTTCCAGGGGGTGTCCGAGGCATTAAACAGTCCTTTTAAGCTTGTAAATTGTAATTGCAATTGTAAAAAAAAAAAAAAAATCTGCTTCAAAATGAACACCTTGCAGAAGATTTATATATGTTTTTTTGATTTATTTATTCTTGGTTAAACTCAACAGTTAGTTACCATTATTAGATTAATGTACAATTAAAAATTCTGGAGGTTTTTTAATTATTTGTTTTTGTGGTCAAAGATTCCAAATCTTTCCCCATGAACCAACATACCTTCTCAATGCCTCAAATAAATATCTGTTCTTTGATTACTTTTTGCTGCGCTCTAACTAATACATCCTCATCCTATTAAAGTTCATCAAAAGTGTACATATGGTAAAAAATGTTTATGATAATCCTGCTTTAATAAGTAAATGTATGTTTTTTTAATCTGTTACAATTTCTTTAAATTACTATAAAATCTCAATAATAATAATAATATCCTCCATACCTGGATTATGTCAATTGGTTTTCAAGTCAGTTACGAACCATTTATATCTCGTTGAGCGACAGATTGGGTTTTATGTTGCAGATAACATGAAAATTGATAAATTTCAAATGCGCATCTTCCAGCTTTCAGAATGACCAGTTTTGGGTGAAAGCGTGCAAGAACTGTGCCGTTTTGCATTGCAGTTCTGTGCACCAGGGTCGTCCCCACGCTCAAGGCTCAAATGAACAAAACTCAACTCACTGAATAATCCAAAGGCTAATAAATCAAATCCATATATCTATGCAAAATTCAAAACGATACTACTTAGCGTGAGCATTCACAGCAGCGAAGTACACTGAACTATGGCTGTATGTAGCAGACATGTAATTCCGTTTACCTACAGGATGTATCATGTGTTCTTGTGTGTTTGTATTACATGAATTTCCAATTGAATACACATTTTCCAAATGGTCCTATTTGTAGTTGAGCAAACGGAGCAGATGGTAGGATCTCGTTTGGGAAGCAATGTATATCCAGTGAGCAGTATTTGCTCATGGAGTTGATTTAACCCTTTGAATGTTAGGGGCTGGGACTAATTTGTGCAATTTTGCTACAAACGTATTACACCTTATCTAAAGAAACCTTTTTGGACAAGTTGAGCTATTGAAAGATACCCAGTTTAATGCAAACTGGACATCCTATCACATGATAAAATAATTTTAGTGGAAGGGTTTTCCATCACCTTTACCCACCATAGCTTATGTAATGATAAAATAATAGAAACACGAAAAATACTTGTTTTCCAATTTTTCCCTATATATTCCAACAAGTAACAAAAATGAAATACATTAATTTAAAGGCCCCACCATCTAAGTAAGTAGAAAAAGTACCCCCTCTTTGAATTTGATGGTTTTACATATCAGGAGATAATAACAATTATCTGTTCCTTAGCAGGTCTAAAATTAGGTAAATACAACCTCAGATAAACAACACCACAATATACTATACCATGTCATGATTTATTCAACAAAAATAAATCCAAAATAAAAAGCAAGTCACCACATATTGACAGTTCGGCACAGATAAGAAGGGGGTCATTTCCATAATTATGCCAAAGAAACAAAAATGTAAAATATGCAAATTATTACTTAAATTCACCATCCTTGGATTGGCTGTAAAAAGTTTTTGCTCTGGCAACTGGAATTTGATGTAACAAGACATCCGATGGTTTTGACGTGGAAATTTATTTTTTGTGTGTAAATTAAATGTGTAATTTTTTAGGCACACTCTTGATTTTCTTAAAACTTCTTAGATGGGTCAAGCCCCCGAATTCTAGATCACTGGCTAAATTGATGGCTTGCTCTGTTTAACACGATAAATGTCAAGGAGGAAATAGATTGTACGTATCCTTTATGTATGTCATGCCATTAGCTATTTGTAACCGGTATATTTCAGTATGACTCTTTCCTTGGTATTAACATCGGACACAGGCATCATATGTGCTGAAGTGAGGCTTTTTTTTGAACAGCACCACCCTATTACAGATGTTATCTATAAATCAAAAGGTTAACTTGGACTAATGTTTCAAATATAGCTCTGCGGAAGAGAACAGGTTTACTGTTAGTGATTAATGGCATTCTAGAAATTCTATTAGTAAATGCTTTAGAGACAGCGCGTTAACCTAAATCAATGTCTCAGAAGATATTTTCATCACTGAGATTAAAAATAGACATGTTTGTTCGGGGAACATTTAAAGATGGATTTTTAGAAAGTCTTTCTAACTTCCTCAATGGCATAGGACTAAAATAGTTTCCCGGCAGAAGATAATCCGAAATCAATAGCAGTTATTCTCCAAAACCCACATTTTAAACTTTGAAATTAATTAGCGCAACCTGAGGAAAACGCTAAACAGTCTCCAGTGGCGTCGGCATGGCAATCCCTCTTAAAGTCACGGATGTCTTACTCTACCAGAAGCCAACATTTCTCCTGAAGTTAGTTTGTGCTGCCCCATGATTAACAGTTTATGGTGGGTAGCAGCAAAATGCATTAGAGATTTACTTGGTTTACCCAAACTGTGGCTTGCTGAATAAACCATTTTTTTAAGTGCTTGCACCTTTTATTTTCTCCAATTTCTTTCCCCATTTCTGAATCTCCATCAGATTCTTCTATATCTTTTTAGCACATTTTT
The DNA here is from genome assembly GCF_027358695.1 of Spea bombifrons. Classification (NCBI taxonomy): domain Eukaryota; kingdom Metazoa; phylum Chordata; class Amphibia; order Anura; family Pelobatidae; genus Spea; species Spea bombifrons. Next base: position 130,433,672 of record NC_071087.1, on the reverse strand, counting down.
CTCGTATTCTATAATCTGCTGTTTTCAGAGATATAATTAATCCCTGCTGCCACTTTTTTCAGCCTCTCTTGACTTTATTTTCTCCTTTCGATTGTGTACAATCAGTGGCGACTCTAGAAACAATATATAGGGGGGGCACACAAGATACCACAGTCAAACTGGGGGGGCATTAATAATTTCCACCATTAAATCATACCACTGAAAAAACACACATATACATATATATATATATATTAATTGCCAAAAGTAATGTGCTATGGAATGATACTTTTGTTATTGGACAATACAATACTTGATCATTCAACATGGGAAGCCTGAAGCCACAATTTAGTACAACTAATCCTTGAAATCCTTTAAACAACACAATACCTTAACTTTTGCACTAAATGATTTCAGGGCCTAATATTAGATCCTGCTGCCGATGTATATATATATTATCCCCTGCTGCCGATAGATATATATATATATATTACCCCCTGCTGCCCAAATATATTAATATTACCCCAGTTGCCGATATATATATTAATATTAGTCCCTGCTGTCGATATATATATAAATATTAGACCCTGCTGCTGATAGCAGGTATAGATCAACACATTAACACACAAACCCAGCTTTGCATGTATAGATCAATTGAAATTCACTTGTGATCTCAGCACCGAAGGTATATATCAAATAAACAGAATCAGACATACAAATGCTGTATTTGCAGGTATACAATAATAATAATATATGAAACGTAGCATCGCAGGTATAGATCAAATAAATACATGGAAACAGCATTGCAGGTATTAATCAACTGAACAAGACATACAAACCCTGTATTTGCAGGTATACATAAATAATGTATGGAAACATAGCATAGCAGATATGGATCTACAGAATAACACAGAAACCCAGCTTTGCAGGTAAAGATCAATTGGAATTCACATAAAAACACGGCATTAATAGTATATTTAAAACCCCCTAAATTACAGGGATAGATCACAGGTTGCACACCCAGATAACACACATACGATTTGCCATCTTTTTCCCATATACACCCTGCCTGTGCCATCTTGGTCCCCAAGGCTCAAACATCCTGCTAGTGCCATCTTTGCCCTTCCACAATTATACATCTATGATACGCACAATCACATTAACTCATGCTCTCCCTCATTCAGACAAATCATCCACATATTAACGCATGCTCTTCCTCATTCAGACAATTCATCCACATATTAACTCATGTTCTCCCTCATTCAGACAAATCATCCACATATTAACTCATGCTCTCCCTCATTCAGACAATTCATCCACATATTAACGCATGCTCTCCCTCATTCAGACAATTCATCCATTTTAAGAAACTACACCCCTTGGAGCTTCAAATGAGGGGCTACATGTATTTCTAGGACAAAAGTTGAGTGCACAAATAATGATGGAATATGTCGCTTTGGCTAGAAAATATGTTTTTTTCTATCCATAGCGACATGTTCATTTGTGTCTTGCGCACTCCAGGTGTGTACTAGAAACACATGCAGCCCCTCATTTGATGCGCCAAGGCGTGTAGTTCTTGCAAATGTGTACTTTTTGTGCCATAATTCAACTTCCTACGTGAGCAGTAATGCTATGTCAAGGCTTCAACCCTAATTACTGATCATTCACACGCCTTTCATATCTCCATTCACTCGCAGAAGCACACACCATACTTTAAATACATTCACTCACAGACGCACACACCATTCTTTCCCCTTACAATCCCAAAGAAATGATGGTAAAGGGAGAAAAAAAAATCACTTTTACAGCAAAAATATGTTTTGCAGTAAAAATGCAAGGCGCTCCAGCGATGAGATGGTTACTCACGTACCGCACAGGCTAAATGGCTGATTTTAATAATATTTGCAGTTCATCAGGATTTCAAAAATTGCCTCCCTCTACCGTTGGCTAAATTTAACCCCATGATCAAAGGGATCATAGGATTAAAAATTAGTATCGGCCATTTTTAAAAAGGGAATGTGACTTTTTATAGCTATATGATCGCTGTGGTAACATTGGCTACCACAGTGATCATTTAGCTAGAATACTTAAACTTTTTTTTTTTTTTAAAGTTAAACTACTTTATGTTTAAATAATTTAATTTGGGGGTCTCTAGGCAATTTTGATCTTTTTTATCTGCCTTTAGAGACCCCCAAATCATTTATTTTTCATTTTTTTAACTTAATATTTTTTATTATTTATTATTTTACAAGCTATATACCGTTGGAAAGGCGAGGCGATTACCTTTCCAATGGTATATGTTGGGGGTATGTAGCTGCTTAGATGCCTGAGATACAGGCATCTAAGCAGCATGCCCCCATACCTCTTTAACTGACAATTGTCAGTTGTTAATAAAGTTGCGCGGTGACGTCATCGCGTCATTGCGCGAGATGTCACCGGGAAGATCGGGTGGCTCCGGTGATGCCCTTCAGTTTGAGGGGCAGATCACCGGGGTAGGTGGTGATGGAGGCCCACAGACCTCCATCAAGGTAAGGTAGTGCTAGTGACGGCATGGTGCCGTCGTTAGCACCTGACTGGGACTGCTAGCGACGGCACCATGCCGTCGTTAGCAGTCAAGGGGTTACAAATTCAGCGGGGGGGCAACAGGGGGGGCAAGGAATAACCTAGGGGGGGCAATTGCCCCCCCTTGCCCCCCTGTAGCGACGCCACTGTGTACAATGTTTGTACAATTGCTAACTACTTTGACTAAACAAAAATATCGAAGGACATCTTATAAGACACAAAGTGCAGGTATGTAAAACTATTTTTATGATAGAAACAGACATGGCTGCAAGTCAGTGTACCTCTGTTGTGGACATTCTTTGCCCTGGTTTACTCGAAATATTAGTATATGTGGCCAGCTCTAAAATGATATGCAGTTTTTCTCAATCTTTATTCTCTCTTCCCCCACTCTTTTCTCTCATCCTTCATTCTCTCTCTCCTCTCTTTTTCTTTCTTCTCCCTGCATATTGGTTAACTCTTCCTTTGCACACAGCAGTTTACAACAACCCTGTCCTGCAGCCCACCTCCACAACACTAGTCGACAGTCCCTCTACCCAGGGCTGGTGCAAGGATTTTTGCCACACCCATAGTGACCGCGAGCCGCAGCCGCACTTACTGAATGACCGCGGCTGCAGCCTGCATGGCTGCCTGCCTCCCATCAAATGACCGCGAGCCGCGGCCACGCTTCTAATGAATGACCGCGGCCAGCGGTTCGCGGCTGCAGGCTGCGCGGCCACCGCCCTCTCCAAGTAGGTGACCTAGGCCCTGCCTCTACCCCACATACTATGCAGCAACTGCTCTCATACACAAGCTCCTCTCATCCCTGCACACAACTTTAGACAGGTCCTCCTGTACCTAACTCCACATGGAAGTCTGTCTTCCAAATGTGAATGATTGGTCCCACTGTCAGGGCTAAATGGAAGGTCAATTCATAGTGGTTTTTATCCCATCCAGAATGTTCCTACATGCTCCTGGCACCTGACTATTCTGCATATTCCCTCCACCATGGCCACCATGGGATGAAAACAAGAATCTCACCAAAGGCACAGTAAATGCCTACTGGTCATCCATAAATACCAGCTTCTTTATATATATATATATATAGTGCAACTGAAAGTTCATTTGACTTGCTAAAAAGAAACCCAATTACTTTTTTTTAAGTTCAGTGGCACTTTAATTTAGCTTTGGTTGAAAAGCACCACAATTAAAGGTTTCCAGTAAGTAACCTCCCCTTGAAAAATGACCTAATATATTGCAGTCTCTAATAATCTGTCTCTGTGTATCAATGCATTTTATTTGTATAGCAATTTTAGCAATTTAGTTGCATCAGTCTCCATAAAAACAGCTCTAAACACAAACTGATTTTAGCTCAAACAGATCGACTTGGCCCAAGCACAATATATTTTGTTGTGGTTTCTCGGTTTGACACTTATGAAAAATATTGATGTTTAATATTTTTAGTGCTGTGAGGCCTTGGAGTTTTCCTGGACCCTGATGCCCTAAACATGATGTGTGGAGGTTGTTTTGGGCAAAAGTATATCAGGACGACATCCTATGCATTATTTTTTCTTCCATGGCATGTATACAAATATAATCTCTCTCGCTGACATCTGCTCATTACTATTTTATTACCATTCCAATGCAAAGATGTCCTTGAGAAGCCTTGAAAAAATTACCTTTCAAATTCTTAACTATAGAGTTTCCAAACTCAAAGTTCTAAAATAAGCTACTTAAAATAAGCTTGTGGACAAAATGCAATGTGAATACTTATTTAAAATGTGAATAGATTGAATTTATTATTTCCCTCAATTATTTTTTTTTGTTCAATTAAATATATATTTTGAATGCCTTGTATTCCATTTTATTTCCTTAATATAATATCCTTTCCAAGTATCCATATTATAACAGTAATTTCTCTCCTCCACGCATATTTTCCTTCTTCTGACCCTCTATGTATCTGTAATTTCATTGTAATTTTTTTGCCACACAAAGAAACCAAAATATTTTTGCAAATTTGACTGCTTAGATTTACATTTGTCTCTAGGCAGAAATCTTTTTGTAGAACTTGTGCAGAAGGAAAAGTATCAGTGGATATAAGTTAATAATCTTGTTATCATGGCACCTGTCAGTGGGATATATTAGGCATCAAGTGAAGATTTCATCCTCCAAGTTGATGTGTTAGAAGCAGGAATAATGGACATGTGTAAGGATCTGAGCAAAAGGGCCAAATTGTTATGGCTGGGTCGGAGCAAAACTGCAGCTGTTTTAAAGTTTTCACAGTCTGCAGTGGTCAATACCTATCAAAAGTGGTCCAAGGAAGGAAAAGCAGCGAACTGGGAACAGGGTCATGGGCAGCCAACATCCACACACTCTTACAACATATACATACAATTACACATACATACACACAAACAGCCACTCTAACACCATACACTTACATGTACTCACACACATAGCTTGTTCAACACAAAACATTTATATATATATATATACTTGGGCGTTTGCTGAGTCTTCGTGTTCATCTTCGTGTTCGTCTTTGTGTTCGTTTTTGTGAAAAAAAAACCTTCGTATTCCACAAATATTTGCCTTTTCCTGTATTTGTTTCGGGCGAATATTCGGGTACGTTCTTCATGTTCATTTTTCTCTTCATTTTCTGCCTGTTTTCTAGCAGGAGTTAATACGGGTTACCGTGGTAACAGTTAGAGTAGCTTTGGCGCCAGGATTTTAAAGGTCCATAAGAGCGACTCTATTGGTTGCCGGCAGGGGGCTCCTCGGACATCAACCAATGAATGGCAGCTGCCCTGGCATGATCCTACAGATTCCCATTAACCCTTGTAACGCTACTAAGACTTAAGGTAGGCTAGAGGCAGTGGCTTGTATGCGGGGAAGGGACCAGGGAGATTAGCTAGGAGATATTTAAGAAGACGATCATGAGGATTCTTCGCGTTGTGCTTCTTTGTCTTAATGTACATTTACCCACCGCTATATTAGTTTATTCGGCATTCGGTTTGAACAATGAAAACACAACAGTTGTGTTCGTTTTCATGTCCTCCTGAATACAAATGCACAAGTTTATATATATCTATATATATCTAATATATATATATATATATAGATATATATATAGATAGATATATATACACATACATATAGCCCTTCTACCACCATGCACTTACATATATGAACATACATGCGTACAATTTCTTAGATAATCCATGTAACTCACACATAGCACACGTGGCACTAGAGAGTGAGTGATGATGTGTACATCTGTTGTTTATCTAAGACCATAAATAATGGCTGCCAACAGGAAAAGCCATGTGGGCTACACCAGAAACCATGATACCAGAAACTCCAGGAAAAAGAGGGAAGAGGAAGAGGGAGAACAAGCAGCATAGCGGAGGCTAAGGGAGCTGTAAAAGCAGTGTGGTCAAGGTGTTCTTTGGCAAACTTTATGTGCATAGCAATGTTTTTTGGAGAGCAGCAGCCGCTTCCTCTGCTGTGTCCTGCCAAGGACTCCATGCCTATTCAATGTCTTGCATATGGTAGATTTATCAACAAAGATGTTAACCAGTTCCAATGATTCCTTCAACTGTGGACTGATGAAGAGATTACTTTGTAACCATTTCCAACTTTATGCAAATCAAATCTGTAATTTCTTGTTTGTGAGGTATGGTTTACTTCAGCAGATGTTTCTTGAGAATAGCAAACTCAAAATGTTTATGTCAAAGTAGTTCTAAAATCCACCTCCATTTTATCGATTGGACTCCAGGTTTGCTAACTCTTGACTCCAATTAGCTTTTGTTGAAGTGATTAGCCTAGGGGTTCACATACATATTCTAAACCACACTGTGAATGTTTGAATGATGTAGTCAATATGGGCAAGAACAATACAATAATCTGTGTGTTACAAATTAAAACATAACAAACAAGATCATATCGCATTTTGATACAAATTTATATACCAACGCAGGTAACTTCAGGAGGTTCACTTACTCTTTCTTGCCAATATATATATATATATATTCCATGTGTTTCATGTACACCAGACAGTAAGCTGAGGTCAGATACTCACATCAGCTTTATGTTATGAGGAAACCCTGCAGGTAGGGGCCATGATGACTTTCCATGCCAACAACAGAAGAGGAGTACGCATTCAAGAAGTATTGCAGGAACTAGCATTTCAACATATTACAGCAAATTGAGTTGATGAGTGCAGAACAAATTTCTTGTATGCCACATATTCCACCTGCCTTAGGTTTTACTTAATGCTGTTTAGAGATCAAACTGCAGATTTGACAAATTAAATATACCCTAATTGGATATGGTTTATTTTAAGAGCTTATATTCTACATATATTCTGTAAATACTAGTATACCTTCTGTAATTATTTAAGTTAATTCATTCTGGCAAAACTCCACAGCACATGCACAAAAAAAAGTATCACGTAGCTCACTCAGTTCATCCTCCTGAAACCTTTCTTGTCAGAAAGCCAAGTATTAGCAACATGATTATAGGTAACCGTAAACATCGCTTTATAAGTTTCCGTTAGCATTAACATTTAGTCGAAACATAGAGATCATGTCTGCGCTCGTGTAATATTGATTGAACGTTAACAATGTTAGCAAAGAAGTGGCAATAAAAATATTTTATTAGTCTATCAGTGGTCTCCAACATCAAGAGATAATGTTCATGATTCTATATCAGTTCTCCTAAGGTAAATGCTAAGGAACAATAGGTTCTTAGGCTAGCATTATAAATAATCTTGGAAATGGGTGTACATGTCGGCAGGCCAGACTGGAATTTTTTCAGGTTCATAATGTTAAAATTGTTTCAAGGCATGAGACAGAATTTATGTTCTGCACAATTCTAGCGCATCCAAGGAGTCAAAGGCAGATGGAAATTGACCATAAAATTACTTGTACAATTCTTATAAAATGTCTAGTATAGGTTTAAGAAAAATAGGTTTAGCCCCACTTCTATTTTGTGCTAATAAATGTTAACTGATGGAGTTTCAGACTAGGTTGTTGAATCTTGGGTGCTTTCTTTATAATGTATCAAATTGCCATAATTGGCAGATAAAACAGAATTCTCCACTACTGACCCACAATTATTTTGGGACTTGCATAATATTGTAAATTGCTCTGATCTAGGGGAGATATTCCACGCCCAGAGAATAAACAGGTAATTGAAAAGCAATTCTTCCACAGACTGCAACAAAAACCTTTGCGTTAAAAAAGCGATTGCATTTATCTTGGGTAATAGAATCTAGCCCATGGAGAGATGAATCTTGCTTGTATGAAGAAAAAAGTTCTTGGGTACAATTCTCGCAAGGAAAGAAAAATCGGCTATATCTCTTACCTAGCAGTAAAAGGACATGAAATGGAATAACCTTTTCTATTAAATTATCATTTTACTGCATGATTGAAACAAACAAAATAATGTGCCCTAACTTTATATCAAATGGATTTCAGACTTGACCCAGGTTAAAGGATACATTTGTATTGATTTAAGGAAATGTCAAACAAATAATAACCTTTGCTAAGTCTTTGACGTTTATAGTATCACTAATGTGGTCTGAATTGCAGTCTTATCCCATGAAATAAAAAGGTCAGACTCAGAGCACTGCGTGCTTCCACATTTATTGTAAACAGCATGGCATATGCTTCTGGCTTTATAATAGCCTACCTGTTAAGATCTAATTAAATGTTCATTTTTTGAGAGCTCTTAATAACACCTGGTAGACAGCGAGAACAATTTATTATTGTAAGCAATTATATGTCAGTGTTGACATACTAACTATACATGTTGTATAGATCATTTTTTTGACACCATGGCCATTTATTATATTTTTTTTCTTTATCATTTTTTTTTATATAGCACAATTGTTGTGTAGTTGTTACAGCATATACTGCTATAATGCATGCATGGGGCTTTAGAATATCTGAGTTGGCATGGGATCCAGGGCTGTACCTTACTGCCCTCACTGTACACAGGGCTGTAACATTGTAATTACTGAAATTAATGAAATAAAAATATGAATCAAAGTCCTTTGATTGATTAGTGTCTTCGGAATGCATTTTAAGGGCCAAAAGTAACCCACCTTTATTTCCCCATCAAACAATTTTCATGAATTCATACAATTTAGTATTAGTGCAAATTTCCTGAGGCTCCCTGACTTCACCAGCAACATGTTCCATGGTTCCACCTTTGTCCCCAATCATTTGTGAGTGCAATCTTAGCCTGCAAAAAGCTTGTCTGTAATATATTAGCCCCTCAACATCTTGTATGTGCCATCTTTGCCCAAACAGCATGTCTGTGCCATATTTGCCACCAAACAGCATAGCTGGGCCATCTTTGTTTCCAAGCAACCTCTCAGTACTAGGTAACAGACTGCCTGCACCATCTTTGCCCCAAGCATCTTGACAGTACCCCCAAACAGCTTGTCTGAGCCATCTCTGTCCCCAAACATCTTGTCAGTGACCCCAAACAGCCTGCATGTTTCATCCTTGCCCAAAGCAGCAAAAAAAAACACTTACAAATCCATGCTAACACACACACGCATTCATGCTCATGTTAATTCATGTTAACACACACTTATGCATACATTCTCATTCTAACATAGAATACTGTTCAAAAGTTTCCTTGTTTTCCACGAAAACAGCTTAGTGACCTTAGTGACTTTTGAACGGTAGTGTTTATACATCCAGATTCTCCGTCACACCCTCTCACCTTACCCCGTAGCTTACATTTCTGGCGCTCACACATTTTGCGAGCAGTCTCGTTTTTACCATAATGTGACTGCTGCGTTTCTTCCTCCCCGTGCCAGGCCACAATGATTCACAAAGAGCCGGTCCAGGTCGGATCAGCCATTAATGAACAATTTTGGACTGAGCCAGTTTTGCCAGTTTACCACTCTATTCTTGTCTATTGGCAGCCCCATCCCCAGGGGAGGCAACCTACCATGAAATCTCCCAATAACCTGGTAGGTCAGTTCAGCCCTGCATAAATATTGGGGTTTATGTCACAGAGATGGCCATATATTGCTTAGTTGGCCACTAAGTAAAAGTACCCTAAGTTTGGTGAGTCCTATCTAATTTTTCATGGCCATATACCTAGGAGCTGAATCAAATACTATTAATGATGCACCGGTGCGGCAGGTAGGCCTGCTCAACAAATATGCAGAACAAAAAAAATATACAGAAAGAGAAGTGCACAACCTAAAAAGCATAAAGGCGTTCACAATTAAATTTCCGGCTTGCTGCTTGAATAATAATGACCAATAAATATAAAAAGCAAAGCAAGAATTCAGCACATACCCAGTGAACACCTATCTAAGGCATAAATATTGGGGATTCCGTGACACTATATGGCCATATATTCCCTAGCCCAGCACTACATCAAAGTACCCTAAATTTGTGGAGTCCCCTCTATTTTTTATGGCTATATTGCCTACCCAGGAGTTCCCAGGTATGCATATAAGCATGCACAACTAAAAAAATATTCAGAACATATTCAGAAAGGGCAGCACACAACCTAAAAAGCATAAAAGCCATTCACATTCAGAATTTCAGGTTGTTGGTAGAATGACCAAAAATACACAAAACAAAGCTAGGGTGTGCATTGAATTCTTGCTTTGTTTTGTGTATGTATTGGTCCTTATTATTCAAGTAGCAACACTGGAAACTAAATGTGTATGCCTTATATGCTCTTTAGGTTGTTTGGCTCCCCTTTCTGTATATTTTATTTTGTTGTGCATGCTTATATGCATGCCTGGGAACTCTCCAGGATCAGCCTGGAGGTTGGATGAATTGATGACTTTGATGGCTTTTGAGGCAGTATTTGATCTCTGGCCGGGTGTTTGGACCTATCTTTTCTCTTTCCTTGGTGCTACCCACTGCTAACCTTCTTTCATATTTTTTGAGATAGGCTAAGACCTCCCTTTAGCGGCAAGAGACGAAGGGTGGCTAGCCTTGGAGATTCCCATGGATGTCCATGTGCCTCCAGTGTAGCCCCTAAAACACTGTGGTCCAAATTTCTATAGATGAGATTATAGAGCCTTTTGCCTCTAATGTATGCATACTGTAATCACATTGTAATCCCATCACCAACTCCATGCTACATCACACACAGGTACTACCAAGATGTGCCCTAAACATACTACTGACACGCAATTCCAGTTAACGTATTGTAGTTATTTTATAAGCTCATTAACTGGTAATTTGTAGTTTGATAATTGCTGTAGCTGACTTAATTTAAGATATTATATAAATGCAAACATTAACATCTGGAAATAAAATCATTTCTCTAGTTTTCCCTTTTCTTTCCTTGTTTCATTTAATTTTTTTTAATTGAATATTTGAGCCTCTACATTATTCTATATTGATATGAGGTAAAGCAACTTTGGAATACTGTAATAGATTCTGACATGAAAAGCTATTTCGATGACATTAGATAAATAGTGATTGCCTTCATGTCTGAAGGTCACATTGACCTTACTGGAAATGCCAGGCCTGGAACACAAGAACTGTTCTATGCCTGTTTGTAATAAGGCAGACGAGCATTCCTGTGCATACTTGAGTGATTGTGAGAATGACATTTGTGTGTTGTGCACTCTCTCTCTGTTATTAGTACAGCGCAACAATATACCTTTTTGATGGTTCTCATTGGAACACAGAAAGGGTGTGATGGAATTGTTCAACTGAATTTTTCAATCAGGGGCACAATCCACCTTGAAAGTAAAATACAACAACCAATCTTGTAGTTTGTTGAGATTATTAAATAATTTATATACATCATATAAATAAATCATGTAACCTGATTCTTCCATGGTCCACGTTTTTTTATTGTTTGCATAATATAATTTACACTACATGACCAAAGAAGTGTGGATAACTGACATCATACCTAAATGAGCTTGTTGACATCTCATTCCAAAACCATGGGCATTAATACCGAGTTGGCTTTTTGCAGCTATACCAGCCCCAATGTTCTGGGAAGGCTTTCCACAAGATTTTAGAGTGTGTTTGTGGCAATGTGTGCCCATTCAGCGAAAGGAGCATTTGCGAGGTCATCGATGTTGGATGAAAAGGCTTGGCTTGCAAACGGCGTTCCAAAGATGTTCAATAGGGTTAAGGTCCAGGTTCTGTGCAGGTCTCTCAAATTCTTCCACAACAAACTCATGTCAAAAGGTTTGAAGCATACAATTGTGTAAAATGTCTTTGAATGCTGTAGCATTAACATTACCCTTCATTTGAACTCAGAGACTGACCAAGACCATTAGTCTTTCTCCACCAAACGTTACAGTAGGCACTATGCATTCCTGTAGGTCGTGTTCATCCTGCCAAACCCAGATTCGTTGATTAGGCTTCCATGTGTGATTCATCCAGTCCAGTGGCAGCGTGCTTTATACCACTCCAGCCGACAATTGGCATTCTGCATTGTGGTCTTTGACTTGTGTGCAGCTGCTCCCCCATGAAAACCCATTTGAAGAAGCTTCTCATGCAGTGCTCTATAGTGAGTGATGCTATAGAAGATAGGCGTTTTTTACACGCAACATCCTTCAGCACTTGGCATCCCTGCTCTGTGAGTGTGGTTGCTCTACTGCTTTGTTGCTGGGCTGTTACTCCTAGACGCTTACACTTCACAATAATAACAATTGCAGTGGATTGGGGCAGATCTAACAGGGCATTGTAGCAAAGGTGGCATCATATGACAGTGCCTTGTTTAAAGTCATTGAGCTCTTCAGTACAATAATACAACAGCTCTTCTAAAGCCAATATTTGTCTATGGAGATGACTGCCTATGTGGTTTATTTTATAGACTTGGCACCACAGCCATTTTTTACAGATAACCTTCTTTGTGTTACGCATGCAAAAAGAAAATCTTTACATGTACATGTTAAATATAAAAGTATAATATATTAAATAATTATAATTAATAATAAAATATTAAATAACACATATGTTGCTTTGTAGTGTATGCCAGAAGGTAGAACCAGCAACAAAACCATGTAGTTGATGATAGGACCAAATGTTACTTTCAGAAATAGTTGCAATTAGGGAGTATGCAGTCTAATTAATTGACATTGTGTCTACTTAGCAAATTACTCAAGAAATACAGTAGCACTGGATGTCCTAGTGATCAGCTGCTTGAAATATAGAAGGAGGTATCACTTGACCTGGTTCTAAATAATACAGGAGACAAGAACTTCTGTTCTTACTCCTATCTTTTTAAGGTTTAAGCTTCTGATGTCAAAGGCTTGGTGAGTGAAAAGGAGAGAGTGTACATGTCTTCCAGGGATAAATTTAGCAAAACCTTTAGCCACGTAACTGCTATAGATATTCCCACAATGCATACATGCCTGTTTCTTGTTTCCAGTTTGCCTTTCTTAAAGTAATAGAGCTGGTTGTTTTTCTCCTTTTGTATCATTATGTCTTAACATGTTAAATGTATATATATTATCAGGTATATTGTCACGTTTTGATAATTTTCACAATCCCCCTATTGTAATAGCACTATGGAATTTGCTGGGGAAAAACGCTAATCACAATGAGGCGAATTTTGGGAAATATTTTGTTAAAGAGCACAACAGACAATGTAACTGAAAATATGTTGTAAAAATATAACACATTCCTCAAAACTTTAAAACAATGTAGATGAACCACATGACTTGCAAAATGGACATCCCAGACGCACTCCATACCTATGCCAACGTAGTCTCTACTTGTACATCTGAGGAAAAAACATAAATTATTCTAGCCCTGCAAACCATCTGTCAAATGTTTTCCCCAGCTCTGACCTCACCAAAGGCATAGCTAGGGCGTTCCTGCTGACATCATCTTTCCCTTACTGGCCCACTTAAAACAGTGTAATGACACATGGAAATCTGGAACATACTCAACACGTTCCCTCCTTAGCGCGCCATTTTCAAGAATGTGCACACAAAGCCGCTAGCGGTCCTGAAAACCTGGGAGAAAAGAAGTTCATTTGTTTGGACTGGATTTCAAGTGTTAACAGCTTTAGTGTAAATGCTCTTTCATTTCACAAGATCCTTCAGTGTAGATTGCACTGGAATGATACTGTTGGAGGTTGTAACATTATTCGGGGACTGCGTTGTTTTCGCTATTAGCACTACTGCACTTTATCACTAACTCTGTAAAGCTATTATCAAAAATATATATCACACTATACAAGTAGTTTATAACTATAGTCTATAAAGAATATATGTTCTGCATTCAATGTTAAATTGTTATGAAACTATAACAACACACACACATTATATATATATATATATATATATATATGAAATTGCTATGTTAAAATTGTCAATTTGATCATAGATAAATAATATTTGTACTAGCTGTGATGATACATAATATATATATATATACAGCTAGTACAAATAGAAATATATATATAAGAGGGATTTTCAAAGAAATCGGTAGCTGTAGGTATTCACTCCATAAAAGTGCTTGGCATGGTTCTTGTTACCTTGTGTCCCAGGATTATCAGAAGCCCTGGTGCATGTGCCACTAAACTACACAGCATCAAAACTGTCAAAACGCAGCATGACAGGCATTCAAATTCAGCTGAATTCATTGTTACTATAAGCATGTCTTTAATCCACAGCGTATTTCTTAATTAACAATATAAGTACCTAATTACCTACTTACCTAACTACCAAGCCATGTAAGTATATTTTTTAATCTATAACTATAAAAAATAGGCATTAGATTCCAAACCATTCAGCTCACATGACAACACAACTAAAAGTCTTAATTTTTATGATTTTAGTTTTATTTAGCCCAGACTACCACTTACAACTTAATCTATGAAATACCCCACTAACTATGTAACAGTAATGTCAACCCTATCTAGTTCACTGCTCACTGTCAAATATAGCAATCGATCAAAAACTAAATTTGAACATTTAACAGAACAGCAAGTAACACGATTCTCTGCCGCTTTATACTTCACAATCAAAGTAAAAATGAGTTGAAGAATACTGACAAGACAAGTGGTCATCTGCCACTTCAGAACACACAGTAATCACGTGTGCAGAAATGCTGTAAATTGAATGAAGACTCTGATCCCAGAGCGGTTAGCAACAGACTTACACCACTGATCCTTGCAAACTTGTGGTTTTTAACCTATGATATACCAGGTATGCCACTGGTCCTCGTGGTCTAGTCTTTTGTGACATACCTAGCACATCATTAGTTTTGGAGGTGAAAAGAAAACATAATTCATTCATCATTTATTGTATGTAAGTAAAATAATAAGGGGTGATATGTAGTATTGCCCTAGTCAATTTATCGAGTAATAATCTTTAGCTCCATCCTTTCAGTGGGCCTGATGAGGCGTGTATCCACCTGGGCTATTTATGGTCCAATTAAACATTACATATGTATGCAATGTAGTCTGGACATACCAAGTTGGTCTTATGTCCTCTGTTACATTTGTTCAAAAAGTGTTTTTATTACTAAATATATGCATTCGGGTGATCAGTAGAAATTAACCTTTGGAAATGAAGAGGTTAAAAAGTATGTATGCCTGCAGATGGCATGAGCCTTCAACTAGTGAAGGTAGGAATGAAAGATCTCTCTCTCCTCCCAGCCCCTTCTACCCTTAATAGTTCACGTGTCTTTTCTAACAAACTGATTTATTTTAATCAACATGTTTCAAGAGCTTCGAAGACATTGTGCTTATTTCAAGTGGAAGGTAAGTTTCTGATATCCAAACAGTAGAGTTAAAATTCTAAGAAATAATATTATTATTTAATGAATTACACATATTGAATGCGTAATATATCAACCTAAACTGTGTTACCGTTAAAACATACTTTACTTTGATAGATCTAGTATGTGACTTACTATTTTCTGCGTTCCTTTGTTGTCGCATTTAAAATTAAACAATTTTGAAGGTATTAGGTCTTACTGGCAGAAGCAACACTAATGTCCAGTTTAGATGGTAATCTTGTTTACTGAATAGTAGACAGAGAATCCTTTGAGGGCAGCTAGGAGACCTCTGCATGCCATACTTCTTAATAAATGATGCCATTTAACCAATATCTTGTTAAGCTATAGCTAGAGGGAGAGGGGATGTTGTTGCTGTAAGTCGATATTTACAAAGTTTGAGAGGTATGAAAAACAGATCAAATTATACAGATTCCTTTTGCGTCATAAAGATCCATGCATGGTTGTTTTGCCCTTTCGTGATCTTTCTTTCTCTCTCTGCTGATAATCTTGTTTTGGTTCCACAGTTCTGATTCATTCATGCTAGAACTTGTTCAGTTGATTCCCTAGATCATTGATGATAAAAGGTCTTCTTCCGGGTCTAATATGCATTTATTCTGGGGGGGGGGGTTGAGATGATGGAACCACATGTGGTTATTTAGCAGTCCTAGAGACACTTTACATCTATTCACAAACATGTAAAGAAAGAAGACAGAAGTCAAATCTACATTTCAGAACAGAAATACTGTTTTGACGATAAAATAAATACAGTAATGAATAATAGAAAAATTGGTTTCATTAAACAAGAATGATGGACCTTTGTGAGCGTAGAAATATGTTCTTTGAAAGCCATTGAATCACCCAGTAGATTAGCACAATTTGGGTGCCTACTGATGTCGCTGCTGTCATTTTTAATTAGTATTTATGAGTGCTTAAAAATACAAATGTACATATTTAACTCCTTAGATGGGTTAAACAAAGTACAGGATGGAAGTACATTAGGAGATACAGTTGGAGTAGAGCTCATAGTTAAGTGTATTCCAACAGAAGCGGTATAAGTTTAAGGAGTTGAACATTTGGCATGAGGCTACCTTTAAAATAAGAAAAGTGCTGTGATGCATTACTTGTTATACCGTGTTTACTTGTTGTACTGCTCTGCAGAATATGTTAGCGCTATATAAAGTACGTTTTACAATAGCAAAAAATGTGTACAGACTCTAAGAAACATACCGCCAAAAGATTTATTGTTAAATTGTTGACCATGAGCTTCCTTTTCCTGGCCACAACCTAATACAACTAGATTGAACTATACAGCTGAGGAAGTAAACGTATAATTTTTCATATTTGCTTCTATAATTGAATAAACTCTAAATTATTTATAATGTTTGTTCCAATTCGAAATGTAATAGTTCATTCAACAGTCCAAGTAATTCAATAAGAATAGCATAATCAGACCCAAAGTGCTTCAGCTGACTAAAAGCCACAATGTTGTGTGCTGTGTGTGAGGCAACAGCGGCTGAGGCTTTAGTCAATAGAATTTTGTAAGACTCTCTGAAATGGAAAACATTGTCCCTTAGTACCATCGATGTGCAATATGTCTATTTTCAGATACTGCACAGCTCTTCAGCAATCAGAATAGTGGAATATACTTGGACCCGTTCTCTTTAATATTTTTATCAGTGATATTGCAGATGGTCTTAATGGAAAGGTATGTCTTTTTGCTGATGACACAAATATTTGCAACAGTATTGATGTTCCTGGAGGGAGAAGCCAAATGGCAAATGATTTAGGTAAACTGGAAAAATGGTCAGAGCTCTGCCAACTGGCATTTAATGTGGATAAATGCAAAGTAATGCATCTGGGGCATAAAAACCCACGGGCAGAGTATAGAAGATTTGATAGTGTCCTAACCTCAGGGGTTCAGGGGTGATTATTTCTGAGGATTTAAAGGTAGGTAGACAGTGCTCATGCCGTTGTACAGATCACTGGTGAGACCTCGCTTGGAGTATTGTGTACAGTACTGGAGACCGTATCTCCAGAAGGATATAGACACTTTGGAGAAAGTTTAGAGAAGGGCTACTAAAATGATTAATGGATTGCAGGATAAAACTTACCAGGAAAGGTTAATGGATCCCCCAAAATTTGAATATTAATTTAGAAAAAAAAAGAAAAAGCCTGAATATAAGACTACTCTATAAGTTTAAATATTAATTCACATGTAAACTATTTTTTTCATATTACCGTATTTGCTCGATTATAAGACGACCCTGATTATAAGACGACCCCCCAAAATCTGAATATTAACTTAGGAAAAAAAGAAAAAGCCTGAATGTAAGACGACCCTAAAGGAAAAAAGTTTTACCAGTAAATGTTAATTCATGTAAACTATTTTTTTTAATAAAAGCTATGATTGAGAAAAATATTTTTTTTTTTGTTTTTATTTCTTGTATTTTCCAACCTGTCCCCCAGTTACGCACATCTGCCCCCAGGCTTGCCACACCAATATGGCACTGTGGCCCATGATATGCCTTTTAACCCTCTATATGCCACTGTGCCCCATGGTATGCCTTTTGACCCCCTATGTGCCACTCTGCCTCCAGAAATGCCTTATACCCCTATATCCCATTCTGGCATTTAGGGGGTTAAAATGCATATTATGGGGCAGAGTGGCATATAGGGAGGTATAAGGCATTCCAGGAGGCAGAGTGGCATTAAGGGAGTTAAAAGGCATTATATAGAGCACTCTGCCTCCAGAAATGCCTTATACCCCTATATGCCACTCTGGCATTTAGGGGGTTAAAAGGCATATTATGGGGCAGAGTGGCATATAGGGAGGTATAAGGCATTTCAGGAGGCAGAGTGCACTATTAAATGCCCCCTTAACGCCACTCTGCCTCCTGAAATGCCTTATACCTCCCTATATGCCACTCTGCCCCATAATATGCCTTTTAACCCCCTAAGTGCCAGAGTGGCATATAGGGGTGTAAGGCATTCCAGAAATGCCCTACACACACACACACACACACACACACACACTTACTTACTTACTTACCGGTGCTTCCAATTTCCTGCTGTATTGCCGGGGCAGCGGGTTGACGTCTCATTCCGCGGCAGCCGGAAGGAGGTGGAGTTGGCAGCGGGGGTTTGTATGCGTCCGTCGCAAATACCTTCCCCGGCTGTCAGAGATCAGGAACTCTGGAACTCTGATCTCTGACAGTCGGGGAAGGTATTTGCGACGGACGCATACAAACCCCCGCTGCCAACTTCACCTCCGGAAGCACCGGTAAGTGTGGGGGGAGGGCGACGACAGGAGGATCCAGGTCCCCTGCAGCGGTGCGGGGGATCTGGATCTTAGTCTCCTAATCAGACCTCTATTTGAGGTCTGATTAGAAGACGACCCCGATTATAAGACGAGGGGTATTTTTCAGAGCATTTGCTCTGAAAAAAACCTCGTCTTATAATCGAGCAAATACGGTAAATAAAAATTATGATTGAGAAAAATACATTTTTATTTCCTTTTATTTGCCAACCTGCCCCAAAGTATGGACATCTGCCTCCTGGCTTGGCACTCTGCCCCCAGAAATGCCTTATACCCCCTACAAGCCACTCTGCCCCCCTGATATGCCACTCAGCCCCCCAGATATGCCTTATACACCCTATTTGCCACTCTGCCCCCTGATATGCCTTATACACCCTATATGCCACTCTGCATCCCTGATATGCCTTATACCCCTCTATATGCCACTCTGCCCCCTGATATGCCACTCTGCCCCCAGACTTACCTATGCATCCCCAGACTATAGAGAGAGAATGGCAAATAAGAAGTCTTGTCCTTTCACGGTGCCAAGAATATACAACTATGTCTTCTGCTTTTCCCAGATGCCATATCAGAAGTCCAAGAACTATTTTTATGTGAAAAGATCACTTTCAACAAGTGAATGACATTGTAATGATTTTTTTGTGATCTCTATAATTTTAAATGAGACTTAAGCGGCAAATCAGCTACACAGACCAGAAGATATGATTAATTAGCTGGCAGTGTGAGTCACTGTATTAATGATTTTAATGATAAGACATATAAAAACAAAAATAAACATATAAAAACCTGGAAAAAGACTATATATATATATATATATATATATATATATATTAATAATGCTTCTTTTTACATACAGTGTGTCATGATTCATAGTCATTGAAGTGTATAGGGTACAGCCTGTTGCTAAGATTACATGAAACCAGTGGTGTGGATAATACGGTACGTACGGAGTATAGAGGATTCAAAACATCTAATCAGGCTTCACCAATTAGATGGATTAAATGTAATCCAATTTGGTGACAAAAGCTCCACTATTTTTGGACGCACGCAAATGTTTCATTAATAGCGACAACTGGGCTGCAGATGGTAAGCATAACCTACACCATTATATATCTGGTATGTCCCCCTCCCAAATTCTCTGGGTTTCTAGGCTAATATCACAAAGTTAAAGTAAGCGGCATATTAACCATATCACCTTGCCTAACAACTTTAAAAACTTTAAACACGTTTATAATTTTATTTTAATTCATAGTGCTCCACCAAGTACATTAAACATCATTTGCCAACCTCAAACTAATCTTCATCCTTAAAAACAATAGCTTGAAAGTAACCTTCATTCAAGCAAACAATATGCGCCACCAACGTGAAACACAGAAAGATGTGGTTGATGTTAATTGCATGGCCCAGAAAGTTTAATGAGGCACCTTGAGACTCTGAGCCCCATGTGAGGTTTGTTAACCCCCTCCTGACTGCATCTCCAGAACTCGCCGTTCAATGTTACTAGGATCTCTTTAAAACGTAATTCCCTACAACGGATTAATATGTAATAGCATGAAATGCTCGGCTCTCCTCATTCATCAATTGGATGCTCCTGTCAGTTGTGGCCAGCTGTCAAATCATGAACATATAATGATGTGTCATATGTGTCAGATGTGTCCCGCTGAGGTATCTGATCATAAATCCACTTCTGATTTTGTGTGGGTTTACATAACCTTGGAGAAATCAAATCAATACACAAGAACCTGTTACTTGCATGATGTTTACAGAAAGGGTCTTCCGAGCTTCTCAAAGGAGACTAAGGTCCCAACAGGGACTGCAAAGAGTAAACAACCTGTAGAAAAATTAATATTTCAGAATGGTTGCCTGATGCATAATCATTTGGAAAAACAAATCCATTGTTTTCCTGCAATGTAGTATGAGAACCCCTAAACCATCTTGCACCAGCGCATTTTAACTGCACCCACAAATTTAACCCTTTAATGGCAACCACTATTTTACATATGGTTGGCAAAGTAGACGTAGTGTTCCAACTACGAGTTTCATGAGCGGTTGCGCATTTTTTTGTAGAGTAGGAAGAGCTGCCAATCAGATTATGAGCCAACTGACAGCCATCTTCCCACCTCTCACCAGAAGTCTACCATATCTACCTGTACATGCAAGACTTCCATTACAGAGGACAGACTAGTATTTCCAGTTTCCTGAAGGGAAGAGAAACCTGCAGATCACCACAGACTGATCATCATCTTCTCTAATTATCCAAAAAGGTGGAATCAAAGTCTGCTTGCTGCCCTTTGTTGATATTGTACACATGCCACAACACATCCCTTCATAGAAATAAAAACAGGAGTAAAAATTAGAACACAAAGGTCATTTAGCTACTTTTTGGAAATAACAGAAGATTAAGCTCATGTGAAGTAAATATACCACAATATTTCCAAGTCAGAATATATCATAAAAAAGTGGAATACAGGACTTGCGATGCTCTAAATGGTAAAAGGAGTTATTGATTTCCCCCATTCTGTCTATTTATATTTAAGTGAGCAATCAATAGGTATCATAATCAAAGTGGAATTCTTTTGATACTTCTAAATACTTAACCTTTGCACTAAAAGATGTCAAATGCCATTTATAAGCTACTAAGAGACAGAGTTTTGTTGTTAAGAGTAAGACTTCTCAAGATCTAGATCTGTCGTACGTGACATGCGTGTCTTGTAGCCTTGAACTGTAATCCTGTTACTATGCAGGGTTTCTCCATTGATCCTTATGCCTGTATTGCTACTTCGCTGGTTGAAAAATGAGCAGATAATCCTTATCTGTGGAACAACAAAATAATGAAAGATATATGTTTGTAGGTGACTATCAATTATCCAAACATGTTTAGTGGACCAATGTAAGATGGAGAGTTACAAACGAAGTCCACTAAAATGCATCATACAAATCTTGGGGCTATTTTCTTTGGTACCAATAAGACCAATAATAATAATACCCATTTTTTAAG
Organism: Spea bombifrons; assembly: GCF_027358695.1. Classification (NCBI taxonomy): domain Eukaryota; kingdom Metazoa; phylum Chordata; class Amphibia; order Anura; family Pelobatidae; genus Spea; species Spea bombifrons. The sequence continues at coordinate 130,412,098 of NC_071087.1, read as the reverse complement.
AAATTTGGTATTTACTTACAATTTATAGAATCTATTAAACAGTACCATACAAACAATAATATTTTTACAAAATATTGTTGTTTATGATTAACTGTGTCTGTGGCGTCTTGTTTATGGAAAAAAATAAATCATTCTTACCAGTAGTTCACATGCGCATACATTTAAACAAGCCTAGACATTTTATTCGGAAAGTAATAACTATATTTTATTCACAGGTGTCAGTGTTTAACATTAGCAGCGCTTGAGTAATCAGACATGGAGAGTCTCCTAGACTGCCTTATTGTGTTGGGATTCGGTCTTACTTTCCCTATGCTTATTTTTATCTGAGGTTAGAGTTTAAAATACGAATATTATTTTATGAGGAATAAACCTCAAGGATTGTACTGTGTTCACCGACGTGTTATGCTCCATTGGTTCTCCTCTGTGAAATATAACTTCTGACAGGATAAGATTGCTGAATTCAGCACAGAGTTGTTCTGATGTTCACACAGCGATCAGTAACACCTATAAACGCAAGTGACAAGTAAGCCTTTTCTACTTAGCGGCAGCATCCAGCTGTGGGTGACACATTTAAAAAGCCATCTCATCCTGGATGCCTTATGATTTAAAGTATATAGGCAATAATTCACGGGAATTTGCAAAAACTATTTATTTGTTAATGCCACAGAACATACAGCATACTTTCAAAATACAATTGTTTGAGTTCCATAGGGGTAGCGATGCACTGCAGAACAATGGATGGTCCAAGCATCTAGCATTCATAATATATATCTATATTTATGTCTATATATTTATAAATGTATTTATAGGTATTTTCCTCAACCTGGGTCCTACTAGAGGCCTGGGAGTTTGAGGGTTCTGCGCAGTATTGTAGCTGTTCCTAGCGCTGCTCTCTTCTAGACAGGGTGTTCTGATGTCGTTCCTGAAATCTGTTAGAGCCACTGTCCCAGTCACAGCCCCGAGTGCTCCTTTGACCACTGGGACCACTTTGGCCTTCACTCTCCACATTTTCTCAAGTTCTTCTCATATTCATTCTTGATGTTGCTGTCACTTGGCACTGTTACAACACCACTGCTGTCCTTGTCTATCACCCCGATGTTGGGTTGATTAGCTAGTACCTGCTTGTCTGTCTGCATCTGGAAGTCCCACGGGATCTTAGCCATGCTATTCTTCACAACCTTCTGTGGAATCTCCCATTTGAACTTGGGAGGGTTTAGCAGATGTTCCTGTACACAATGCCAGCTACATGGTTGTGCCATTCAGTGTATATGCTATTCCTGCAAACATCTTACACTCCGCCTATCGTGCTTTGCATACAACAGCACTCCTAGAGAATACTTACTTAACAAGTTACCTGAACCATATTCGCAGTTGATTTGTTGGTTAAACCAGACTCGGGCTCAAATGCATCTGCATCACTTTGTCTGCTTAACAAATCCACTGCACAGTGTTAAACTCATTCGCCCATATTGACATCTTAATTTAGATTTTTTGGCTCTAGCATTATTGAAATACATTGCTTCCTTGAATAAAGTGTCGTAGACCATGCTCTTTTGGATTGGGTGAGCCTTTAATCGTGGGTATTTATCAAAAGTACATCATGTAGGGCAGCAATAATTTTAATACAACTCTGTAGTATACATTATGCATAAACATCCACTGTTGAAAAGGCCTGCTGGAACCTTACCTTTGCATTTGGCAACAGTGAGGTCAGAGTATAGTCAGGGATCGGGTTCCCATGTAGTGGTAATTCTTTTACCCAAATAGTTAGGGGACAAACAGGTCACATATTTACTAATGCACATCTGACTATGAGTTTTGGCTTTATTTTGACCTACCTTAAGGCTTCCTTCCTTCAGCTGTAACATTGTGACAGGTGAAGTGAATAACACTGATAATCTTGTTATCATGGCACCTGTCAGTGGGTGGGATATATTAGGCAACAAGTGAACATTTCATCTTCAAAGCTGATGTGTTAGAAGCAGTAAAACTATCCACTGCCCAAAGAGCCTACATTGGGCACTGGACCACCATAAGAACTGGACCACGGAGCAATGGTAGATGGTGGCCTGGTCTCATGAATCACGTTTTCTTTTACATCACGTGGATGGCCGGGTGTGTGTGTGCTGCTAACCTGGAGAACACATGGTACCAAGATGCATCCATGGAGGTTCCACCTTGCAACTTACAGGACTTAAAGGATCTTCTGCTAATGTCTTGGTGCAGATACCACAGCATACCTTCAGAGGTCTAGTGGAGTCCATGCCTCTATGGGTCAGGGCTGGTTTGGCAGTAAAAGGGTCTACACAATATTAGGTGGTCATAATGGCCGATCGGTATATATATATATATATATATATATACACATATATATACATGCAATATATTAAATTAAAGCGCATAGAATTCAACTCTGATTTGTTCAAGTTGTATGAAACATGGACCATTCTTATCATTTACTGCCAGGATTATGGATTCAGCATAAGATATAGCAGGTACACTCAATAAAGGGGCAGAAAAACAGAGGTGTAAGGCACAAAAAGTGCTGACCTCCTAGCTAGACTGCAGGGGTTGCAGAGATGTTGTATCGGTTTGTAATTAGCTCCCTAAAGGCTGGTTTTCTAAAACAAAAGATTCCAGGTCGCCCAATTTGGGGTGTAACTCAGCTCAGCTTCCCTCAGCTTCCCTGTTTGCCCATGCGTTCAAATCTGAACGTACAGATATAGATGGGTTGGAAGAATACATTAATACATTTCAAATGTAACTTGCTCTGCTTGTCAGTTAAAGGAAGGGGGTTCTATGTAAAAACAACTCACTTGTCAAACTGGCATGACTCTTCTGAAATATCAGCCCCTGGTCCATGTTCTACTTGCACAAATGAAAAATTACCTGATTTCAAATAAATAAGAAGATACGTACATTAGAGGGTTGGAATATCTTGCTTACAGACCTGGATGACCCTTTATTTACATATAGAATACTATTTGCTTTTGTTTGAACAAAACCTATTGTTTTTTCATCCGCACATTCAGCAAAGTGGCCATCAGACACAGAAAAGCGTACTTAGTAGTAGTTAAATCAACATGTCTCCATGGCAATGTGCTAATACCCACACGACAGTGTACTATTGTAGAGCTGTATTGCTGACAGGGACTGCAGGTTTGTAAGTAGTGTTTTGCAGGTAGAATCAATCTTTAGATGAGGTTCTTTCAATCTAATTTGATATTGGGTTAAACAGCAGAGAGAGAGAGAGTCACTTGTCTCATATGTTTTTCAATTACGTGATAGTGGACAAGCCTGAAGGAAGCAAACAGAGATCAACATGAGGTCTGTTTGGCAAAAAAGGTGCTAATTGGAATGAAAAAAGCTGATTGCTGACAGTAATCAATAAAGCAGGAAAGATACTATTGTTAACGCATGGCTGTGTATGGGATGGGAATACCCTGTGAGGTCTGCACTGCCTATGAATTTCAATGTCCTTCTAAAGAGGATTTCAGACAAGCTGCTCGACTGCCTCTCATCTCTGGAATACATTGAACTGAAGGACTGCTGAGCTAGAATGGAAATCAGGCGCTGCCTTCCAGAGCATGCAGAAAGATCAGCCCATGACATTTAGCATTTGGGAGAAAGCGTACCAAAAACTTACACCCCTTTCATTGCTCTGACAACACGTTGGTCAAAATGTCGAGCGTTGAATTGCCTTTTGTTTCATTTCGTAAGAAATGGATATGCAAAAAGGAAACTTGAAGAGCATGCAAATAACCGACTAACCAGGGAATGGACCAAGTTTTCTGTCAGCTACAACAAGGTACCCTAGTGACACAGTGCAACAGCTGCATATTGTGTATGCTGTATACATGTGTGTGTGTATAGATCATTATCTTGGTCATCTCTGTATTTGTGCAATATATATATAGATAAATATATATATTTATTGATATATATATATATATATATATACTGTTCATGGTGTTGTTAATTTAAATACATAAAGGTATAGAGGGGACATTTATCAAGACCAATATCTGCATTTCATGCATATGATGGAAGCCTGTGTTTACATTTAAGCAAAGTTATGACAGAGCTGCTGTGAGGCATTTAATTCCTTCCTTGTGCTTTTACTTTTTGCATGTATCCCTCTTTTAGCAGCACCGTTACAGTGACAATCTTTAAGAACTAATGGTAAACAAGTTACCACAACAAACTGACATTAATTTGTCAGGTGATCTGAATATAGCCAAAAGAAAGAGAATTTTCATGCATTAGGATAATACGTCGGGTGGAATTGCTGATTAAATACATAACAAGAAGAAATATGTTGTCAGCTAATTAAATACATATGATAATAAAACTAAATGTAACAAAGTTCTGCTTCTACAAAGGATCAGTTATGAATGAAATGATATTATTCATATAGTTCTTTAAAGTGTTAATGTCGAATGTGCAAAAGTTTTATAGAAAAAAGGATTGCGCCCAATATTTAGCACGGTGGACCAGAACGGTTTTGCTGTGTTGTTAAGGTCCAAATACAATGTGAAAGAGAAATGATAACAGAACATGTGTCTATGTGTTATATAGCATATTTCTAACTACTAATATAATATAATAGTATCTTCTCACTTAAAGAAATGAAAAATGTAATTGTAAAGACGTATTATGCATATGTACAAAAAAAGCTGTTGGACGTCATAAAAAAAATCATGATTTATTTTTCTGCTCACTTGAGTAATATAATGTATTTTTATAGACTAAATAATTTTTTATGCAGAGCCAGTTTCCGGATTCATAATAGTACAAATTCCACAGTCAGCATTCAAAGAAAAACTGCCACATCACGGCTTTTAGCCTAACTAAATTTATTATTTAAAGAGTCTGTAGGCAGATATTTTGTTTTTCAATCAATATAACTGTTTAAAAGCACTGCTTGGTGTATCTGCGATGTGTAGCAAATGATGGGAAAACTAGCTTTAGGGAACCGTAATTGCCTAAATTACCTGCACATTACCTGTGCTGTAATGCTCTACCTTCTTCTCACTCCACAATTATAAAGGCTGCCTGAACCAATCAAGAACCATCAGTACCTCAACAGTGAGGCGGGAAAATCACAGAGGTGTTGAGAACAGGAAGTTAAGATGGCTGCTCCTATGCTATGCACATAGGGTCGGTTTGTTGTAAGTTCGTTTTGAATATAGGACTGTAAATGTAAAATTTGAGGGAAAAGTGACATATCTACAATTTTTCTATATGTTTTATATCCAAATGATTTTTCTGTGCTTTAAATAAAAACTGTTACAATAGTATAAGGGAGTGGTTTCACGAGTGGGTATGCTGCTCCCTTGTGCAAAGGAGAGAGGAGAGTGACTCGGGGGAGCAGAGCTTCACCGGGAGACTCTTGGCCAGGTATAGTAATAGAAAGTCATCCAAATATCAAGATTTCCTACAATGGTCCTCCAGGTCTCAATTTAAACAAAATTTGTTAAACAAAATTTGAGGAAACAAAACACAATTTCCTTAGTCCTGAAATACATATACCGGTATATGTTGTTTATTGAGGAAGGAAAAATACATTTTCTCTTTAAATTACATAATTGAGTACCTCAGCTGTAGCCTAAAAAAACGACAAAACTGATATCAGTGATTGCATTTTCCTGATGTAATTTATGTGTAAATCAAATAATATTATCCAACATGACGTTTCTGAAAATGTGAAGGCTTATTCATAGCAAAGTGCAGACAAGCAATGTTTCTGTGGTGACAATCATATACTGCCTTCACCAGCCTGACATATGGCGTATAGCAAGAACTGCTTGTACTGATGCCCTCTGGAATGGAATAAGTCACCAAATATGACTTTGACAAGCTTGAAAAATGTCTTATGACCAAAACATAGTAAATAACTAAATAACGTTTCATTTTTGATATTTGCTTCATTTTTGAGAAACCTAGCTAAATATGATACATACTAAAAATCTAAATTCATTGATTTTATTTGTTAATCACTTTGCTTGCATAAAGTATTACAATCTTCATTAGTGTTTATGAACCATAAAATCTTGTCATCTTACAAATGTAGGGCTAGTGAGGCTTCCCAGTGTTACTGGCAATTGAGCAAATTAGGGAATGGTTACGGAAGAGGCAAATGAGTTTCAACATGGATAAATGTAAAGTTTTCATTTTTGTAAAGAGAAGATGGTGCTGAACCTGAAATATTAAATGTGGCTAACTGCAGACAACTGGTTTTGCAATATTATGTTAAGGAATAAATGATCATCACCTTTGAAACTTGTATTTTGCTTGCAGTTCCACATTTAGCCACTAGGCAATGATAAGGACTAAATATAGCATTAACATAATGGCTGAATGCTATCTTTTTTTTTTTTTAGGGGAGTTTAACTTAATTTACTTGAAAATGTTTTAGAGAACACAAGAAAGTGAGCATTCAGGGTGTTGCTTGCAAAATGCCTGCAAAAGGCTATGTTTTCACTGGGCCATATAGATGGACTTGATCCCAGAGCAGATTGTGCCAGGTCTCATAACATTATATAAGAATGTACACAAGGTTTCTGGACCTTTTTATCAACATGGCTGTGAAGGAGACATATCAGTAATTCCATGAGACTTATATTAAGGAAATTTTCCTTTCTGCATTGCAAGATATGGAATTCACTACCTGCAAGAAAGCAATTGATAAAATTAAAAGGACTGGATTTTCCCAATAAAAAAGGAAAGATGGAATTAGACTGTGAAAAATGATGGCCAGGAGGCAAGCCCAACATACACCTACTAGATCATTTGTTTTCCTCTTTAAGACCACATTAAAAGTACTTTGACTTGCAGTTCTTTTCATCAGCTATCATATGATCAACTAGATTTATGTTATTCTCTAATATAAGATTCACTTGTGTACACATAGGTAGTTTTTTTTTGTGATGGAGGTATTCATTCTGTTATATGATAGTAACAGTTAATGATTATTTTTTTTTAATTTTTTTAAAGCTTTTTTTTAATGTTTTGTTTCCTCAACTATAAGTTGAGCGAAAATGTAGCACAATGGCATTGCAAGTTGTGTTATACCAGGACACCACACAAGTTGTTACTAATTGGGATACTGCAGCAGTATAATCCATTTTGATTAAATTAAGGGCAGGAACATGAATTATACTGACATTTGTATCCAGGTCATGAGCTAATTTCTTAAAATACAGTTTGTTTGATCGATCTAAGGACAGCTGACATTTTGGTTTATAACAATGGAATTTAATGCAGGATCACTAAATATTCTCAAAAGTCTGTCAAATGTGATATTTAATCCAAGATTTATAATCATCACGTCTGGAGCTTGTGAGTTTTAAAATAGAGAACTTTGGTGACTTGGCCTTCTTAAACAGGATATGAGACGTAATGGGTCCAACTGTAATATATCTGTATAGCAACATTTTGCATATATATTTATGTAAAATATAGTTTCTATAGAGAAACATTTTTGGTTTTGCATAACAGAGGAGCCCCTCCTTTTGTTTTCCCATGACCGCTCTTTGGTAACTTGGACTTTGAGTCGAGGTCTGTTCTCATAGGTCTGTAACACTGGAAGGTAGTGGCATGTGGTGGTACACATGTTACCATATGTAAATAATCTGGTTCTGGCACTGTAAACCAACAAGGCTGTGTCAGTTTCAATCCAAAAGCAGAGCAAGTTGGCATACTGGAGATCCAGACCAGGCATTCCACGACCATACTGATGTATGTATGAAACCAAAAGTAAAGTATAAACAGCTTGAATATATGTCTTTAATAGAGTTGTGTAAATGTATGTACATGCTCAGATTATACATTTGCCAAGAGAATTTCATATGACGCACACTCTATTTTTAAGAGTATGTTACTGTATGTACTTATATAGATTTATGCTATAGTTAGACTGCATTATTTGAAAATGTGTAAAGTATAACAGTGTGCAGGACAGTGACTGATGTGAATTATATTAATACCTACTATGGTACGTTTTACTTAAATAAGAAGGTTAAGAGCTGTGAAGAGATATCTTGTTTGAAGGTTTAGAGTTGACCTAATTCTTAATTAAGAATTTTATCATAAATGAAAATAGATTCTCTGTGATTTCTGATATTTTGGGCATTCCTGCAAATACGTTGGGGAACACATTCTGTAAATGTTCATTAATTTTATAAGAACAAAGCAATAATGCCATCCATGAAACATTGTGAAATTGTTATCCTCCTGTTTTCTGGGGTAACAACTGATGCAGAAAATTCCACTACTGGGTGCCCAAAATTTAAATAACTTATTTTGGGGTTTTATACCAAATAACGGTCCAGAGTTTACATTTCCCTGATCTGGCTTCTACAATGTTTGTAGAACTCTCTCGCACTGCATATTGTAATTGCTAAAACATCAGATTAACATCATTTCTGCAAAAATTATTACTCACAATAAAAGGGATGTCATTCTAAAAGACTGACACTGTATAAAGCCTTGATGTATCCTACAGGCCATGCATTGTTTCAAAACAATGTTTAGCCTGATGTGGAAATACATGAAGAGCAGTGTGCCCTTACTAAATTGTAAATTAAAAAGTTAGACATTGCCAGAAGGGGTTAAAGTAAAAATAAAAAACAAAACATAAATCAATTCAGCCTTCCCAAAACATGTTTATCTCTGCTGATCCAGATGAAGGTATAAAAAAAATCCTCCCAAAATTTTACCTCAGAGGGTGGAAAAAATTCCTCCGGTCAGATTTCTCCCTGGATCAACCTTGATTAATTAAACACAGTGTGCCGATAAATGCCCTCCACTGCCAAAAATTAGTCCGACTCTTGCTTAAAAGCATCCCCATTATCTGCTCTAGGTAATAGATTTCAGGGCTATAGTAAAGGATACATTTCCGCTGTTTACGATGGAACAGTTGTTCTTTTTTTAGATGATGGCATCTTGTAATTTGCTTAGTTCGTTGGACGAACAATTCTCCTCAAAATGCCTTGTACTGACCTTCATATATTTGAATATAGTCACTTGCACATTTATGAGCCACCTTTTTTCCAGAACACAGTTTGGCTGAGCACAGACTATAGAAAAATAAATCAATGCTTCCTTTTCCTTAATTTATTTATTAGCCCTTTTCTGACTCCTTCCAATTCCAAAATATATTTATTTTGGATTGGTGACCAAAAACTGCACTGCATATACCAGGTGAGGTCTAACCAGTGCTTTTGTATAGATGCCAAATATTATTTATGTTTTTGTATAAACACCTTTTTTATATTTTGTTTACCTTTGCAGCTGCCACTTGCCATTGCATGTCATAGTTGAGTTTAAGGTCTACTAGTATCCCCAACTCTGTCTGAAACGGTAACCTAGTCCAACCCCATTTAGTTTGTTCAGAACATTTATGTCTTTGCTTCCCAAGTGCATCATTTTACATTTATCAGTGTTGAATCTCATCTGGCATTTTTATGCCCACTGCCCCAATTTATTTAAATCATTCTGCCGACAATAAGCATTATGGACAGATTATACAACCCAACATTTCAAAATATATTTTTATTTTAATACCCATATCTAAGTCATTCATGTATAAAGTATAGAGGACCTACAGTTGATCCCTGAGGCATCCCGCTCATAAATCAGAAGATGCTCTATTTATAACAACTCTGTACTCTGACTCTCAACCAATTTTCTATCCAAATATAAATGCTTTGTTTTAGGTCTGACTCTCTTATTTTATATATTAACCTCCCGTGAGACATTGTATCAAATGCTTTTGCGAAAACCTAATAGATGATGACTGCAGCATTTGCCTGATCTAAGTGCCTACTCACTTGTTAATAGAAGCCAGAGTTTTGTCTGACGTGATGTATTCCTCATAAACCCATAATGATTTTAGCTAATATTTTTGTTACTCACAATATATTCTAGCATGGCTTATTCCCTACTTCAGGTATTTTTAACATTTTATTATTGTTTTTTTGTATCCCCCCCCAAAAAAAAAATTTCAGCTTGTTTTGCAATTGAATTGTTCACGTTATAGGTCACATTAAAGGTGGAAAAAGTTCTGGCATGATTTATCTTTGTCTCATTCTTTAAAATCACAAGAACCTGGCATTTTAACAGGGGTGTGTAAACTTTTTATATCCACTGTATATTGCCTATAATACAAAATATATTCAATTAGATTTGGTCACGTTCAATGCAACATTTTCGTTAACAGGGTCACTTTATGGGGGATTATTCTAGTCTTCATTCTCACAGCAGAATTCAATTATACTTATTTTTTCGCAGGATGTATTTAATGTTTTTGTGGCAGGGTTATAAAATCCAACCATGTTTTAGTGATGCCTTGCATTTCTAAGAAGTGCTGTCAAAATGTTATCATCTGAAAGCTTCCCTGGGAACACTGCCTCAAGTAAGGTAATAAGGCTTCTGCCTTTTAGAATACAAAATACTTTTAGGGTACATTCACTAATATTTCCCTACCCTTTTTTTTTTTTTTTTTTTTAAATCTAATTACCAAGAAAACAATGCATTTTTCTGAACCATGAGTTCAATGAAATTAATCAAATCTATGAATTTACAGAATTACTGCCACTGGAAGGTTGAACTAAAGAAAAACACACCCTGGCGAATTGAAACTAATAGCATACAATAAAATACTTTAAAAGAAATATTTTCCAATAACAGTATAATTAAAATATTGTTACACTGAAGTATCTTGCAGTATTATTGGAATGAGAACTAGAGGCAGTTCACCTTTTGATTTATGAAATGGTTCCATTATTCCATTCATGACTAATTGAAAGAGCAGTTAAGTTAAAAAGTTTCAAATTAATTAGATGGGTCTTACTTTTATCTTTATAATTGGTTTTCATGTAGCTGCTAATATGGATTTGTTTGGTTTCACTGTACCCAATTTTCATTATATGTGCAGAAAAAAAGAAAAAGCTTTTTTAATTATCTCATTTCTGTAACTGATATATGCATGTCTGTCGTTGTGTGTCATCCCATGTCAATACTTATATCTTGGTTAATTGCTTTTTTCTATGCCAGAACCCATGTGTCAGGACCTTGGTTCACTTTTAATAAGCATATGTTACCTATATTTTTAATATTTTTCTATTGCTGGTTTTATGTGGAGGACACACCATTTAAATATAGAAGCAAAAAATATTTTTGTTGCAGAAAGCGCATTATTGTGTTCGCGTGCATTTTATTCATATTTTCCAACACTGTGATGAAAATGTCAAAACATGATATATTTTTAAAACAACCTGCAATATATCTTTAACAAATCCAATCATGCGGTTTGATGTAACCTGATGTTCAATGGACACTAAACTAATAAAGTAATAAATGCCAAATTTCATACACACAGATCACTTTTCAGGATAGTCTCAGCATGGATGGAGGTGAGAGGGCATGGTGATGTTAAAAGAATAGTTAAAAATAAACCATAAAGTCCTAATCTGAGGTTATCAGCTCAGAAAAGGTAACTTCAACTGAAACCAAGTCATATTTTTATGACACAGTCACTTTTTAAAATAAATATATTTGTGTTATAGTTTATTTATATATTATTATTATTATATTTTATTTATATAGCGCCAACAATTTACTCTGTGCTTATTAGAAATGTACTTTATTCAAATACCCACAAAAAATAAACTTAAGGTAGACCTGTCATCTACAAATCTATGGATCACAAGGTATAATGTAAAAAAACTATAACATTTTATAATATACAGTATATTATACAGTTCCAAAAATGTGCTGCTCTTGGCGCCGGGCATTTAAAGATACCCGCCATCCTCCATGTTCTTTCTTGAATACATTTTTTTACTGTGACTACCAAGGGCTCCCAGCCTGCCAGCACTCATTTGCAGGTATCTCTGGGCTGGTAATAGCTAATGGCATAAAGTTAATAACTAAAGTCTTTTAATTAGTATATGCTCTTCTGTTCATTTGATGAAAATTGGCACAATGTCACAATGTATACATGAAATTATTCTATAACGTGTTAGCTTCCCATTTCCTTAATGAGAGGAACACTATAAAAAGACTGAAGTTAAAGGCATTGTTTGTATTTGCCGTCACAATATATTTCATTCACTAATGTTGTGGTGTCTGTTTCCAACTAACTGTAAATCATTGCTGAAAACGGCTAAATCGTGTTCAGGAAAATGTCTACAAGATGTTCTGGTTCAAACTTAATGCATAGCATTACCTCCAAGTATTGTCTTGTTGCAGTACATGATAGGAAACAATCAACATGAATTGAACATGTCTTGTAAAGCAATCTGAGTAAAATTACAATGTATGGGCTCTACAGATTAAAAGGTATTACAGGTCAGGCGGTACCGGGGGAAAATAACCCCCTGCGGTTCCCTGGTTAACGCTTACACAGAAAATGGATATTCATGAAGAACAATTCTGCTGCAAAGTGGTAAATCGGAGCAATCACCATAACAACCATTAGTATGTTCTTCGATACTTTACTTCTACCACTTTGTACCAAAATAGTTATTTATGGATAGATAATTTCAATTTATTCAGAATAGACGAGATCGGGCTTGTTGTTTCATCTGTTTTGTATTATTCTATTGTTACAAGCAATAATGTTGACACATTTATCTGTTGCTTACTTTGCAGGATTCCGAGTTCAGTCACAAGATTTCTGTCATGTATTTGATGACGTTATGAGGAGGAAAAAGACATTTTGGAATTGCTTGTTTCCTCTTTCTTGGACAATGGATGGGGAGACTTTACCTTCCACCCTGTTGCCTACATTGAATGCTTCTTATGGTTCCTCAATGACACTAGAGCAGAAGACAACATTTGCCTTTGTGATTTTATTGTTCATTATTTTGGGTGTCCTTATTGTTAGATGTTTCCGCATTCTTCTTGATCCGTACCGCAGCATGCCAACATCTACCTGGGCAGATGGTGTAACTGGACTAGAAAAGGGGCAGTTTGACTATGCACTCGCCTAGTAACCAATTTAAACTAAATACATGCCTATTTGGATCGGATTTTAGTCCAAAGAAAATATGATAAATCAAGGCTGTCCGGTACAAACTAAGGGGAACATGGAGATATAACCCATATGTGTATGATAGGAAAAGCTACAATATTTTTATAATAAGATCTTCGATGGAACAGTGATGACCCATTTAAAGAATCTTTTAATTATATATATTTATACCACAATTTAAAGCTGATAGTTCAACAATAGAACATGCATTCAGTTACTGACCTTCAATAATGTCATTAAATTCAATAAATGTGTGTATGACTTACACGGTCCTTGTCAGATAGTCTACAGATGATTTTATGAGCAAAGAGAAATTTTGACTTCAGCACTTGAATCAAAATGAGGATACTGGGAACATGCAACGGTTATAGATTTGTCCCACACTGAACATAAGACACCGTGGTCTACATGGTTTACACTGTCAATCATGTCAAGCTATACAGACATAGAATATGAAGAAATGACCAAAGACCACACGCAAGAAAGTTCTGTATGGATTGCTCTTTAATTTTGAAGGATCTACCTATTGTGCCCGTCTACATGAAAATGCTGCCATATAAACCAACAAGAATGTGTGCTTCAGAGGACTGGGTGGAGAAGGACACATGACAATCTTATATACTGAAGTCCTCTGCAAATCTAATTCGTTTACAACATGAACTACCAGTAGCTCTTTCTCAACCAGATTCAAGCCTTACCGTTTAGCAGACACCAGAGCTGTAAAGCAGCTAGAGATCACAAATGCATGTTTTGTCATAAAACACCACGCTGTTCTAATATAGAGACTAAAACCCAAGTGCCAATGACAGGACTACAAACTGACACACTGTTTGATGAAGACAACAAAGTAGCGGGAAGGAATATTGGTCTTATTTTATTTTTTTTAATAAAAGCAGGATTATCTACTTAAAGACCTACCGGTATTGGCATATGAATCAATTGTTTAAATAGTCTGTATTTTAGTGCTACATAAACAATACAAAATGTACTTCCTAATGGCTCATCTCATTTGCATGTGTTAGATGCTGATTAATTTAAAACTGTATAAAAAAACATGAAAATCTCAAACTTTAAAAGAGAGACTTTAATGGATTTAAATGCAGAGATTGCAGGAGAACCGTTCTCCTGAGCTGGCCATGCGTAATGCATAATGAGATGACTTCCAAGAAATCTTAACTGACTTAGCTGTGCATTATGTGGGGCCAAACAAGCTCATTTGCTGTGGGCGATTTGTAGGCCTTTAATAATGCAGGTTGGCAACGTTGGTTACTTGCAGCTTCCTGGCAAACTTCCGATTTAACGATTAAACCCCTTAAAGACATTATGCAATATGCAATTCACATGTGTATCATTGAAGGGACAATCTAGTGTTTCATCCAGCCCCACAAATGAAGGATGTATATTGAAGTTTACATTTTCATTAACCTGTAGGGACAAAATAAAGTACATACCCAAAGGAGCTGCATCACTTTTGGCAGGAAAGTGCACTTTCTGCATAGGCATGGAAACCTCATGTGTATGAGTCAAGAAGGAAAGCAAGTACATTGAGAGGGGGGGTTTTCTGCAGAATTATTAACTAATAACTAATAATTTAACACCTTAATGACAAAGCCCGTACATGTACGGGCTCAAAATCCATTGTTTTCAATGGGTTTTGGGACCGCCCATTGTCCTTAAGGGGTTAAAAGAGATGCAGCTCATACATGCATTAAAATTCATATGACTGGAGTGTTCCTTTTAAGAAATGCTATTACAAGCTATCAAGAACACTTGATTAGTTCCTATCTCTCATGGATTTGATTTGTGCGGTAACAATTTCAAAGCACACTTTCTTCCCTGTATATTCTCGCTGAAGAATATTTACACAATATCATTTGTAGAGTTAAACAGCAAGACCCTTAGGCTTCTGTATGATTCTCAGTATACATAGGTATTACTAAGTTTAGCTTAATATAAATTTATTGTAGCTAGAAAGGTCACCCTGTCTCCAAAATAATATTTGGCTGCAACATGATCAATATCACTAACAATTAGCCTTTCCAACAAAATATAATAATAATGAAGCAAGACACTCTTGCATTTATAAAAAAAAAACTTATTTATTCTCTAAAATTAAAACCAAGTGCAGTGGATATTATTAATCATAAAGTGTTTGGAGTGTTTCTATGTAGATGTGGAACATGAATATTCTGTGGTAAATTAATAAAAATGCAATATATACAATGCAAGCCATCAAACTTTATTGCAAGTAGTAAAACTTTACTTTTTTTACTCTTTGAGTGCTGAGCAAAGCAAAACACTGTAATTTTGGACATCATTCTGACACCCAAATAGTTTCAATTTGTAGCTGGATTCTTGCAGTTCCCAGTTAAATCCAAGAGTATTAAAAGATGTCCAAATGTTTCTGTGTAAGTAGGTATTAGATATACATTTAAACTAAATTAGTCATGTGTATATTTGTGTGAATTAAGCTTCATACAGAGCTTTAAGCCAAATCTAAAAGTTTTATGGTGGCTTCTGTTTACTGCTTGTGGAGATTGATATATGATAATTATGCTCTGCTTGGATTATATGTACATAAAATTTATCAAATAGCACTCGTAGCAAGGCTTCAAGAGCAAAATGATTTTAGAAACTTTGCCAAGCGTGTTGGTATATTGCCATTTGAGCGATGTGATCCATTACATCTCAGGTATATCAACAATCTGCTCGCATTCAGTCTGCAAGGAAAGGACACTTTGGAGGAAAAGTGCTGTCTCTTTCAGGAGAAGACTGCGTCGAGAAAAAGAAATGACCGGTCACCTTCAGAAATCAAATTACCGTATTTGCTCGATTATAAGACGAGGTTTTTTCCAGAGCAAATGCTCTGGAAAAAACCCCTCGTCTTATAATCGGGGTCGTCTTCTAATCAGACCCCAAAAAAATGGCTGGGGCCATGCTGCTTACCGGTCGCGAGCAGCGTCTCTTCCGTTAGAAGCAGGAGGACAGGAAGCTTGTAGCTTCCTCACAGAACTCTATCTCCCCCTCCCTCCTCTGGGGGCGGGGCCAGAGAAGTTGCTGGTACAGCCGGTCCCCTGCAGAAGTCTTCGAGTGAGAGATCTGCAGTTCAGGTAAGGGGGTGGGGGAGGGTTTTTGGGTAAGTATGTGTGATTAATGTGTGAAGTATGTGTGATTAATGGAATGAATGAGTATTTAAATGTTTGTGAATGTGTGTTTGTGTGTGATAGCATGGATGTGTAAGGGGGGTGGGGGTTGTAGCATGGCATAGGGAGGCTGTAATCCCACTACTATCATCCCCAGGTTCCAGCATGTACTGGCTGCCTTGGCTTGATAGGAGTGTGATTGCTGTTAGCAGCAATCACACTCCTATCAAGCCAAGGCAGCCAGTACATGCTGGGTTAAAAGGAATATCATGGGGCTGAGTGGCATATAGGGGGTTAAAATGCATTTCTGGACCTCCAGAAATGCATTTTAACCCCCTATATGCCACTCAGCCCCATGATATGCATATATACCTCCAGAAATGCATTTTAACCCCCTATATGCCACTCAGCCCCATGATATGCCTTTTAACCCCCTATATGCCAGAGTGGCATATAGGGGTATAAGGCATATCATGGGGCAGAGTGGCAAATAGGGGGGGTATAAAGCATTTCTGGGGGCAGAGTGGCATAACGGGGGGGGGGCAGGTTGGCAAATAAAAGGAAATTTAAAAAATATATTTACATGAATTAATATTTACTGGTAAAACTTTTTTTCCTATAGGGTCGTCTTATATTCAGGCTTTTTGTTTTTTTCCTAAATTAATATTTTGATTTTGGGGGGTCGTCTTATAATCGGGGTCGTCTTATAATCGAGCAAATACGGTAATTCAAGCAGCCTATGAAGTGTTATCATTATAAGTAATAAAGCAAGGATTGTGTGCTTGCAAATGTATCACTGGGGTCAAAAGGGAGTTGTTTGGACATGACACAGGGAAATAATCAGGTGATGTGGCATTCTCACAAAAAATAGAAATGGCCAAAAGTATGGTGTTATCTGAAGTCACTGCTGCCCTGTCCAGTGCATTATGACCACTGCAGCGGTAAGATTGTTTTTAAATCCAGGGTGCATGTGAGTTTTGCGAGTCTTCATGAAATAAACAGTCTAGTCCCCAGAATTTTTATCCTATTTTGTAATGCATGGTGGAGTGCATTTTGCATGGACTCCAGTGCATTTTATTGCATGCAAATTAGATGATGCGTTATTAGCCTTCACCACTTCTGCTGGGAGACTATTCCACCATTCTCTCAGCAAAGTAAATATTCCTTTTATTGCATCGATGTCTGCATTTACTTAGATGTAATAAATGTGTTATTCAGACCAGCATTATAATGAATCTGAATATACGTAATTTTTCATCCAATCAGATACTACATATAATGTACTTATACAGTACACCCCTCACATTTTTGTAAATATTTTATTTTCATTTGACAACACTGAAGAAATTTACACACAATGTAAAGTATTGAGCGTACAGCCTGTATAACAGTGTACATTTGCTGTCCCCTCAAAATAACGCAACACTGCAAAATCTAGAAATGGTTTGTGTCAGAAAGTGATTCACAGAGGAAACTGAACGTTAAGCACGACTTACAGATATTTGTTTAAATAACAAGTTATGGATCTAAAGTAAAGGCTGTAAATCACATAAACAGGCGCAGTCTCCATTTTGACCACTAGATGTCTACACTGCTGAAGGCAACAACAGGCCTTCTCTAATAAAACACAAAAATCCTATTTGTGCAATGTTTGTATTAATAGTGTCACATGTAATTAGAAAAAAAGATCTTTTGTTAAAATGGCCAACTGGAAAAAATGGAAACAATAAGGCTAAAATAATAGCTGGCAGCTGGTACAAAGAAAATGTTCATGGTGTGCTGAACTGAACAATGAATGGTCTGCCCAATGCACACCTTCAGAAATCAAATTACCGTATTTGCTCGATTATAAGACGAGGTTTTTTCCAGAGCAAATGCTCTGGAAAAAACCCCTCGTCTTATAATCGGGGTCGTCTTCTAATCAGACCCCAAAAAAATGGCTGGGGCCATGCTGCTTACCGGTCGCGAGCAGCGTCTCTTCCGTTAGAAGCAGGAGGACAGGAAGCTTGTAGCTTCCTCACAGAACTCTATCTCCCCCTCCCTCCTCTGGGGGCGGGGCCAGAGAAGTTGCTGGTACAGCCGGTCCCCTGCAGAAGTCTTCGAGTGAGAGATCTGCAGTTCAGGTAAGGGGGTGGGGGAGGGTTTTTGGGTAAGTATGTGTGATTAATGTGTGAAGTATGTGTGATTAATGGAATGAATGAGTATTTAAATGTTTGTGAATGTGTGTTTGTGTGTGATAGCATGGATGTGTAAGGGGGGTGGGGGTTGTAGCATGGCATAGGGAGGCTGTAATCCCACTACTATCATCCCCAGGTTCCAGCATGTACTGGCTGCCTTGGCTTGATAGGAGTGTGATTGCTGTTAGCAGCAATCACACTCCTATCAAGCCAAGGCAGCCAGTACATGCTGGGTTAAAAGGAATATCATGGGGCTGAGTGGCATATAGGGGGTTAAAATGCATTTCTGGACCTCCAGAAATGCATTTTAACCCCCTATATGCCACTCAGCCCCATGATATGCATATATACCTCCAGAAATGCATTTTAACCCCCTATATGCCACTCAGCCCCATGATATGCCTTTTAACCCCCTATATGCCAGAGTGGCATATAGGGGTATAAGGCATATCATGGGGCAGAGTGGCAAATAGGGGGGGTATAAAGCATTTCTGGGGGCAGAGTGGCATAACGGGGGGGGGGCAGGTTGGCAAATAAAAGGAAATTTAAAAAATATATTTACATGAATTAATATTTACTGGTAAAACTTTTTTTCCTATAGGGTCGTCTTATATTCAGGCTTTTTGTTTTTTTCCTAAATTAATATTTTGATTTTGGGGGGTCGTCTTATAATCGGGGTCGTCTTATAATCGAGCAAATACGGTAATTCAAGCAGCCTATGAAGTGTTATCATTATAAGTAATAAAGCAAGGATTGTGTGCTTGCAAATGTATCACTGGGGTCAAAAGGGAGTTGTTTGGACATGACACAGGGAAATAATCAGGTGATGTGGCATTCTCACAAAAAATAGAAATGGCCAAAAGTATGGTGTTATCTGAAGTCACTGCTGCCCTGTCCAGTGCATTATGACCACTGCAGCGGTAAGATTGTTTTTAAATCCAGGGTGCATGTGAGTTTTGCGAGTCTTCATGAAATAAACAGTCTAGTCCCCAGAATTTTTATCCTATTTTGTAATGCATGGTGGAGTGCATTTTGCATGGACTCCAGTGCATTTTATTGCATGCAAATTAGATGATGCGTTATTAGCCTTCACCACTTCTGCTGGGAGACTATTCCACCATTCTCTCAGCAAAGTAAATATTCCTTTTATTGCATCGATGTCTGCATTTACTTAGATGTAATAAATGTGTTATTCAGACCAGCATTATAATGAATCTGAATATACGTAATTTTTCATCCAATCAGATACTACATATAATGTACTTATACAGTACACCCCTCACATTTTTGTAAATATTTTATTTTCATTTGACAACACTGAAGAAATTTACACACAATGTAAAGTATTGAGCGTACAGCCTGTATAACAGTGTACATTTGCTGTCCCCTCAAAATAACGCAACACTGCAAAATCTAGAAATGGTTTGTGTCAGAAAGTGATTCACAGAGGAAACTGAACGTTAAGCACGACTTACAGATATTTGTTTAAATAACAAGTTATGGATCTAAAGTAAAGGCTGTAAATCACATAAACAGGCGCAGTCTCCATTTTGACCACTAGATGTCTACACTGCTGAAGGCAACAACAGGCCTTCTCTAATAAAACACAAAAATCCTATTTGTGCAATGTTTGTATTAATAGTGTCACATGTAATTAGAAAAAAAGATCTTTTGTTAAAATGGCCAACTGGAAAAAATGGAAACAATAAGGCTAAAATAATAGCTGGCAGCTGGTACAAAGAAAATGTTCATGGTGTGCTGAACTGAACAATGAATGGTCTGCCCAATGCACACGGAAAATATTGTTGGAAAGTGATGTTGCAAAACAGCAGAAGCATTGTGACCCTCAAGACTTCTACTTTACCCACAGGAAACTAATTAATTTCTTTAAAACTCCCAAGGTGAGTCTTTGGAAGAATTAGCTTGGTCTTGCCACAATAAATTATTAAGCAAGACAAATGGGTAGTCAAGGACGAACCGTCACAAGTATGATGGGATCTGTTAAATGATATTAAGACCGAGCTAGTATGAATTGTACTCACAAGGCTATGTCCAAATTGAACCATTATGTAGATGTTATTAGAACCTTATGAAACTATATATTTCAGAAATGTGAATTTCTGCTCCTGAATAGATCAACTTTTTTGATCTGTATGTCATTATTGTGTATATCATCCTTAGTCTGTATTTCAAAACATATTTTCACCTAAATACTTACTGCTGATGGAGGCAAAGAAGGTCATCTGAGGGCTTGGGACACCAAATAATTAAATTTAACACATAAAAAGTAAACTGTTTTTATGACCATTTGGTTCTCTTCTAATGAAGAATGTGGCGTGGGACTCCTTTATCTTTTTTTACAGTACTTACCCCAATTTATCTTATATGTACAATTTTTCTAATAGTGTTATGGTCTTAGGATGGACAAAAATGGTAAAATGGCTATAAGAGGAAATTAAATTCATAACAATTGATTTATTTAGTTGACCGTGAATCAGGAGATTAAATATTTAATCTAAAGAAGAGAACTGTAAATTTAAAAGACAAACCCAACAAGCTTCTCAGAGTTTTTGTGAATAATGCATAGCGAAATATATGAGATATATTAAAAAAAGGCTAAATCACCACTTGCTGCAGGGTTATCTCTTAGGGGATTTCCACTTCATCCCTAATTCCACTAATTCTAATATAGCTTTTACTGAATATAAATGCGAAATGCATCAGCAGTAAAAGAAGTAAATAAATGCAATCAAGGGTAGATATTTATGTGCTAAGAAATCACATCAATCATGTGCAAAATGCACATTCTAGAAATCCTAAAAGGTAAGCTTATGACAGGCATAACGGAATTTCTATATAAAGGCATTCAGCAACACAAAAAAAGTCTGGGGCCCTGTTTGATGCTGCCTCTTACAAGATGGCGGCGCCCTTTCAAAAAAAAAAAAAAGAGTTCCCATAGGGTCTCTCCAGACCACAGGTACTGGAGCCAGCCATGCAGATCAATGGAGTCCAGCTCACTAATCACTATGTGATCACAGAAATTAAATAAAAAAAAAAGTAAAAAAAAATTGAAATTTTTTTAATAACATTTAAAAACAAAATATACCCCAGTAATGTCATCATGACATCACAAGGGGAATCATCCAGTTCAAAGAAAATATGTCCAAAAAACATACAAAATAAATATTTTTATGAACAAGTCCTAAAATTGGTGCTGTATCTTTTTCCTGGCTTGGAAAGAGTTAAATACCAGCATTTGAAATACCCTGGGGTGTCTAGTTTTCATTTTTACAAATATATAGTTTTATGAGGTAAAATGAAGAGACTGGTTTCAAATATGTCACAAATAGGGCATAGGGCAAACTTAAAACATTTTTTTTTAAAATTGTGCACCCCCCCAAATGTGTCCTTTTAGCCCCCAAACAAAAACAAACCTATGTTTGGGTGGTATTACTGTACTCAGAAAATGTTGCTGAACACATATTGGGGTGTTGTTTGGCTGTGACATATATCAGGAATTATAAATACTGTACATACCGGAAGTATTATGTGTGTGAAAGAAAAAAAAAGAAAAAATATCTACTACAAACTTTGACAAAGGCTGGTGGTAAATGATTAAAATACCAGCATTTACCCTGTCTAGTTTTAAAAAATATATGGTTTGATGGGGTAAATTGAAATAGGGGATGAGCACAGGATCACCAAATGTCAAAGTTCAACACTGAAAAACACACGCAAAAAATAGTACCACAAATATTGACAAAGCTAGTAGAATTAGTAATATAATCTGATAATAGATTTAGTGCCTGGAAAGAGTTAAAATACTAGCATTTGAAAAAACCTTGGGTGTCCAGTTTTCAAAAATATATGGTTTGATCAGGGTAAATTGAACTAACCGGCATATGTCCCAAATGGCACATGGGACAAAATGACCAGTTTTGAAAAAAAATGGTTTTGAAGTAGCAAAACACTACTTGTACTTATTGCCCCATAACATGCAAAGAAAGCATGAAAACATTAGTATTGGGTCTAAAATATTTTTAAAATAAGAAAAACTATATTTTTTAATTTTTTTTACCATATGTTATAATTTTTTAAAAGAAAACTGATGATACAGTAAAAATAATGTTATTTAGCCCTTCTTGTCCTGAAAATATAATTTAGTGAGTTCAATAAATGAGAGAGAAGAAAATTATAGTTTAACACGATTTTGACTAGTCTGTTGGGACTTGTATGCTATTGTTAATTTATTGGATGATATTGGCTTTAATATATATTTGCCTTTTGATTTAATAAAGTATTTTTGTTCTTCAGCTTGTATGAATATGTATTTGGAAATTAACATACATATATTTTTCATTTTCCAACAGATGCACTTTCGGTCTTCTTTTTACTTGGTTTACACTAATGGAAGTAGTTTAGTATGCAAAAGCTTGTTTTTGTTTTAAGATTTACAAAACATGACATGATTTAAAATTTAAATACTACTATATTCAGGCCCAAACTGGCAATCTGGCAAACCAGGCAAAGAGCCACACACATAGCGTGCAGCCGGGTGTATCCAGCACTTGACCGTACTTAGATCATCAGGCAATCATCACCAGTCTGACCCTGACCGTATTTCATTGTCTTATCACACAATATCATAATGTCAGCTATCACAGAAATTGGACCCACTAAATCCCTTTTATCAGTTCATAACACCTGTCTTTGTTTCCTATAGGATAAAGCCAAGAGGTAGATAGTGGCTTATTTATGTTATTTAGTAAAAGACAATATAAGACAGTAATGTCTTAAGTCTGTTTTGATATGTGCATAATTATTTATATGATGATGTGTATATATATATATATATATATATATATATATATATATATATAATAAAAGCAGTAAGAAAACTTCAGGAAGAGAGAAAAATGAGAGTGGACAAACTGATAGAGGTAGTTGTGGTGGTACGGGCAGTGAAGGGGGGTGGTTGTGATATGGAAAGATAGGTAAATTCTATGACAATTATTAAAAGGTTAGTTCATTCAAGAATTAATCCAGAATTATTTCTGCTCTTTGTGCTCATTATACACCTTTATGAAGACATAGGTTAAGCATTTTTAAAATAAAGGGATGTTTTCATTTATGATTTCCATCCTTTCTACGGATGTAGACACAGCCTTGCTAAATTCCCACCTATCACCACTGGGATAGATCTTATTTCCTGGATCAATGAGCTGGGTAAGTATCTTCACACATTGCTAGGTTCTTGTGGCATGTCACAGCATATGAATTTCAATACCTTAATTAGCTTTCTGTGTCATAGGCACATCATGCTAATTGGTATTGCTGTTGAAATCATTGTGAAGAACCTTGTCCTTAGTTTTACTACTACTATTTTTGGAACAGCAAGATTAGCACGATAGAATACACCATTAACACAAATAAAATCCCAGTTACAGAAGGAGAATAATTGGTAATATCTAAACGACTAGCGTTACTTATCTTGTTTGTTTGTTTGTATTTATACAAAATGTTGTCTTAAAACCAGCAGCCAGAATGAAGCACTTTCTGATTAATATGGAATGTCTGTAATCAGTCTGGGTCTATAATTAAAATTACTTTCCTTTAATCATAAAATAAATATGTTTATACTCCCTGTAGCAAACCATTTCAATTAGTTTTTTTCTTCCCAGTAAAAGGCTCTATAGAATATCAAGTGTCTGGGCATGGCTTGAATTCCGTGTCAGTCAGTAGTCCAACAGAAGCTTACCATTAAAGTTATTTTAACATGCCAGTTACTTTAGGATGGGCCGTACTGGGGACGACGAGGCGGCCCTGGCACTTTAAATTTGTCAGCCACTAATGACATAAGTGCAGCTGGCCGCACGCTAGGTTTTTATGCTCACACATTGTGCGGCCGGCCCTATCCAGCTGATTGTCATGCCCACAGTGGCATTGAGCTATGTCGGTAAGCAGCCCACTGGGCATTCTCCTGGTGTGTTAGATGGCCAGTAGGGGCTTGGAGCAGAGTCAAATGCTTTCACAGAGACATGAGAGGGCAACATTTAGGAAAGAGAACAAGCATCATTTCTGGGACACTTTCATTTTCCAGAAAGGTAAAGATTACTGACAAATACAGTTGAACGTCCCTGATCTTTAAATATGACATTACCTGCTTCCCAAGTTTGCCTTTTTGTAGGGGTAGAAAAGAAAGCACACACGGTGCCAGAAGGAGGGAGAAGGATATCTATATGGCATAGATATCTTGTGCCTGGTCTCATGAAACAGTGATGGTCCAGTGATGTATTATTTTAGTACTTCTTGCAGGAAAGGGGCAAGTGCATATGGGGTTCTACAGGACTCCTCCATGAAAAGTTCAACTATTGTATGCATTACATATGGTCCATATGACAGCTGAAATATCCCTTTAAATCGGAGAGATAAGAAGGTCTATATGTCTCACCTCCAGGTCATTCCCTGTACTCCATGTACTCCCTACACATTTGATTAATGTTTTGCATACTTACCCACTTTTAAGGTACACAGGTATACTTCATTGAATATAATGTCGCATAAATGTCTGCCCACAAAATGTGGGTATTTTCTGATTATGCTTTGCAATTAAACATGCTTTTTACACACATTTTGGGAACTGTGCATTCAAAACCGGAGGTCATCCCTGTCAACAGAGCACCTTCTGGAACAAAAGGACCATCTTGACAACTTTAGAACTACTGGTGGCTATGTCACAAGGAGAGCAAAGTCACCAAGTCCTCAAGACCTTTGATTGCTTTAGTTATGCCACTATATTTTTTTCTTAACCTAATACATGTATTAATTTCCCGTGTGAGCAACTAACTTTATATCGCAATGTGTAGTGTAGCTTGAAAAGGCTTAAAACCAGACTTATGAACATTATAAGAGCACAGACACTATATTTGCACAGACAAGAACAACCTGTATATTTAGAACGTACTACGTGAGAAACAAAGTTCCCACAGTAGATAAGTTATCTCTGTGAGATTTGACAAGTATACACAGATTAAAAGAGAGATTCTCCACTAGATATGTTTCTCGTGAGACCAGTCTAGATGTGTGTGCAAAAGAGATTATATTAATACAGATTGTGTGCATTTTTAAGTTCCATGATTATAAACATGACAGTAGAAGCTAATGCTATCCAATACAAGCAGAGTAGCTCATTGAAACATTTGACAACCACTGACAGTAAAGTGCATGGTGAAAAGAATTCATGATCTTGAACATAAGCAAACAGATTAGAGCTTTTCACAGTTTGTTGACATCAAATATTAAAAAAGAGAAACATGGTCTAAGAATAGTAAGTAATAAGATCCTTTGTAGAAAATTCAATGTTGGATCACTGATGCTAAACCTAAAGGCTGCTAATATGCAATAGTCTTGACCACTGTTTCTCAAGAGTGACCACCCGCTCAGATCAAGCATCCTGTCCCAGGCTGACATGCGAAAGTCCCCACAGACTTGCATTGAGATCACAGCGTCTGTGCCTCATCGGACGCAACCCAGAAGGGAATGCCCGATCGCGCAATCAGCGTTTAAAAATGTTTTCTGTCTTTTGTGCCGGAAGCTGTTACATCAGATCGGGCAGCAGAAAGCCCGATCTGCCGTCAGGGGGCAGTCAAGGCAGTCAAACGACAGCCTGATCTCCCGTGCAGCGGCAGGGATGTGTCCCTGTCGCTGCAAGAAGGGCAAGACATACCGGTACGTCCATAGGGGATTCTTGGGATGTGTTTTTTGGACGTACCGGTACGTCCATAGGGGACTGAAGGGGTTAATATGTAGGTTGAAACACAAGTATTATTATTATTTTTATTATTATTAATTGTTTTATAATTTTATAAAGCACATGTAATATATAACATAACGATTCCACTTACAGAGTTGAGGAGGACCCTGCTCAAACAATCTTACAATCTAGAGGGGATTAGGGTGTATTACACAATAGGTAAGTATTGTCTGAAGGCAGGAGAGGATATGCATCATTTATTAAGTAATGTTTTTTTTATTTTATTTTGGTTTGGAAAGTCCTCTTTCAAAGGGAGGTGTGGACTTGAGAAAACCACTTGACTTTAACCCCTTCATGACAACTGACTTGCCAGACATGTCACAGAAAAGCGTCCCATTGGCATCATGTGCTACTTTTTTCATATATATATATTATAATATCAAAATTAGTTTGATTTATGTTTGACAAATAAGCATAACATAGAAGAAATCAAGGAGGGGCAATTACTTTTTCACAACACCGTACAGGCCCTGACTGGCCTTCTAACACACTGGGCTGACAGCGCCTCACACTTACCTGATCTACCGCTCCACCTGACCTGTGCAGCAACCGTCTGGATATGCCTGGCCGCACACTGCGTAAAGTGTTCATATTCAGCCGTCAGCCACACTTACATCGTCAGGCACCTGCTGGCCTTAATGTTCCAAGGCCACTTTGTCATTTCTACAACTACTTTTTTTACTCCAAATATATTGGAGCGTTGTACAATTTGTATGGAATTTAATGCTGCCAATAAGCCTGTTCTGTTTTCTGGAAAAAGAAAGTGTTATATTATGTCCTTATTTCACCGATCTATTTCACCACACCATTGAACAGTACCTATTAGATCACCAGCCAGTCTTTGTGTAGAATGACCTTCATGTCCTTGTTTAATTTCCTTATCATGTAATATTCCAAATTGCGATTTTCCTCTTGAAAATTAAATCCACACAATGAGTCACATAGGATGGCATGAAAAGATGCCATTCAACCTACAATGCCAACCTTATCAAATTGTAATTAGACTATGACTGCTTTCTTCAGGTGCCTGGACAACGGAACAAAGAAATCATTATTCATTAACAGATTGTGTAATGGCTTGGTATTTAGAGATTTCTTAAAATGTGTATTAGCCAACGGTTCCAAGTTAGCTGTGAAGATCCCGATTGTGCCATTTTGAACACCATTGTATGACCCTTGTTTTTTTAACATCTCTCGAATACGGTCTGCCAATGAACAGGACAATATGTTTGTGTAGAGTAGGACATTTCCAAATTAGGTACAGTAATAAGAGGGCCAAAGTGGAAAAGGTTTCAACAAAATTTGTTGTATTATGATGGTGTTGCAACTTTTTTAAAAAGAACAAAGTGTTTACTGTATGGATTTTAATATGGTCTTTGGCAAACTCAAGCTGACTTTTTTTTTTCTGATGGAGACTGTGAGGCCCAAAAAGAGAAGAATGTTCATTTTTGATGCATTATACAAACTCTATCCCTCACCTTGACCTTATACTAGAAGGACAAAATATTCAATCTTCAGCATTCTTCTTTTATCTAGTGTCTATTATAAAAACATCATGAGAAAAAATAATATAGGCAATAATAATATAGTCATTTAATGAACAAAGATATACCTGTATCATCTTTCTGTAATTTGGGAGGAATGTTTTTTCTGTAAGACAAAACATTACAGTATAATTTATGCTATTAATCATCTATACTCTACATAAAAAAATAAAAAACTCTACTGTGGGCAACCAGCACTCCATGTGCTCTATGTGCTACTCATTATAAAATCATCCCCCACACATCATTTCAATGGATCATAAAGGTTACGTTATCTTCTAAAAACAGAATGTACCTGTTCTAAGATTACAAACACCCATTTACACTGTACATGTAAAACCGTTTCTGTATTTGGTCACCAGGACATATTTTAAAATAAGAAAAATCTCAATGTATTCTTCCTGGTAAAACACGTTCCAAACAAATAAATTATACAAACTCTTTTTGAGTCCCTTTTTCAGATTTCGCTTGGTTACTGTGTCTACTTGGCAAAGCGTTTAGACCTTTGGAAATTCTATTTTCTACATGCGATGATTGTATAGCTGGACCATACTATTCTATTATATGGATTGTTGGGTACTACAATAAAGTATTATGCAGGGTTTTGTAGGTATGTTTGCAGGATAGTTGAAGGTTAAGCTCAATTACTCACAATGCAATACGATTATCCATTCACTATGCTGGCCCTGGGAAGTTTCCCTAGGTTGCCGCACACAATTAACCGGGCATTCAAGCAATCTCTCCTTATCAACTATACATTATGTAAGACTACTTTAGCCCTACTTTCAGTAGAAACTCACTGGGGTTGGCCCTCAACAATGCATAGTAAAGTTGGTGTGTTGAATTATGAAACTTCTGCTTTAGCTCCCAAACCCCTAGACACCCTCCAGGCAGTGTTACTGGCAAGTGCAGTCTGTTGGACTTTCATTCTGTTGGTTAGTATTAGACTTGTGCATTTGTCTTCGGGCGAACATGGAAACGAACACGAAGAGTGCGTTTTCGTGTTCGTTCCGAAGACACGCCGAAGAGAAGACGGCGGCAGTAAAACGTAGGCGAAGACGAAGACACACACCACGAAGATCTTCGTGATTGTCTTCGTCTTCGTCTACCATTCCCCCCCTTCATCTTACCTTGTCTTGTCTTCGCGGCTTCGCGGCAGTTCCCGGAAGTGGAAATCCGCAGGTTCGCCGTCACGGGTTACAGGGCAGTGCGAATGAGCCTATTGGTCGCCTACAGGGACCTCCTCTGGCATCAACCAATTGGTTGATGCCAGAGAAAGACCCTGCAGGTGACCAATAGGCTCACTCGCACGGTCTTTGTAGCCCCTGACAGCGAACCTATGGATTTCCGCTCCCGTTAACCCCTTCGATGCTGCGTTATCTAATGCAGCATCGAAGGGGTTAACGGGAGCGGAAATCCATAGGTTAAAGGGCCGTGCAAGCGACCAATAGGCTCACTTGCACGGCCCCTTAACCCTTTAAAAAAAAGTTAACCCCTAACTAATTGAACAGGGAGGGAGACCAGTGGCATCGGCAGTGCCGATGCCACTGGTCTCCCTCCCTGTACAGAGTTAAATGTCCGTATGAGCGACTTTATTGGTCGCTCGTACGGACATTTAACCCGACACGGACTAACTAATTGAACAGGGAGGGAGACCAGTGGCATCGGTCTCCCTCCCTGTTCAATTAGTTAAAGACCAGTGGCATCGGCAGGGCAAGTTGCAGCATTGGGGTTTTAAAACCCCAATGCTGCAACTTACCCTGCAGATGCCACTGGTCTCCCTCCCTGTACAGAGTTAAATGTCCGTACGAGCGACTTTATTGGTCGCTCGTACGGACATTTAACCCCGCACGGACTAACTAATTGAACAGGGAGGGAGACCAGTGGCATCGGTCTCCCTCCCTGTTCAATTAGTTAAAGACCAGTGGCATCGGCAGGGCAAGTTGCAGCATTGGGGTTTTAAAACCCCAATGCTGCAACTTACCCTGCCGATGCCACTGGTCTCCCTCCCTGTACAGATTTAAATGTCCGTACGAGCGACTTTATTGGTCGCTCGTACGGACATTTAACCCGACACGGACTAACTAATTGAACAGGGAGGGAGACCAGTGGCATCGGTCTCCCTCCCTGTTCAATTAGTTAAAGACCAGTGGCATCGGCAGGGCAAGTTGCAGCATTGGGGTTTTAAAACCCCAATGCTGCAATTTACCCTGCCGATGCCACTGATCTCCCTCCCTGTTCAGATAGTTAAATGTCCGTACGGGCGACTTTATTGTTCGCTCGTACGGACATTTAATTAATTGAACAGGGAGGGAGACCAGTGGGATGTGCCGGGTAAGTTCTAGCATTGGGGTTTTAAAAGTCTGCACGAGCGACCAACAGAGTCGCTCGTGCAGACTTTTAAAATCCCAATGCTGCAACTTACCCAGCACATCCCGCTGGTCTCCCTGTTCTATCAGTTAATAAATGATAGAACAGGGAGACCAGCGGGATCTGCCGAACAATTACGGCACCAGGAGTATAACAGTCTGTACGAGCGACCCTATTGGTCGCCAGCAGGGGGCTCGTCTGCCATCAACCAATGGCAGACGAGCCCCCTGCTGACGACCAATAGAGTTGCTCATACGGACATTTAAACTCCTGGCGCCAGAGCGGCTTTAACCCCGTTTTAACCCCTTAACCGCGGAAAACGAAGAAAACCCGAGCACGAAGAATGTCCGCGAATATTCGCCCGAAGAGAAGACAGGACCAGGCGAATATTCGCGGAATACGAAGTTTTTTTTTTTGCCGAAGACGAGCACGAAGACGAACACGAAGAGCCCCCTGGTGCCCAAGTCTAGTTAGTATAACTATAAAATAATATACATCGACGACCATGGACTTCTAGCTCTTCTGCTGTTAGTTTCACAATAGTAAATTTTGCGGAAGTACTTTATTCCAAAAGGTGCGTGTATAGAAATAAAGTAAGTGCTGATCTGCATGTTCTTTATTTCTATACAATTACCTTTTCGATTTTCTTTATTGATGCTCCTGAGGAAGCCGGTATAACACTGGCGGAACACGTTGAGAGAGAAGGAAGAAAGACTGTAGCCTTTGGATTTTTTCCTGAACCATTTCCAGACTTGTTTAAGCGTATTTACAAAACATGCATGTTATGCCACAACCGTTGTAAGTGTACTCTGATTTTATACTGATATTTATATGAAGATACTGCACTATTCAGATTCCACTTGTCTTATAGATTTTAAAGAAGCAATTAAAAGGAATTCTTTTTTACTGAAATCCTTTGATGGGCCCGATTCACTATGGTAGTTTGTGACTGAGATTTACTATACACTACACTCCAAGTTTATTTACAATATTACACTATTATTGTTTTATCTTTTTCCCCTTATGTACATGCACCCCAATTTTTGTTGCTTGATATCTGTTCTTTTCCTGGATCGCAAACCCTACATTTCTGGTTAGAGCGCACTGCAATAGTTGTTTGTTTGACACTTCATTTCCCTTGCTTTGATTTTTTTATCGCTAAAATGATTTGCCGAATAAAGAGTTCACAAGTAAAAATTAAGCCAATTCTATATTGTTTTAAGCAAACAATAGCAATGTCTAGGGAGAACAGCACATTTTATGTTGTAATAACTGGCTCCAACAAGTCTCTTTGTCAATTACTATACCATTGTCAAGCAACAAATGACTTTTCCCCCAATGATTTCTCACACCCTTGTCTATATACAAAACACTTCCAAAACAAGTATAATCCACTGCAGGTGAATAATAATAGAATAGCAAGAAATTTCAGTTACCTGGCTGAATGTGGACAGATTATGTTAGCAAAACTAGAAAAATGAAAAAAAAAATATTTGTGAGCAAAAAATCATATATGGTATAGTAGCAATCTTGTGGTTTATTTATGGGATACAGGGGTTGTCTACAGTCTACACTCAAGTTGTTTGGGCTAATTTCATAAAAAGCGGCAACTCAGGTTGACTAAGGTTAACTTGAGTATAACTTGGAGGATACTTGTCATTGAAGCTTAGATGTTTCAATAAAGAGAACCTTAAAGATTCACAAGCAGTGAACCAGAAGGGAGCTTGCTAAGCAGGTACTGTAGATTCTTACCTATCTGTAGCCATCCAGTGAACAAGTGTTAGTCTGATCCCTTTTGAAGATATATATATATATATTATTCAAAAACAAAGAAAGTTGCCAGGCTTCCCAGGAGTGGACATCCCTGCAAAATTCACCCCAAGGTCAGACCCTGCAATGCTCAGAGAAATTGCAAAAACCCCAAGAGTAACATCCCAGACTCTACAGACCTCAGTTAGCATGTTAAATGTTAACATTCATGACAGTACAATTAGACAAAGACTGAACAAATATGGTTTGTTTAGAAGGGTTGCCAGGAGAAAGCCTCTTCTTTCCAAAATGAACATGGCAGCTCATCTTAGGTTTGCAAAGTCGCATCTGAACAAACCACAAGACTTCTGGAACAATGTCCTCGGGACACATGAGACCAAAGTGGAGATGTTTGGCCATAATGCACAGTGCCCCATATGGCAAAAAAAACACAGCCGATCAGCACAAACACCTCATACCGACTGAAAAAGAAAAGAATCAAGGTGTTGCAATGGCTCAGTTAAAGGACAGACCTCAAGCTGATTAAAATGCTGTGGTGGGATCTTAATAGAGCTGTGCATAAACAATACCTGAAAACCTCAATGAACTGAAGAAATGCTGTAAAGAAGAATTGGCCAAAATTCCTTCACAAGTGAGGGACTGATAAAGTCATACAGAAAACGATTAGTTCAAGTTATTGCTGCTAGAGGTGGTTCTACAAGCTATTGAATCATATGGTGTAGTTAGTTTTTCACACATGGCTTCTCCATTTTGGCTTTTTTGTTGAATAAATCATGACATGTCCTTATATTTAAAACCATATGATTTAAAGAGGGTCTACCTTCTTTTTCACTCGATATATGTAACTGTGTATATGTAACAAAAAGGTTACTATGTTTGATTGATAAAGTATGGTGTGAGAGGATGGAATCAATGTGAATGTAGGAATTTTTTTTCCTTACTGGTAATTTTACTGGGCTACATTAAATAAAAACTGTAATACTGAAGGCACACCCAATAGCGCTTTCACTGGGGCATTTAGGAAGAAAACCTGAAAAACCTGAGCGCTCATGAAAATAACAGTGGTTTAATCTGATGATCATAATACAGCCTAAAACTCTGCAGTGCCCCTTGTACCATGATTCTATACTGAGGTTCCCTTTGAGTTTACTTTGAGACTCAACTGTTGGACAAAACCCAAAACTATAGAGAACACAGAGTCTCTCCAAATGTCCTTCTTCTTTGTGCACAATATACATACTGATAGAAACAGCAGAAGCCAAAACTGTTTCCATTGAAATGTTTACCAAAGCTAATACCGTCAATTAAAATATTGGCTTCTTGCCTCTCTTTAACAATTTGAGAGCCATAAAAGTGTACAG
This sequence comes from Spea bombifrons, assembly GCF_027358695.1. NCBI lineage: Eukaryota > Metazoa > Chordata > Amphibia > Anura > Pelobatidae > Spea > Spea bombifrons. The sequence continues at coordinate 130,378,881 of NC_071087.1, read as the reverse complement.
TGGATTACATGTGTCTGCTGCACTTGAAATGATAAAGGCACAGATTGACACAACTGATTATGAACACAACTGATTAATGCTGTTTAAGTATGACTACCCTTTGGGCTGTGATTACACTGGACACCCTAGAATCTGGGACCCGTGAATAAATTTGCCATCAAAACCATGCCAGTACCGAACAAAAATGGAAAGAAAATCCTACATCTGAAAAAAATGAGTAAAAGTACCGTAATACCACCTGCCCCAGAAATTTCTTCTTTCTGTATTTGAGTTTCTGCTTACTTGTACACCAAAAGAGTTGAGTCTCATTTGTAACATGACCATGACATGATACAACATATGTTTCAGGAAACTTTATGCAAAGTGTAATGTTAGTGGCAGAACCTTTTCTTGCCCACTTTCCTAATCCTCAATGCTTTTGTGGGAGTTACCTTGCAACGCTAATTACGAGGTATGTTGACCATGTGCATACAAATGACAATCATATATATGCGCATAGCCAATACACCCCACCAAGTGAAGACATCACACGCGACAATCACTGACCATAATTAAACAGACTTATTACACTCAGTTTCAGTACTTAATAAGCATAAGACAGCCTGTGATTAAAAGATTACGGTTATTTCAGAACAATGGCAACTTAAAGACCTTGAGTACTCAGATACCGAGTTCAACCACAGGGTGTCACTGTTTTTCCATGTTGTTACATACCGTGTTTCCCCGAAAGTAAGACAGTGTCTTACTTTCTTTTTATCCCTAAAAGCCCCACTATGTCTTACTTTCGGGATATGTCTTATATTGGGAAAAAATTGTCGAATTTACACCAATCCACACACATATACACCAATCCACACACACATATACACCAATCCACACACACATATACACCAATCCACACACACATATACACCAATCCACACACACATACACCAATCCACTCTCACTTAATGCTTTCCTACCTTTCCTTTCTTCTTTCAGCTTCTTTTCCTCCTCTTCGCTCCTCTTCTTCAGTTCTTGTCTCCTTCCGGGTCAGAGGGCACGGACAGCGGTGGGCGCGGCTTCAGTGTTGTGCGCCGGGATCTGACAAGAAACCCCGGCGCACAACAGCTGTTGCCGCGCAGATCACAAGGGAGCGGTATCGGAGGTCATTAACAGACCTCCGGCTCCCTTGAGTGATTTTAAGCCGGGTTGAACCCGGCTTAAAATCACTCAAGGGAGCCGGAGGTCTGTTAAAGACCTCCGATACCGCTCCCTTGCGAGCCTGCTCCTCCAGCGGCGGACATTACTGTCCGTCTCTGGAGGGGTGCCGGGTGCCGCAGGTTGGCACCCCCTGGAGTGTGGCGCCCTGTGCGGTCGCACACCCCAAAGGTCGGCCCTGCTCTAAGGGGCCGGCCTTAGGGGTCTGCGGCCGCACAGGGTTTAAATAAAAACATCGGGTTTTTTTTTTAACTTTATTTAACATCCTCCATGTTAAATAAAGTTAAAAAAACTTTATTTAACATCCTCCATGTTAAATAAAGTTTTTTTTAACTTTATTTAACATGGAGGATGTTAAATAAAGTTAAAAAAAAAACCCGATGTTTTAATTTAAATCCTGTGCGGCCGCAGACACGTAAGGCCGGCCTTGGTGGGGACTTCCCGGCCCCTTAGAGTGGCGGACCCGGCAAATCCCCCGTGTTTCCCCGAAAGTAAGACATATGTCTTACTTTCGGGGTACGGCTTATATTAGCTGACCCCTCTGAAACTCCCGATACGTCTTACAATCGGGGGTGTCTTACTATCGGGGAAACACGGTATGTCTTTCAGCCAGTCATGCTATGGGCCACAGCCTGTGTTGCTTAGTGGTTACCAACTGGCTAAGAAGCTAAGTCTATACTTCACAGTCTAAAGCTAATGGACATGATTATTTATTGAGTATAGTTATTTGGAAATCACAATGTTCTCCTGATGGAGACAATATTTGTTAGGGCAAAATATGCCTTTATTTGTAAACTAAATACCTGTAAAACAATTACAATAAACTACAAAAACCATGCTTGTTAGTTGTAATACATTAATTTAGTTAGGGTAAAAAAATGGCTACAGTGACAGTTCCTATTTAAAGTGCAGCAAGCTCGGGGCAGTAGAACAACGTGCACTCTAATGTGACATTTAAAGCCAACTTAATGGTGCAGTGGTGAGATTAATGTAGATGTGTTATTGAGCGGTATAGAGGCATCAATTATTTAAAAGTAGAGTACATTATTTGATAAATATTACATTGATGAAAAAGTCTGATTAATTACAAATTATCAGGAGATTGCAGTAACACAATGAATTTATAAAACAGGATATTACAAAAGCAGCATTTTTGAGTTAATAACAGTGTTTAGAACTTTTGGAACCAGTGATTATATAAACCATCCACAGTTCATGCTGAATCAATGACTGTATTTAGAGCCTTAGAAAAGGTGATTATATAACATATTCACAGTTCATGCTGAATTAGTGGTTGCATTAGGTATACAATACCATTGTACTGTGTGTCTTATACCACTGTGTTCCTATTAAATGGGCAGAAAATTTGGAGAGCAAACATTGTCACAGTTCTCAAAGAGGATGTTGAGAGATTATGACGTGGAACAAAGTCTGTTTGCTTTTGGAATGCAATAAAAGTAATTTAAACAGAATATAACATCCCATAATGCTGTGTCTGTTTATTGAAGGGCAATTTCATTGGCGCTGCGATACTGAATATGGAAAACAAAGTGATTACTATATTGTCTTGAGTTCTGATACGTGAGTTTGAAAAATGCTTTCCCAGTTATGGTTGAGCTACAGATGGTTTTGTGAATAATGCAAAAAGGACACCCCCTCGTATTACGTAATGGTGTATAAAAGCAATATTCAGCCCCTCTTTTGGATTTATGGACCCATTAATGGGAACAGTCACAAATTAATCTTAAATTATATTCCTAAAGATACAGATCTGGTTTGCGTACCATAAGATTATATTTATTTGTATTTAGTAAATATCCTTCTTTTACTATGGGAACGAATAACAAACTACTGCTACTAATACTAAATTATTTTATAGCCTAACTTACTACATTCTGTTTCCTATGACATACAGAAAGTGCTGCTTTCACAAGGTGTGGACTGAATATGTGTTATCTGTCAACATGATGACAGCTTGAATTTATACGGAGGTCAATAAAAGTTATCTAGACTAGACTTGATAGTATTATATATTTATTATTTTTTGGAAATTGTTTTATTGCTGGTCTAGGCTATAGCCCTTGTCTTAGCATGGTTAGGGTAGACGATCCCTTCCATAAAGCTGAAGTAGGTGGCTACTTTGGGCTGTAATCTAGTGAGGAAGTGACACCACCATGATCTGATATATGTTGACAAGCAAGTACATGCAGGAGTATGTCACACAATATCAGGGCTGCCTCTTTTCTCATTTAATGCCTGGCAAAACCCTGTATGTCAGGGAGACAGCCAATAGAAGGAAAGTAAGGTAAACATAAGGATAATAAATATAATAAATTGGCTTATGAGTAAGCGCTAGTATAAGTATGAAACGTGTAAGCTTCAATTGACCTATACCCACCTTTTTTGCAAGCACAGATTTACTTTATTAAATATCAAAGACAAGTGAGTGCGGATGTTTTGTTTCATTTTTAAAATGTATCCTGGATTTGATTCCCCTTGCTGCAAGTAGTTTATTCCATATGCAAAGAGCGTTTTCCTGAGAGAGTTTTTCCAAAAGAAGAGTTTTTCATACTCCCCTTGGGTTGAGGCCATACTTTCATCAGCGCTGGTCTGGGGAGGAGGTGTCCGAGGAGCAGGGCTGGTTGGGGAGATCACAATCCCCCTGTTACCGGCCCAACATTACGGAGTGCAATGTGTGTATAGGCAGTGTGTATGGGCAGGTGTGTGTAAGGGCAGTGTATGTGTATATGCATGTTAATGGGTCAGTGTGTGTAAAGGCAGTGCGTAAGGGCAGTCGTGTGTAAGGTGTAAGGACTTACCTGCCTCTCCGGCCCCGCTCCATGGCTGCTCCCACGACGCTTCCTCAGGCGGCTTCCCGGGCAGCGAGTACCACCGCTACCCGGTCGGCGTCTTCACCGCATGGCCGACCACGCGGTAAACGGGTACCACAGCGCCACCGTGTGGTCAAAAGTTAATATTGCACGTTACATTTGTAACATGCTTTTATAACCTTGGCTGACCTCTTAATGCAGGACACGCCTCCTCCTCTCCCTATTTAAACCCGGAATTCCTCTTCTGGATCACCCTTGGTTGGTGTATTTTGCTATTTGCTTGTGCATTGCTTGTGACTACTGCTCCGGTTTGACTTGGCTTGTTGACCTCGTTCCTGTCTCCTGATTCGGCTCCTGATTCCTGCTCACCTGGTATTGATTCGGCTTGTTGACCTCGTCTCTGGATTCTGATTTGGCTTATCCTGATTACCTGTCTGACCCGGTTGGTTCTCTGACTTTCTGGTTCCTGTTTGGCCTGGCTACCTCCGCCATCTGGGGTCCTGCCTCATCATACCATTACAGTACCAAGGGTCACCATGGACCCCGCGGAGATTGGCCAGAAGATGTCTACCTGTGAAGCCCGTATTGAAAGTCTGGATCATCACATGGACCAGTTTGCTCAGGCTTTGCAAACCCTCCTGGCGAGGACTGATCCAGCACGTGGTCCTCCTCCTGTGCCCGTTGCTGCACCTGTTGCTGTTCCACCGCCTGCTGACCCAGGTCTTCATACCCTCCGTTTACCTCCTCCTCCCAGATATGGAGGAGATCCTGCTACCTGTCGTGGATTCCTCAATCAGTGCTCCATTCACTTCGAGATGTCTCCCTACTTGTTTCCTTCCGACAGAGCTCGTGTGGGGTATGTCATCTCTCTACTCACTGACAGGGCTCTGGCCTGGGCAACTCCTCTTTGGGAACGCAACTCTCCAGTGGTCAACAATTATAATGACTTTGTAACCACTTTCCGTCAAGTGTTTGACAGGCCAGGTCGCGGCCATATTGCCTCGTCAAGTCTCTTCTCATTGCGTCAGGGTACACGCAGTTTATCGGACTATGCCATTGAATTCCGTACCCTGGCTGCAGAAGTGGCATGGAACAACGACGCCTTGGTTGCTGCCTTCACTAATGGCCTGTCTGACCGCCTGAAAGATGAAGTAGCAGCCCGAGACCTGCCCACGGACTTGGAAGAACTCATCGCCTACATTGGCCACATTGATCTACGCCTCCGGGAACGCCAGGTACAGCGAGATCGCCAAAGAAGGGGTCCAGTGCGTTTTGCGCCACGTCTCGCTGCTTCTGACTCTGCTTCTCTTCCGCCTGAAGAGCCCATGCAGATCAGCTCCACACATCTCTCCGAGGAGGAGAGAACCCTCCGGCGCCAACAGGACCTCTGTATGTACTGTGGCAAACAAGGTCATTACGTGCGCTCCTGCCCCGTGAAGCCGAGAAATCTACAGGGCCTAAGGAGGATTGGGGAGTCTCCTCTAGGTCTTCCTGCTGTTTTTCCCCACGACCGGACATCGCGTATGTTTGTGCCTGCTGCTCTCACTGTCCAGGAGAGAACCATTCTAGCCCCAGCCCTTATTGACTCTGGGGCCGCCGGAAACTTTATCGACCGCGACTTCTGCAAGCTCCACAACATTCCCTTGCAGGAGAAAGCCTCTCCAGTTTTTGTGGAGGCAATCGACGGGCGGCCTCTCCTACCTGCAGCGGTGACCCATGACACTACACCGCTTCGTCTCCAAATAGGGGTTCTCCATAAAGAGACTGTGGTTCTACACGTAATATCTTCTCCGGCTGCTCCCATAGTGTTGGGCTACCCTTGGCTACAGCTACACAACCCAGACATCAATTGGTCCACCCGTGAGATCACCTCCTGGCGGTGTACCACTTGCGTTTCACCTCAACCCTGTGTATTGAAGGTTGCCTCCTTAGGTACCACCATCTTACCTCCACAATATCAGACCTTTGCTGATGTATTCGACAAAAAGGAAGCTGACTCCTTGCCCCCGCACCGTCCTTACGATTGTCCCATCGACCTGCTTCCTGGCACCGTACCCCCACGGGGTAGGGTGTATCCGTTATCCCCGGCTGAAACCGAAGCTATGGAGACCTATATCCGTGAAAATCTCCTAAAAGGCTTTATCCGCCGCTCCACGTCTCCCGCCGGCGCGGGATTTTTCTTTGTTTCCAAGAAGGATGGAGGTCTACGTCCGTGCATCGACTATCGAGGTCTTAATCGAATCACCATAAAAAACACTTACCCTTTGCCACTCATCTCTGAGTTGTTTGACCGTCTAAAAGGCTCAAAAGTTTTCACGAAATTAGATCTACGGGGTGCGTACAACCTCATTCGTATCCGTCAGAACGACGAGTGGAAGACAGCTTTTAACACCCGCTCTGGTCACTACGAATATACAGTAATGCCATTCGGGCTCTGTAACGCCCCGGCTGTTTTTCAGGACTTTGTAAATGACTGTTTTCGGGATTATCTGCACCAATTCGTTGTCATCTACCTTGATGACATTCTAATCCATTCACCTGACCTGCTTTCACATCGAACTCACGTAAAGAAGGTCCTGACACGTCTTCGTGAAAACCGGTTGTACGCAAAACTAGAGAAATGTGAATTTGAAGTCAACCGTGTATCCTTAGGTTACGTCATTAGCGGTACAGGGTTCGAGATGGATCCTGACAAGCTCCAGTCCATTCTGCAATGGCCTCAACCACAGGGACTTAAAGCCCTACAGAGATTTCTCGGCTTTGCCAATTATTATCGCCGATTCATCCGGGACTTTTCCAAAGTGGTAGCTCCTTTGACCGATCTCACCAAGAAGGGAGCTGACTGCCATAACTGGCCTACCGCTGCAGTCCAAGCGTTCCATACACTAAAGACCCTGTTTGTGTCCGCTCCGATCCTCATACATCCTGATGTATCTCAACCCTTCGTAATCGAAGTAGATGCTTCGGAAATCGGGGCCGGAGCAGTATTGTCCCAACGCAAAACGTACGAAGGGCCTCTACACCCCTGTGGCTTCTTCTCTAAACGATTCTCTCCTGCAGAGAGGAACTATGACATAGGCAATCGTGAACTACTGGCAGTGATTCTCGCCCTTTCTGAATGGCGTCATCTTCTGGAGGGCTCCCGTATTCCTGTAACCATCCTCACGGATCACAAGAACCTCCAGTATATTGGCGATGCCAAGCGACTAACGCCTCGACAAGCACGATGGTCCCTTTTCTTATCCCGCTTCAATTACATAATCTCCTATCGTCCGGGGTCCAAGAATACCAAGGCCGATGCTTTATCACGTATGTTCTGTACTGCCTCTGAGGAGAAACCTGACCCGGAACCCATCGTACCCACTAACCGTATCATCTCTGCTGTCACTCTTGCCGTTTCCTCTCCCCTTCTGCAACGAATTCAAGCCAGTCAACCCACTGCTCCAGCCCAGACCCCTTCTGACAAGTTGTTCGTGCCCCCTGTATACCGTGAGAAGATACTCCAGTTGCACCACACCACAAAGTTTGCGGGCCACCTTGGTCTCCGGCGCACCTGTCAGGCTCTGGGCCGTAGTTTTTGGTGGCCCTCCTGGAGAAAGGACGTTGCAGACTTCCTTAAATCTTGCCACACTTGTGCTACGACCAAGACCCCCAGGACTCCCCCTTCCGGTCTGCTATTGCCCCTTCCAGTACCCAGTCGTCCCTGGACCCACATCGCCATGGACTTCATAGTGGAGCTACCTTCCTCTCATCGCTACACCACTATACTTACTGTTGTTGACCGATTCTCCAGGATGGTTCATTTCGTGTCTCTCGTCAAATTACCGACAGCTAAGGAGCTTGCAGTCATCTTCATCAGAGACGTTGTACGACTCCACGGCCTTCCCCAGGTGATTGTCTCCGATCGTGGAGTCCAGTTTGTTTCCCGTTTCTGGAGAGCCTTCTGCAAAGCTGTGGGTATCACCCTTTCCTTTTCCACGGCTTATCACCCCCAAACCAATGGAGCGGCTGAACGATCCAATCAACGCCTTGAGCAGTATTTGCGGGCTTTCATTAATGACAACCAGAACGATTGGGCTGACCTTCTTCCACTCGCGGAGTTCGCCCTAAACAATGCGGTACAAGGCTCTACCCAGCATACACCTTTTTACAGTGTCTATGGTTTCCACCCGACTGTACTTCCTGCGGTATCCCCTGATTCGAGTGTTCCTGCGTTGGATGATCATCTTAAGCGGCTAACTTCAGTTTGGTCCTCTGTCCGTTCTGCGTCCATTGCTGCCTCTCAGGATCAAAAGAAGTACTATGATCGCAGACGGTTACCCACTTACAGCCCCCACTTACATGCCCGGGGACAAAGTCTGGCTATCAACCCGACATATACGCCTACGTACTCCCTCCAAAAAATTGGCTCCTTGCTTTATTGGACCTTATTCCGTCCGCCGTCGTATCAACCCTGTTACCTATGAACTGGACTTGCCTCGCAACCTCCGTATTCCTCGTACATTTCACGTTTCCCTCCTGAAGCCGGTGATATTTAACCGTTTTTCCCGGACGCTGGCCAGTCCTGGTCCTGTTTCAGTCTCCTCCATGGATGATTATGAGATCCGTTCCATCCTGGATTCACGCTTCTTCCGGGGTACCCTCCAATACCTTGTACACTGGAAGGGATACGGACCGGAGGAAAGAGCCTGGGTGCCCGCCTCTGAAGTCCACGCTCCTCGTCTGGTTCGTCAGTTTCATGTCAGGTACCCCCGGAAACCCAGTGGGGGTCCTGGTCGCCCTTTGGGCGGCTCTCGAGGGGGGGTACTGTAAGGACTTACCTGCCTCTCCGGCCCCGCTCCATGGCTGCTCCCACGACGCTTCCTCAGGCGGCTTCCCGGGCAGCGAGTACCACCGCTACCCGGTCGGCGTCTTCACCGCATGGCCGACCACGCGGTAAACGGGTACCACAGCGCCACCGTGTGGTCAAAAGTTAATATTGCACGTTACATTTGTAACATGCTTTTATAACCTTGGCTGACCTCTTAATGCAGGACACGCCTCCTCCTCTCCCTATTTAAACCCGGAATTCCTCTTCTGGATCACCCTTGGTTGGTGTATTTTGCTATTTGCTTGTGCATTGCTTGTGACTACTGCTCCGGTTTGACTTGGCTTGTTGACCTCGTTCCTGTCTCCTGATTCGGCTCCTGATTCCTGCTCACCTGGTATTGATTCGGCTTGTTGACCTCGTCTCTGGATTCTGATTTGGCTTATCCTGATTACCTGTCTGACCCGGTTGGTTCTCTGACTTTCTGGTTCCTGTTTGGCCTGGCTACCTCCGCCATCTGGGGTCCTGCCTCATCATACCATTACATAAGGGCAGTGTATGTGTATATATGAGTGTGTTAACTTGTGTGAGTATGGGCAGTGTGTGTAAGAGCAGTGTAAGTATTTGTATGTTTGTAACCTGGGCAGGTGTGTGTAAGGGCAGTGCATATGTATATGTGTGTATGGGCAGGTGTGTGTAAAGGCAATGTGTAAGGCCAGTGTATGTGTATATGTGTGTTTATGAGCAGTCGTGTGTAAGGGCAGTGTATGCATATATGTGTGTGTGTGTGTGTTTGTAAGCTGGCAGTGTGTGTGTGTAAGAGCAGTGTAGGTATTTGTATGTTTGTAAGCTGGTGTGTGTGTACATGTGTATAAAAGCAGGGTTGTGTAAGGGCAGTGTATGTGTATATGCGTGTATGGGCAGGTGTGTGTAAAGGCAGTGTATATGTATATGTGTGTTTATGGACAGTCGTGTGTGAGGGCAGTGTATGCGTATATGCGTATTGATGGGCAGATGTGTGTAAGGGCAGACATGTGTAAGGGCAGTGTATGTGTATATGCGTATTGATGGGCAGATGTGTGTAAGGGCAGACATGTGTAAGGGCAGTGTATGTGTATATATGTGTTTATGGGCAGGTGTGTGTAAGGGTGGTCATGTGCAAGGGCAGTGTATGTGTATATGTGTGTGTGTAAAGACAGTGTGTAAGGGCAGTGTATGTGTATATGTGTGTTTATGGGCAGTTGTGTGTGAGGGCAGTGTATGTGTATATGCGTATTTATGGGCAGGTTTGTGTAAGGGCAGTGTATGTGTATGTGTGTTTATGGGCAGGTGTGTGTGTAAGGGCAGTCTTGTGTAATGGTAGTGTATGTGTATATGTGTGTTTATGGGCAGTTGTGGGTTAGGGCAGTTTATGCATGTATGCATGTTAATGGGCAGGTATGTATAAAGGCAGCGCTTATGTGTATGTGTGTTTATGGACAGGTGTGTGTAAAGGCAGTGTGTAAGGGCAGTGTAAATAAAATAACCTCTGTAAAAATAGCTGGGGGGCACAATTTTCCATTCTTGCCTTGGGAGCAAAAGGAGCTAGCTATGGCTCTGCATGTGAGGTCCCTACCTAGATGTTCAACTCCAACATTTAGATAAGGATTGAAAAAGTAAGGATACATTGGGATTTGACATATCCCGGCACACAATACTAAAAATGCGCCCACCGCCTTCTGCTTCCACCGCACTGGAAGAAGATTTAATAAGAGGGAGACAAGAGGAAGAACGAAAAAGGAGGGAAAGTGACAGTGGAAATGTAGGGGGAGAGAGAGAGTGAGTGAGTTAATGAGTGAGAGAGAGAGAGAGTGAGAAAGCATTAGTAAGTGTGTAAAAGTGATGGGAGTTATGCTGTACCATTGTCAATATCTTGTTCAGTGCATAGGGGTGGGAGTTATGCTGTACTACCATCAGTGCCTGGCTCAGTATGTAGTGATAGAAGTTATGCTCTAAAGTAGATTATAACTCCCATCACTATATACTGTGCCATATATTACATTTTATGAATGTATATAGCGCCAGCAGATTCTGTTACAATCAGTAAAATTAAAAATCACATAACAAACTAACACAAGAAGAGGGAGCATTCTGGGTAGCCAGGTAGCATTTCAGTAACATGGTTTATGGTGTGTTTGTGACACATGGAAAAAAAAATATTTATTTTACGTATACTAGTTCCAGAAATTATACTTTAGAGCTTTAGATATGTATTTGTATGATTGCCAGTTAATTGGTCATATCAATATTTTTGTATGATATATCACTATGTTATATTACTGCCTATCAGCTCATGATTTCCATATGGGTGCATACAGTACCCTGCATATTTTTCAATTTTAGTTTATACACTGTTTCCATGAATCTTGAATTTTGAGAAAATGTGTAATTTTTCTATTTTTTCCTCTGGTGCTCCCACTCTGTACCTGTGTTATTAACTGTAATTATCATTATCTTCTGTCCATTTATACAAATGTTAGACAGAAACACAGAATACCTGCTATAAATGCTTATTTATAGAAAGATGCTGGGTTTCCATGGTAATAGTGTCAGACTCATGATATCTATGTTCCCTAGGTATATTGTTAACCCCATAACGGAAAGACATGTCATTAGTAGTAGGGTTTTTTTAATTGTAAACATGGACTAATTCAATAACAAAGTGCTGCATTTGAAGCAATCTATGGGAATTCATGTATGCGTCCTTAAGTTGCTACAGGTAAATGCAATCTTTATTTCTATATGGTCTAACTCAATAAATAATATGATCAAAAATAATAAAAGCAGAAGATAGGTGGCCATCCAATACCTTGTAAACTAAAGCAGGTCTTCTTCATGCACACTTAAAACATTTTCCCTTGGACGCATTTACATCAACAGAGTATAATTCATATTACTGTGAGCAAACACACCGTTGTACCTGTTCATCCGGATACTCTCTGAAGGACTTAAAAAGTATGTTGTTAACTGTAGATAAAGGTTTATTTGTGCATATGCAAACCTGTTTTTTGGGTCTAACTACATTCTATAGAGATACTGCTTCAACAGAGTCGTGGCACTCATTTGTGAATCTGAAGTGTATTGGGTAAAATGTTCTGGGATGATCGTTTTTCATAACTGTTTATAAACATTTACCTTTTGTAGTGACAGTGTGTGCCACCTGTTCTCCTCCACACTGTCCCATTGCTAGGTGCAGGTTGCTATGATAAGTTCCTGATCTGGGCTAGGTTTTGGTGAAGCCTATCATGAAACCATGAGTCCTTTATGCTCTTGTCTGAGGAGGGAAGGCAGCATGGCAGCTGGTATTGTGATGGTGTGTGTGTCTGGATATGCTAGTGGGGTGACTGCATGTGTGCCTGGGTATGTTAGTGTGGTAACTATGTGTGTCTAGATATTTTAATGAGGTGACTGTGTGTTTGTCTGGGTATGTTAGCTTGTGTGTTTGAGTAGATGACTGTGTGTATCTGGATATGTTATTGTCAGTGTGTCTGAGTATGTTAATTTGCTGTGACTGTGTGTGTCTATGCTAGTGTGGGGGTCTGGGTATGTTACTGTGTGTGTGAGTATGTTTGAGTGTCTGTATGTATGTTCTGTGTGTGTCTGGGTGTCTGACTGGGTGTGTTAATGTAAGTCTCTGGATGAGTATGTTAGTATGAGTTTCTGTTTGTGTGTGTGTTAGTGTGAGTGTCCATGCGTGCTAATGTGGGTGTCACAAAATGGATGTGGGTGTGGTGTTGTGGGGAGGGGGCAGCAGTTCATTATTTGACCCATGCAGTACAATGTCTTGGGCCGGCCCTGCATAGCCATTGTTTATCTAGCCCTGCTGACATGACTCATTGAATCAAGACCTGTCTGATTTCTGGAAGACTTTTACTATATACAGTGGATATAATGTTAAAGAATGAGACAAAGATAAATCATGTCAGAACTTTGTCCACCTTTAATGTGAACAATTCAATTGCAAAACAAACTGAAATCTTTGAAAAACCTCACAATTACCTGGTTGCATAAGTGTGCGCACCCTTAAACTAATACATTGTTGAAGCACCTTTTGATTTTATTACAACAATCAGTCTTTTGGGGTAGGAGTCTATTAGCATGGCACATCTCCACGTGGCAATATTTGCCTACTCTTCTTTCCAAAAGCGCTCTAAATCTGTCAGATTGCGAGGACATCTCCTGTGCACAGCCCTCTTTAGATCACCCCACAATCCCAATTGGATTCAGGTCTGGGCTCTGGTTGGGCCATTCCAAAATGTTAACCTTTTCTGGTGAAGCAATGCTTTTGTGGATGTGTGCTTTGGGTCGTTGTCGTGCTAACAGGTAAACTTCATCTTCAGCTTCCTAACCGACGCCTGAAGGTTTTGTGCCAAAATTGCCTGGTATTTGGAACTGTTCATAATTCCCTCCACCCTGACTAAGGACCCGGTTCCAGCTGAAGAAAAACAGCCCCAAAGCATGATGCTGCCACCACCATGCTTCACTGTGGGCATGGTATTCTTTGGGTGATGTGCAGTGTTGTTTTTGCACCAAACATACCTTTTGGAATTCTGGCCAAAACGTTTAAGCTTGGTTTCATCAGACCATAACACATTTTCCCACATGCCTTTGGGGGACTTGATGTTTGTTTTCGCAAACTTCAGCCGGGCTTGGATGTTTTTCTTTGTAAGAAAAGGCTTCCGTCTTGCCACCCTACCCCATAGCCCATTCATATGAAGAATACGGGAGATTGTTGTCACATGTAGCACACAGCCAGTACTTCCCAGAAATTCCTACAGTTCCTTTAATGTTGCAGTAGGCCTCTTGTAAGCCTCCATGACCAGTTTTCTTCTCGTCTTTTCATCAATTTTGGAGGGACGTCCAGTTCTTGGTAATGTCTCTGTTGTGCCATGTTGTCTCTCACTGTGTTCCATGGTATATCTAATGCTTTGGAAATTATTTTGTACCCTTCTCCTGACTGATATCTTTCAACAATGATGCTTGTGGTCTTTGTGGACCATGGCTTTTGCTCTGAGCTGCAAATGTGTGGAAATGTCAGGTAAATCCTACTAGAACAGCTGAGCTTTATTTGTGATTAATCAGAGTCACTTTAAATGATGGCAGGTGTGTAATGACTGTTATTTAACATGAGTTTGAATGTGACTGGTTAATTCTGAACACAGCCACACCCCCAGTTATAAGAGGGTGTGCACCAGGTTATTGAGAGTTTTTGTTTTTATTACCCCTCAAAGATTTGTTTGCAATTGAATTGTTCACGTTATAGGTCACATTAAAGGAGGAAACAGATTTATCTTTCTCTCATCCTTTAACATCACACGAACCATTTTAACAGGGGTGTGTAGGCTTTTTATATCTACTGTATGGATTCATATTGTAGGATAGCCATAATTATAATTTTAGGTGCCATTGTATATAAATGTATATAACAAAAAACAAAACATTTTTCATTTTCTAGTAAACGAAAGGACTTTGCAACCAACAAAAATACATAAGCATATGTGTTTCGCAACTAATACTTGTGACTGCTCTGTAGAACTTGGCTTCAGCAACAAAATTTAAAAGTACCAGCATATCAATACAGGCATATGAGCAAACAGAACATCTTAGAATAATAATGCAAGTCCTGCCAAATTCATGCTTAAAATGAGACTATGCAGCTTAATCAGTGTTGCAAAAAAATAAATATTTGCTATACCTAAGGCTGTTTTTGTTCTGCTTCCTGCTAAATATTCACACGTAATTGCCAAAAAAAAGACAATGTAATAATGCAGTTTATCTTGGACCTAATGTTCTTAAACCGCTCTATATGTTCTCTCAAGTATTTATTGTTGAAGGTAGATTTAACTTCACTACCAGTTTAAGTCAGTTTTATTATTTTTCTCACTATTTGAGAGGGTGGTATATATCTGAAACACACATCCCTACTGCAGTAAAGCAGATGTATGTTTCACTTGAAAAAAAATTTCACTACATAATATTAATCTGATTGTCACTTTTATAATGACCTATGTGTCCAATAGAAGTTATCATTATCTCAGGGCATCATAATAAATAACTACTCACAGGTAAATAATCTATATCACAAAATGTGCACCCAATACACAAAAACCTAAATATAGGTAAAGTAATTAATACATTTATTAAATACCAAAATTCATATGAGAGCAGAATCAGTGTGTATACTTGGGTAACACCTCAGAAACTTTTCATATTAAGCTTCCTGTTGTGTTGGGTTTATTTGTATTACGGTGTTACAGTACTGTGCAAAAGGTTTGAAGAAATCCTGTTAATATTTTATTTTTATCACTTAACAAAATGCAATGTGAGTGAAGAGATGAAAAAAATCAAAATCAAACCATGATTTGGTATGACCACCCTTTGTCACAGTTCTTCTGTGGTTATAGACAGCCTAGAGTTCCTTTGTGTAATCATAGGCCGACTTGATGAAGTTGAGGTCAGGGCTCTCAGGGCATCACTTCCAGGACCTTGTTCTTCTTTAGGCTGAAGATAGTTCTTTATGACTTTAGCTGAATGCTTAGGGTCGTTCTATTGCTGCAGGCCCAATCATGATGGTGTAACATGATGGATAAGTATCTGCCTGTAATTCTCAGGATTGTGGAGAACATCAATTACGACCAAATCCCCAACTGCATTTGTAGAAATGCAGCCCCAATGCTGCCATTTTTCTTTGTACCAGTTCCTTTGTTTTCAAGAACAGCTGAGTCGCTTGTCCTTGTTTCCACCTCAGAGGTATGACTTTTTGGCCACAAGTCTTTCATGAAGACTAATTTTAACCAGACTTCTCCGGACAGTAGATAGGTGTATCTGGACATCTTCTGATTGCCAAGGTAAGCAAGCATGATGTGTCTTTCATCTGCTGCACCAAGTTTCCTTGGCTGACCACTGCACCTTTGGTCCTCAACATTGCCCATTTCTTTGTGCTTTTTTAAAAGAGCTTGGATAGAACATCTGGGAATGTTTGTCTGGGAGAGACCTTGCTGAAGAAGTATAACGACCTTGTGTCTTGTTGCTGTGCTCTGTCTTGTCATAGTGTGTGACATTAAACTATCTTCAGCAACCTTACTTTGTTATTCCTCCTACACAGCTGTTTCTGTTTCAGTTAACGAATGTGTTTCAACCTACATATTAAATTGATGATCATCTGTGTCGTATAATTGTTTAATCATACACCTAACTATATGCCTACAAAATCCCTGACTGCGCAAGTGCACCAAGGAGCATTGATGCTGTTTTCAAGGTAAATTATATCAACATTCTTACTTACAGCATTGTTTTCACAGTTTTCAACTTTTGCACTGTACATTTAAGTGTTTAATCTGACTTTTCAATCCGTCAGTAATGTGCATATATTTCAGACTTTCTAACTTGTGCAACCTGCCAAGCAAACTTTAGAGTATGTTTCATTACCTTGTAAGTAAGGTCGAAAAACACTGACCACTTCATCTTTTAGAACACCACATTTCGTCAAAAGCTAATTAGATTTGCCATTTTGATGCTGTCATTGCTGCAGTAACATATACTGGAGAATGTACCAAGTAATTAGGATACATAAAGTAGGCAGTGTAAAATGACCTTTACTGGTCACATTTATGGGTTCACAGTTCAAACTTGTTTCATATCAGATGCAGATATGACTAATAATAGTTCAAAGTCATACATACAAATTAATTTACTTGTATTTCCAATGTATATACCTTATATGTATATATTAGGTATAAGGCAAGATTGCTTATACATATATGTTTTTAAATGAGTTTTAATTTTTTTTCTGACACATTACTTTTTACAGGAAACCTTTGCAATGGTATAATTTTAAAAATACAATTAGCTATTACTTAAGCTAAAATAGTAGGTAATACATGGGCCACATTTTCATTACAGTGTGTAAGTTTGGATTTGTTCAGATTAGATGTTTACAAGAACAGTGCCCTTTTCTCCTTCAGTACCTGTATATGTTGTGTTTATGTTATTGTTAACTTCATACATTGTTAATTCTTAATTTGGTAGCCTTGTTCTAATAGCTCTACAGAGTCAGTGTTTTGATTTGCTTTAAAGCATCGTCCCCTTTGGGCTGTATTTGGTAAACAGGGAGGTAGAAGGAGAGTTGCAGTTTCATCTCCCAGGCTTCACTTTCCATTATGCTCCAAGAATGGTTTGAATGGCCTTGTATAAAGCATATTTAAATGAGTAAGGTTTTTTTTTTTTACTGAGGTAGGTTTGGAAGA
This sequence comes from Spea bombifrons, assembly GCF_027358695.1. Classification (NCBI taxonomy): domain Eukaryota; kingdom Metazoa; phylum Chordata; class Amphibia; order Anura; family Pelobatidae; genus Spea; species Spea bombifrons. The sequence goes on along the minus strand of NC_071087.1, from coordinate 130,361,758 downwards.
TGTGGTCCTGAGCGATCCAGCTTTACGCAAGTAACTAAACATAGTGTGGTGCCATTCCAATACAAACACTTGACAACTCCAGGAACTGGTTTAGCGATTCCAGCTTATATAGAAAATATCTACACGGCTCTGTGACATCTAAACAAAAAATACTTTAATGGGGATGCTGTCAAGCAAGGTATGGCTTCCTATGAAAGAAATGTTTTGTATATCAAAGCAGGGGTGACATACTACTCTTGTACCTGCAGTACTCCTAATTAACAATATATATTGATGTATATTTCATGACATTTTAGAAAAGTATACTTTATCATTCCTCTAGCTCTGTGTCAGTTCAGCACAGTAATGGAAAATGAACCTATCCACCAGTGGGGAATGTATTTAAAGCTGGGTATGCACATTACCTATTCATTTCCTTATTACTATTTATTGTTTTATATAGCGTTATTACCGTACTGATAAGACAACCCCCCCAAATCTGAATATTAATTTAGGGAAGCTGCGGGGGATCTGGATCTTAGTCGTCTCATAGTCAGACCTATTTGAGGTCTGATTATAAGACGACCCCGATTATAAGACGAGGGGTATATATCAGAGCATTTGCTCTGAAAAAAACCTTGTCTTATAATCGAGCAAATACAGTATATTCTGTAGAGCTGTACATTTGGTAGATGGGAGATAACAAGTAGTGTATGACCTTACAGATGTAAATGAACAGGCTCACATCAATTGAGCCAGTTAACTACTACTTCTTCTCATGTTCTAAAATGATTTATTGAAATGTAGGGTATTGTAGATGTTGTATACTGGAACTTGGTGAGAGAGGGCAACCTTATTCTTGTCCCTTGGTCTGGACTACTTTTTCTGATACCTCATTGCTACCTGCAAAGAACCACATACTGTATGGAAAGAAGATGTTTTGTTGACAAAGAGGAGACCATACGCATTTACTAACTTTACAATATTAACAGATTAAGCACAATAACTAACTCACCCATCACATGAAAACACTTTTCCCCACTTTTGTAAAATATACACCCTAAAAGGGAAGTGAGTTTGTAAAATATATCTGATAAGGATTTTCAATCTTTCTCAATGATTCACACTGCCATGTTTCACGTATGAAGCATATGGTTATTCTTTGAATTGCATAATGCTTTAAATGACTCATTTTAAATTTGAATTGTCTGCAAAAAAAGATGGCAATTATATAGCACCCTATTAAGGTCAAGTCAAGGTTGCTGCACAGTTGTTCATGAATGCCTTACATAAATTCAACAGGGAGTGGTGGCTGATGTTCCCGTGAAACAATTATATATCCTTTTAGTCATCAAAAACAAATGTTGCATTTGTTTCTATTTTTGCTTATGAGTTCACAGTTTATAACAGGGGTTGGGTAACAGAAGAGCCACAAAAAATATGTGCATGAGTGCAAAATGCCCATACAAAAACCTTGTAGTCTGTATAAGCCAGTGATGTCTGCGTCAAATTTCTTCCACAAAGCCTAGTACTACGTACCTCTATCCGTGTCAGATAGAAAGCAATGCAGCCAGGAATGGATTCCACATAAAGAATGCTGAGTTGTTGCCTACTAATGCGAGTAACATTGTATTTATATTTACATATGATCGCTGCATATGACGCACATAGAGACTGGTACAGGATCCGAGGAAGTCAGAGACTTATGTAAAACTAACCAGATAGAGACCAAGGGTCAGAAACAAAATGTCCTATTATTATTATTATTTATTGTTTTATATAGCGCCATCAAATTCCGTAGCGCTGTACAATGGGTAGACAGGACATAACAAGTAGTATGTAACATAAATTCACTAACAGAGACAACAGGTGAGGAGGTCCCTGCTCAAACGAGCTTACAGTCTAGAGGTCCTCCAACCAGAATGCCGTAGATCTTTCAGCTTTTGTCTCTTGTGAGGCCTTTCTACATTGTTAACTGCTTGGCACCAGAGGCACATACCTCTCTACATTTCCTGGAATTGGGGTGCAGTAAAGTGCACAGCACATAGTACACACACTCATTGGCCACTCTCTTAGGTACACCATGCTGGTACTGGGTTGGACCCCCTTTTTGCCTTCAGAACTGTCTTCATTCTTCGTGGCATACTTTCTACAAGTCCATATGGACATGATGGCTTCACGCAGTTACTGTAGATTTGTCGGCTGCACATCCATGATGCAAATCTCCCATTCCACCACATCCCAAAGGTGCTCTATTGGATTGAGATCTGGTGACTGTGGAGGACATTTGATTACAGTGAACTCATTGTCATGTTCAAGAAACCAGTTTGAGATGATGTGAGCTTTGTGATATGGTGCATTATCCTGCTGGAAGTAGCCATCAGAAGATGGGTACACTGTGGTCATAAAGGGATGGACATGGTCAGCAACAGGTAGGCTGTCTCATTTAAATGATGCTCAATTGGTACTAAGGGGCCCAAACTGTGCCAAGAAAATGTCCCCCACACCATTACACCACCACCAGCCTGAACTGTATATACAAGGCAGGATGGTTCCATGTTGTTTACAGGAAAGTCTGACCCTGGCATCTGAATGTCAGAGATGGTATTCTGCATGCCTTGGTTGTAATGAGTGGTTATTTGAGTTACTGTTGCCTTTCTGTCATCTCAAACCAGTCTGCCCATTCACCAGTCTGCCCATTTGTGATATTTTGAGCGGCTTTCCCTGCACAAACACCACTCTGAGTTGATTCTTTATGGTAATTCTAAATAAATTGTGCCAGGACAATAAAATCTTTCTTTAGGACTGTGCCATTCTATTGCTTACAACAGACAGGATGATAAGGAGTCAAGGCGTTTGTCTAGTAGATTAGGTTATGATAACTAGAACACATAAAAATAGTTAATAAGCAGCTACCATTACGTTACACAAAGAGTAGAACCATTTTCAAAAAAAAGAAACAGCACAAAAAATTGAATTGAACTAATACTAGCAATTACAAAATATGGTAGGAGTTCCCCTTAAATATCTATACATATATACTGGTTGCTTAGTACATGTGACTGGAGGTCACACCAATTTGATGTATAAAAGATAATACTTAACAAATGCATACATGTTAATAATAATAGATAGTCACACCTGTTTTTCTGGGCGCACATATACCATGGTAAATGTTAAGCAATTGATTATTTTACTATTTCTATGATGTATAATGCCATGACTCATTTATTTCCATGCCAGTTACTCACTGAACTATAGAGAGGATCTGTCAGATCTAGGATAAATCCATTATAGAATCAAGCACTAAAATCATCCATTACTCATGTTATTTTTGTTTAATGGTATTCTGATTTATTTTGACATAATTTCTCCATCAAAGGTGCAGGCATTTCATGCATTTTTGTCATTCTCGTGATCCCCCAGCAAAGGAAGATTTGGAATCCTCCTGTCAGCCCAAGCAGAATGCTACAGGATACCTCCTGCATTGTTTTGACAAACTGCATCAGCTACTGGCTTTAGATGAGCCAGGCAGTTGCTTTGTAATGCTGTTATCATAACAGGTACAGCCATTTAGAGTCTGGTGTTAGTTAACTGCTAGAAAACTGACCCATTTCCAGTTTGTTCTGGGGTCAGACAAGGCTGATCGCTTTCACTTTTTTTTTGTCTATTTGTTCATAGTGTACGTGAGGTGGAACCATGAAGGATCACCAGAAAGAAGAAACAAGACAGAGATAGAAACCTTACTCTACATGGATGATATGACTGTCTTCTGTGTAGATGACCAGTTAGTGAGAGCTCATCCAGATGTGCAAAAAATTCAGCAAAGCTTCAGATGCAAAGGTCTACTGTGATTTTTTATATTGAAACATGTTAATATATAGTTTTTGAATCATAAAAATGTCCCCTCCTTCAGACACATTAAATTATCCTTCTCTGCAGGGAAGGACCAAGAAGATCTGGCCACCCTGCAGGCCTTCAGGCTAAGGATGGAAGGAAGGGGCTACATATCCCTTTGGGCTGTGCGACCCCCAAACATGAAAATTGGGAGATCTAGTGCTTTCTGTGGCCCCTAATTGGAGATGTTTTTGTCACTATTATCCACCTAATGTTTATCTTTGCATCAAAGCACTGACCTGGAGGCTTCAAAATAGGTCTTCTGCGGGAAGTCAGAAACCATGTGCTTCAGACATTGGGAGTTGTCTTCAGACACGCTGGCTTTTGCCATCACTGTAGACTTTGGGGTCTGGTTCATTGCAAATGATGCAGCCCAGAAAAGATAGAAGGCAGACTGAAAAAAGTCAAACAGAAGATTGGACTATGGAGCCTCAGAAACCTTATCATTGAAAGGAAATGCGCAACAAGGTTCTTAACATTCTGCAATACGTGGCCATCAACATAATAGTCTTCTACTTCACATGGAGCTCTAAAATGGACAGAGTAAAGCACACAGTTATGTAAAAGGACCTCTCCAATGGTGGCATAGGAGTGTGACCCCTATGTGTACAACTATTTGCCATTAGGGGAGGTCACCGCCTGAGAACATTTATGCATGCTAAGGGGCTGTGCAGTTGCAAACACTACGCACAGTGTGTCGTGGTGGACGTGGCTTCACTACATTTGTTCTGGCAGTCTTGAGACTGTTGAGTGTTGAGAGCCCTGGAAAATGAGTTCAAAGACTTCAAAGCGGGGAGGAAATTCACTCACAAAGTACTTTCACTCTGTTTTGTATGGATGTTTTCCAGGAACTCCAGGAGGGTGCTATTGAAAAAGCCTGGTGTCTAATGTGTTGTGTTAAGGATGCTTTGTGGTTTGCTAGAAACTGCCTCATCCAGTGTGGGGAACAAGTCACTGCCCAAGACTGCCACAAGCTGATGCACTACCACTCAAAAGTTAATTTAGAAAACAAGGAAATTTTCTAGCTATGCTAACATAATTGCTTTTTAAACTAAAGCTTGGATTAGCGAACACAACGTGCCATTGGAACACAGGATAGATGGTTGCTGAGAAACAGGCTTCTGTATACCTATGAAGATATTCCATTAAAAATCAGCTGTTTCTAGATACAGTTGCATTTTCTGTCCCTTCTTAAACTTTAGTTCTGTCACTTTCCACATTTCCTTTTACACTACACACGTCTTACAAATAACAGCTTGTATCTAATGAAGATTTGGATGTAATGCTTTAAACTTTCTCATCAGTATTACTAAGTATCCCTTGTGACAGCCTTAAGAAGCTCAAATCATCTGCTTGAAACTGATTAATTCTCAACAGTTTGATATGGGAAAATCTGAGTGTTCCCACTCACAGTATAAGCTTAATGGTGAGGAATAATCACACAAATCACGAGAAAAACAAGTTTGATTTGTCACGTTTCCAAAATATTACATAAACTAGGTAATCTGTTTACAAATTAAAAGAGGCAATATATACCTACTAAAAACCCACCTTATCATATACTTGATGGGAATATCTATGATAACATCCTGCTCTCTGGACCTAGATAATTATTACTCGCTTTTAAATGATCTCTCCTGTTTAGAGTTCTTTATTGTTGCTGGCAACCTTTGTAGGGCTACGATCAGGAGATCGGAAAGAACTACAGATCAACAAGTTGGTTAGATGATGCTGTCACATGCAGTCTAACTAAGCTTCCATAAGGGGAACTTTTTGATGGAAATATCTTTAAAAAGCTGGACTGTCAAATAGGCTACTTAGTATCACTGCTCCTATTGCATAGACAGAAATGTATAACCAGTTCTCCTATGCTCTTGTGCTACTATGCTAACACATAAAGTTAAAGCCCCTGCTTTCATAGTACAGACACAAGTTGAATTTCTAATACAGCTGTGTTCATTTTTTGATTTATAACAGAGAATTATTAAGTACCCTGGATTGTAGAATGTGGGAATGGTATTTATGCAATTTTGCATTAAATATATTACAGTGTCCATCTGTCTGGGTTCTTTGTATGCTAATTGCTGATGATACAGACATGAGTTACAAACATATTTGGAGGTTATGTATAAAAAAGTGATTCTGGTGCAGAGTTTGAAAGGTTGAACTTAGCATCATAGCAACCAAAAGGCAGGAACATTGCATTGGTCCTTGTGAGTACTTGACCACTTTTAAAACTTTGCATTAGATTCGCAGTAAAGCCCCAAATATAATTAAAGAACAAATTTCTTCCAAATTCTCTAAATACATTAATATGGTGAGCGCACTACTTCTACTACTTTCTAACACAATTTCTATTTGCACACCAACCTCTATATGAAATAGAATTAAATCTAATCCAAAAGTCCTAACAGGTTAAATAGAGTTGATTTTGGTTTAGCATTCTCACAAACTCATGTCTGAGAATGTGATGGTGGTTGACTGATCTACTTTATTCTTGTATAAAGGTTAATTTGCTCTCTGTCAGGATGACTATGAAATCAGATTACAGGGTCATTAATTAAAGCTTTGTATAAAAAACAAGCTCCCACGTCAGTGAAATTACTTTTTTTTTTTTACAAGCAGACTGTCTACAGTAACTCACATTTAATATAGTAATTTAAGTTTGACTTATTATTAGAGGAAGAGAAATTGCTATTTATTTAATATGTGTAAGATATATAAAATAAGAAGTGTTATATCTGTCGAGGCACTTGTTTTTATTATATGTTTGTTCAATCACAATTCCCATTTTTATATCTAGTGAACCCTTGCAATTTATATATTGTTTAACCAAGGATAGAAAAGCCTATACATATAAATATATATATGATATTTGCTAACAAATAAAAAATACTACTTTTGCAATTTTACTTGGTGCCCTTGATAAGAAAAACAAATTTATGTTTAGAAATATCCCTCAAAGAAACTGCTACTACTCATGCCTAAAGTTTAAAATAGAGTACTGTTAAAATGCTCCCTTACATACTATACTACTTTTTGATATTCTTGAACTTTTGTGTGGGGTGGGGACATGGAACTTATAATTCTCGTGGCATGTGCTACTTATTTTTCTTTTTTTCTATTTTCAACTATTAATTTTTATACACAGGATCTCTCTTGTAACCAGATGATGTCATCATGACATCATCGGGGTCCACTTGATTTTTCTTTTTTTTTTGACAATTTTAAAGACAAATTTTTTTGAAGAGGGAGAATCTCTTTAATTGTTGTTTAAAGCACTGTTAGCAATGGCACCAAAAGCAGAAAATGCCCTAACAGAAGTTAGGTCATTTCTAATTACTAGCATATAATTGGCGCTTGCCCCAAGCACTGTTACACTTAACCTGTCAGCCTGGAGCCAGCTATGCTGGCTCCTACTATCTAATGACATGTTTCCCCATGTATTGGCGGGGACATTTCACGGTCACCTAAACCATATTCTGTTGGACATCAGAGAGGTGAAAATACAAAGGTTAAATGTTTTTATATATATATTATATATATATATATATATATATATATATATATATATATATATATATATATATATATATATTAAACCCAGAAACGGAATCACAACCAAACAAGCAGTCATAAACTTACAAAAAAATACCTAGTACTAAAAAAAGCAATGGATGGGGTACATTAAAAAGAAAATAGCTACATCATTATCATTAGATTGGTAACAGTATTTGTATACATTACAATGTAACTATTGACAAGTGACAAGTTCTTAATTTTATATATTTGCCTCTTGTGGCAATACACTACAATGAATATCACATTCATAGTATTAAGAGTGTTTACTAAAGTAGCCATGGTTTTAAGTGATGAATTGATTCTTAAAACTTAATAATGTTGAAATTAGATCATTGCTTTAGTATAGAATATGCCTTACCTTATTACCTTAGAAGCCTCAGGGAACACACACACACACACACACACACACACATTATATATATATATATACACATGTGAGTAATGTATTTCTTTGTTCGGACATCTGGGAATTAAAAGGTTAATGTGGCAGCCATATTAGCACCCTATCAGTGATAGACCATTAGGATAAATCAAGTCATGAAAAGTGCTGTCACGTAAAGCTCTCAACAGGGAGCTTCATTTATCCAGAAATAGCATTACGTGGAACAGTTCTGACCCTTTTAGAGATAGCTACGCTAAATACGAGTTAAATAAATACCACTGTCAAAATTGTGACTCATGCAAATTAATGTGCAAAAACATATGGCAATAAGATACATTTTAATGCCCTTCATCTTTACAGAATCCTTTACAAAATTGAATCCACCTGCCTCTGTTGTCAGATGTTAGCACTGTCTTGTAACAGAGAATTGAGTTAATAAATAATCAACCACAAATGTGTCTCTGATTGGCCATAAATCTTCTTCAAAGAGAGCCGATTTGTGTGAAAGAACTTTAGGTTTTGAAGTCCAATAAGACAAACCAGTAAATGTGACTGGTTACTTCAGACATGAAGCTATACAAAGATATGTCTATGGCTGTGTAGCATTGGAACCTCTATTTTGTCTATATTTGTGCTCTGTCACATATATGAACGTGACGTTCCTGAAGAATAGGTAGCTGAGATACCAAGAAAACGGCTTTATTCACAAGGAGGGCAGATCAGGGCTGTGGGGTGGAAAACTTTCTGTTCAAGGACACCGGTGTACATAACATTGCTTGTGGAATCATTGGTGTCCATGGGACATTTGGTGGAATATCACCCACAAAGCCTATTTCTTCCTACCGACTGTCCTCCTTTATCAAAGCTAGATTGTCCTGTTGAGTGATCAGGTTCTTCCATGTGAGATACAGCTGATCTTGTAAAAAGAGAGGCCACAATCCACAGTGGAGGTCTATGCTACAGACCTCTGTGGAATCTTCCTCATCTTACGCTGCCATCTAAGGCAGAGTGCCAGAATGTAATGTCAAAGAGGATATGTGTACCACGAGGAAGCAATACTAGAGAAGCCCGCTCCACATGGTCAATGCAACTTGCAGATAATTTGATGGAGGGGGGGGCTAGGGCTGCTACTTTTAATGAGGCCTCAGCTAGCAACCCTCATAAACACACCACTAATTTAAATGGTTGGAATACTCATGCCTCCTTTACATCATGTACTGTTAATTTAATTAGGACATATTAACATTTAGAGATATTGACATATGTTGACAGTTCTATTGAATACAATCCAGCAGTTTCATGTGCTACTTACCAGCTTAGAATATACTTTTTAGGAATGTGAAAATGAGTAAAAATGAGAGAAAACAACCATATATAACCAATACGTTGCTAAAAATACAGTTTGATATAACACATATACATTTTCAGTTTTTAATCTTTGGCACCATTTGTCAGTCACAAGGCAGTACTGGCTTGCAAGGGTATCAGAAAAAAGTCTGGTGTGCTGTCTACACTGTGGCCAGTCTGGAAGCCTCCTCAACATTGCAGGCTAGCCTCTGTGTCACCTAATGTGACCCCATGGGTCTGGAGAGGAAGCATCCTGAAAGAGGGATTATTCAGTCTCATCATACAGGAGTATAACATTATGACTCATTATTCATTATTATGAATGATGATTAATCAATAACTTAGTCATGGCAGCTATCTACTGAACCTTTCCTACATTCCAAGAAGAGAGCAATACAACAGCTGCTGAAGGCGTTGTTTGGCATGGAGCTACCTCTTATGTGTCTAGTCAGGAAAGGGTAACAGCTCTTAAAAGGTCTTACTTTAAGAATGATAAGCAAACGAAATGCATGCAAGGTGGTAGGGGCATGATATATTAATAAAACAACATTTATGGGACAAGGACCTCCCAAATATATGCTGCACAATAATAGCATTATGACAGTTGGGGTTGGTGTTCATGATCTACTTTTCGCAGTGAGAGCCTGAGTGCTGAATTTGTGGCACTGAAATAGATTTGTAGAATGCTAGAGCTCATAAAACATAGGACAAAGTTATTGCGGTCACAAATCAACTAGGTCATGAAGTACTGTATTGATTTACATTACCCACTTTCAAAGTAGTCGGCTGATCAAAGTATAACAGAGGCTCCACTAACCGTAGCAAACATCCGCCTTCTGTTTTGTCAGAATAAGGATAATTGAAGTGCAGATAATCATAATTGTTTGCATAAAACATAATAAACTGTTTTACATTCTTAAAACCTAAACCTCTAAAAAGTAAATGATTGTTGGTATCCTTCAAACCAATATAAATTATTATTTTTTCCTGAAAAGGGACCACTGGCCTTTGCATTCTTATATATATATTTAGATATCTCTGGGTACATTAATATATATCGCCCCTATTTTGAACTTATTTTGTCATTGCGTTGGTTGTGATGTGTAAAGTTTGTGTTTTCTTTTCGAAAAAAAATGAGCTTCATACATAAACTCAGTTGGAAAAGTCATAAACTCAGTTGGAAAAGTTCTAATTGTTTTGGTCCAGTAGGTCTTGCTCCCTCTATATAAGATGTTGGGGAGCTATCCTTCGAGGACTGGATACTGAATATATAAGAGGCCAAATGAAAGTGGTATATAAGGACATCATCACTATTACTAACATTTGAGGACAACTGCAAAGAACTTACTTAAAGATATATAAATAAACCTCTGTGGTCAACACAAGTCTCTATTGTTATTATCCTTAATGCTTGGTGCACCAATGTATCTTGTAGATGAAATGAGAGTGTGTTTAAAACTCAAAGTGACATGTGACATCATCAAGTAGGTATTGGGGACGCAAATTGCGTCAAACACCCTTGAGCGAAGATGGAAAAAGCAAGAAAAATAGGTCTTATTTTCAGCAATGTGCATCTTTATGCAAAGAGCCATTCAATATAAATGGAGATTATCCATGCAGGGAGCTTCTGATATTAGTGGAGGATGTCTATTCACATACATACAAATGTATCTGTTACTAAAGGGCGAGAGTCAATGCAAAGGTACTAATGTTCTTCTAATTATGCCCTTGGGTGCTTACTCATAGACCCATTGATCTGAGTGCACATTCTCCATAAATCAACCTGATAAATTCACATGAAGCTAATTCAAAATGTCAACCAATTCAGAACCATTACCATTGTTCAATTTGCCACAGAGCCGCTCCCTCTACGTTTACAATAATAAGTGGACCAATTTAAACAAGCTAAGAGCATGACCTATTCTTTATGCAATGTTGGTGCAAATAAATGGCATATACTTGCCTCAGTCCCATGAAATAAACAGACTAGGGTGGTGTATGGGTCTGGTCCCAGTTGATAGTCTGGCATGCTTTCTTTCTTTCAGAACTTCTGTTAGTTTTATTGATGTTTGCTTAGCTGTTATCTCTGCTAATGGGTATTGATTGCACTACTGTTTGTTGAACTTAGATGGCAGCTATATTGCTGTAAAATGCTGATATTAGTCCACAAATTGCTTAAACATAAATTATGGTGCCAGGTGTACTGTGTTCTCTGGAATGATTGAAGTGTGGGCAGAGCCTTGTGAGCTTTTTGATATGCCTAGTTGCTTTAATATGTCTGGAATATTGTGGACTGGATTATAACCTTATGAATGGAAGGTTGAAAAATACCAGGCTGGGTGTGAGGAATGGAAGGACAGAGGCTAAAATAAACCAACCTCACTATCATACCTGGGAACTTCTGGGCCCCAGCTTCCTGGAGCCTACCCATGCGGGACACGACCGGGACTGCGAACTGATGTCACCCAATTTACAGGGGTGGGTCAACTCTGCGGGTGACCCGGAGAACCAGAGAACATGGGAGGAGTTTTCCAGTTCAAATCCGGGGGGGTTCCCAGGTATGCTCATTATGTGTATCACATAGATAAGTAAGTTCTATGTTCCATAACTTGGTATAATGTTTAAGTAATGACTTTATAGATCAGGGGTGGGGAATCTTTTTTTCTAACAAAGGCCATTTGGATATTTATAACTAATATACTTATATACTATAAATACCAAGAAATTTGATGTATATTTATCATTCGCGGCCATAGAAAATTATCAACTTAAAAATTAGCCCCACATTGTATATTTATCCTACCAGATAGCCCTACATTGTGTATTTATCCTACCAGACAGCCCTCACTTTGGTATGGATTTATGTGATGCCTCAGCCAGCACCCCCTTGTGAATTAATGCCCCCACACCCTTGCGAATTATCCCCAGCTCCACGTTGTGTATTTATGTCACCCAGCCAGCCCCCCTTTAGTATCGTGTCAGCCCTGGCACCCAGACTGGAAGCAAAAGACTTGCCATGTTTTCCCCCCAAACAGCCTCTCTGTGGCATCTTTGCCTCAAACAGCCTTCCTGTGCCACCCCTAAAGATGTCACAATTATTTATTTTTCTTATACTGTCAAAATGTAATAATATTTTTTATATATATATATATATGTATATATATATATATATATATATATATATATATATATATATATATATATATATATATATATATATATACACATACACATGCTGTTAATGCAACAATGCTGACACTGTCTTTATCAGCTCTGCAGGCCCCATGAGCCCCATAGGTTTATTTCTGTTATTTTAGTCCACTGTCTCACTGGGCAAAATAAGCCTCACTTTTAGGTGTTAATAAGACTGATAAATCAACATTAATGTCTACTCTGTATTTTGGATCCACTTGATGTTATTTTAATGGACAAAATTTGCTCTTCTTTCTATGGAAATTTCTAAGTGACCCCAAGCTTTGGAGCAGTAGTGTATATGTGTGGGTGTGTGTTTGTGTGTTTTATTCTCTGACAAAAATGCACAGAATAAGAACATTAATACGTAGGCCTGACTGTTTCTCTTAATGCTTTTCTCTTCAGCAATTCACTGTTTGCAAACTGCAACCAACAGACAGAGAATTGCAGAATAACCTGTATTTCTTGTTCGCACTCTATACTATACACACTGTACTGCATATTTATTTACTCTTCTGATCCACAGAGTAGGTGTAAGAACAAGTTTCTCAATTTATATCTACATACATTTGTCACCCCATTTAGCTAAGCATTTACATAGCATGAGTGACATTTTATACTGAAGTCGGTTATGGAATCACATTAAGATCATTCAGAGGCCCTAAGCATATGGATTTTGGGGGCACATTCATACCCGCAAATACTGCACAAAATCAGCTTACCATTCAGGCACCTGTTTCTTTCTTCCTCACATATGGTACGAGCTGCTTCAATAGTAATGCAAAGTGACATCACATTTTGTGACCTCGCTGAGCACCCATCTATCGGATCCTATATCCCAGAGAGTGTGGAAACTGCTGGTATGTTACTGCTAGGTCTGGCAAAAGACCCATTATCAGTGGGATAACTTGGTACCTGCTAAGTAGATCCAGACCCTTTATTAAAGCTGGGATTGAACTGGTGTCTATAGACTAAATGTGCTGTCTAAAAACTAGACTTTTACTGTTAAAGCCGATCACAAGCTAAATGTATACTCATGAGCACTCAACCACCAGGGCACAAGCTCAATAAAAGTTTGCTAACCATTCTAAGTCACCTACATATTTAGTGTCCTACACATTCTAGTCTAAATCGATGAGGAATGTGTATCAGGATCCCAGCTATATTGATTTTAGCACGCCAGCAAATGGTGAGCAGGGGCATATAATGGCGACTTCCAACTCTCCTAGACCATCCATCAAAACACACTACTCACAACGTGTATTCATCCAAAATTAGAAATGTATTGTGGAGTTTACAGAGAATGCCAGGATTTACAATTACAGTTTAGCGCGAAATGCGTTGGGTGTGGTCTGACTGTCCACATGCTGGTGTTTGCTAGATACGCCACAATTAATTTCTATTTTAGGATGAATACACTTTGTGAGTATCAGAGTGATTTGCTTTCGAGTCCATTAAAATACCCTTGAGTCGATTATTTTAACAGTGTTACCTTTTTTCTGTATGAGGCCAGGCTCTAATTCAGCAAGGGTCCCAGGGGTGGGTCAAACGAGACAAGTGGAACAGCCTCCCATTAGAAGTAGTAGAGGCTAATACAGTGTGGGAATTAAAACATGTATTGCATAGGCATTGAGCTATCCTGAATTGAAGACTAGACCTAAAACTGATTAAGTCTTTACATCAGGAAAAATAGGCAAACTATGGTTTTCTTATCTCTATGATTTAGGTTCCTTTACACAGCTCTGACTTCAAAAAAAGTCAATCATGCTGACTTATGTACTGGGAATTGCCATTTATATTACTGGCTGCCTATTGCACATTGTAAAGACATAAAGAATGATGGAACAGAACCTCAAACTTTGTATGCACATAAAATTAAAGTGAATTTACATGTTTAATGTTTTATTCTTTGGGGCATTTCTAGAGGATATTTTTCATTAGTTATTGTTTATGTTTTGTATTGTCTATTTTATACTAGATTGCCTAGGGTTTTATCAAACAATGATCTCACTGCTGGTTGACATATTTGCAAACATATTTTCTCATGTTGCTTAACAGATTTAGTGCTTTATAAGTGAGCGGTGTGTTTAATGATGAAAGGTCAATTCATTGCAGTAATATATTCCGGGTGTGGTTCTAACCTATAAATTTAGATGAAGTCTTCCCTTATTCATCAAAAGACGTTGGCTAGCGTGAGGATAACAATTGTTGTCTGAGGATCATTAGGCCCCACACCTTTTTCTATGGCAGTTGCAAAACCTTCCTTGGAAACACAAGAGTTTAACTCTAGTAATCTTGAGATAGCATTAGCTTTTAAGTAGCTAGAACTCGAGTACTGGATTCTTTAGTGAATATAAATGCCCTAATGTATCTTAAGGCAAATTTGCTTAAATTTCTTTAAAATTGAATAAGTTCCTTATCAGTTGCGAACGTTCGCCACTGCCAACAAGCAAGAAAAATACCATTTCCTCAGATAAACTTTTGGATACAGAAACAATGCAAAAACATTCTGCAAAGATAAAGATAACATGACGGTTTATAGAAAGTAACAACCATAGTCATGTGTTATCATCCACTAAGAATCTCACAACGTTATGCCCCATAATGGCCAATGAATTCCTAAATGCCCAATAAAAACCTGTACATGCCATAAAAAAACACTGTGGTGGGTGTCGCGTGGGCTGCAATAGAATAAGTCCCTCTAAAATGTTAATATAAGCAATCAATTCATTTTATGGATTGACCATCATTTTTAACAACATTATAAAAGCACAACATGTACTGTTTAAAGACAATATACCATAGATAGTTTAACACTGTCATATGCAGAAAACTGTCCCTGTTCTAGTTATGTGTTAAAACAATATTCAGTGAAATTAATAAATAACAGACATTGTTGTTATCATTTTCTACCAAGTATGTACGTTTTCACAAATTTCATAATTCGTATTGAAAGTGAGAAATCAAGGTTGGCACTAGTGTATCTAGTACCCTAGACAAATTATGTTTCCAATCAGGGGCATTGCTAGGTCTCAAAAACTCAACACCAAGTCTATCAGCTTTATACACCCCATTTTAACTCTATAATGACTTGCCCCAGCAGGGGCGTACCTAGAGTTTTTGGTACCTGGGGCGGATCCTGTATGTGGCACCCCCCCCCACACACACACACACACACACACACACACTTTAAAACTGCATAGCTTCTATCGTTATATACTGGCGCAGACATTGACGGTGGTACAGGATAACTGCTATGATTATATACTGAGGCAAACATTGACGGTGGTACAGCATAACTGCTATGATTATATACTGAGGCAGACATTGACGGAGGTACAGCATAACTGTTATCATTATATACTGAGGCAGACATTGCCGGTGGTACAACATAACTGCTATCATTATATACTGAGGCAGACATTGCCGGTGGTACAGCACAACTGTTATCATTATATACTGAGGCAGACATTGACAGTGGTACAGGATAACTGCTGTCGATATATACTGAGGCAAACATTGAGAATGGTACAGCGTAATCCCTATCACTATACATTGAGTCAGACATTGATGGATGTGGCGTAGGCCTACCACTTCAGTGATTACAACCTCCCTATGCCATGCTATACCCCCACACACTTACACATCCATGCCATCACACACACACACACATTTTTGGAATCTCAGAACGGCCCTTTGTTAATATTTTTGGACCGGGTGGCGGGGACTACCCAGGTGAGTCTCATAACCCAGTGCACTGCATTAATTTGTGGCCGGTTAGAGCGAGATCATGCCCCGAAGAGAGACACTAGGGCTAAAGCGCGGCGTTTGGGGCTATGAAGTTGAGATTTGGGGCTCCAGTATAATAACCCCCTCCACACACACACACACACACACCTGTGACATCCCTGATTTCCAACACCTTGTCAAGCATGCATTGACATTGCTAACATAGTAAGGCACTTCCTGGTGGCATCCCCTGGGCTCAGATCCCCAAGAATCTACTTGGCCTATGAGGGAGAGTTTACCTTAAGTTTAATGATGTATTGGATAATAGTCAGTGTAAGATATTCAGCCCTTAAATTACCAGAATATGATGTCTCCATGTATCATGTCTCCATGGAACAAAGAGTCAGAACTATAGGAAAGATGAATACATGTGCAGGAAATTTGCTTTGGAAAAAATACACTTGTTACACAATCCTCTAGAGAAAAGACAACTGATCAAGTGTTCAGTGGAAAGAGGTCTTTAAATAGATAGGAATTCATTAGTGATAAAGTGCCATGGGTATACCGCCTAGCATTATATAAACAGTAACCTTTGCCACCAGAGTGCTGGCGGCATGAAAGTGGGAAGCTGACTAATTCTGCATCATCAAATCTGTTATTGTCTACTGAAAATAAATGTGAAATGTAAAACTGGATTCATAAAAAAGAAACTCAGTATTTTTTATTTTTGGAGGTCCACTCCAGCCCTATTTTTTCAGGTAAAATACATATTGGAGACAATTTTATGGACGCTAATGCATTTACTACATGCAGATAAGGGCATATTTAAACATTATAGGGACAAAGGAGAGTGTTGTAGATCGAGGAAGAAAATATAAGACAAAAAGGAAATCTAATGTTCAACATTTGATGTAATAAAGCCATATTCTATGTTAACAGATTTATGGTTATAATAAATTAAAAACTGCATTTCCTTATATGTATAAAATGAGAATTTCTTCTAGGCATAATGTTTTGAAAGACTTGGCTTATAAGGCCTCAGATCATTTATGATGGTCAAACCATTAAAAATAGGCCAACAAACAAATGGTACATGAATGTAACAAACAAGCTGACTATTTGCATGCATGGTGGACCTGTAGCCTTTTAACTCCAATTTGAAAAAAAAAAAAAACATTTTAATAGCAAGAGCCTGACAGATTCTCAATGACCTATGGTAGCCCTTTTTTTTCAAGATGACCTGAAGCCTGAATTAACACAGGTCCAGCAGCACCTCATCCACAGAATGTGACAGCAACCACCCAAGCCATAGCAAAGCACTGGAAAAGTCTGCTACCAACACAAACCAAGATATACAGCAACATTTGGAATGTTTTTTTTCATGGAAAAATGATACAGCCTGACAACACGACAAGATGGAGTTCTTCCACATGATCTGGGAGCTGTGTACCAACTCTTACAAATCTGGATTGTAAGCTCACCTGAGCAGGGCCGTCCTCACCCGTTGTTTCTGTAAGTCAGATTGTTATGTTATTTACTATTTGTCATGTCCTGTCTACCCATTGTACAGCACTATGGAATAAGATAGTGCTATATAAAACAATAAATAATTAAATACTGTGAGAGGGCTTTTCTTTTTCCATTTTTGTATTTGTTTCTGTTCTTTTCTGGGTACATTTTGTTGTTTTTTTTCTCTCTTCTGGTTCTTATCACAGGTATTTTAGCACATGATCCCCGCTAAAAGGAAAACAGGAATTACTAGCCCACCTGTAACACCTTGTTTTGTAACCGTAAGTACCTGATGGACAGAAGATTTTCGTATTGAACAATGTACAATCAACGCAAATTATACCTTGCGAACGTTATTGTCACCCTCACATTTGTGCAATGTACAATTTCATGCCCCGCTATTTCAGTTGTTACCTTTACGTTGAAAGACAATCACAAATGCCATAAAAGAAACCTTTAACTAACAAATAGCCTAACAAACTCACAACACCTCTTACACAAGTGGTACAGAGATTTAAACTCCAATCCAAGCAATATAATTTGTTTTCATCTATTCACCTTACATAGCTCTGTAATTAACTAAATCTATCTCCCTCACATGTGATGTCAGCAATGAGAACAGATTAACCCTTGCCCTTGTGTGGAGCCAAGGTGATATTTGTCTGTGTTTGATTTGTTTTAATACAAAATCCTTTCAGATTTAATTACTGCAAAGATGAAGGAGGCCTTAATTGAACTTAGATAATGATAACGCACTGGCAATGGGTTTCTTCTCGTTACGGATACATTGATAGATACATTTATATAGATATATACATAAATATAATTGCACAGGATATTGGCTGCCACTGATCCTAGGAATTCCCTAGCCTAGATTGACAGATGACATTTGTTGGAATAAGTAAATCTACCAACAGATGGTTCCGTAAAGAATGTCTGCAGATATACAAAACTCTGGGAGATCAGAGGGTAATAACGTACAGTGTAGCTAGAAGCGGCGCATTTCACAGCAATTCTGCTGTCTCAGTGTAGAGACCTGCATGTGACCGAAGAAAACTGAAATCTTGTAAACTTCATTGTTCTGGGAATAAGCACGTGTTCAAATTGTGCCTGAATTTATAAAAAGAATGAATTGTTCTGGTATAACATTATGCAATGACAGACAACGTGGGAAGTGAATCAATGTAGCCTGTTGCTGTCATAGGGTCTGTGGTGACAAAAGGGTTAATGAAAGGATAGGTCCGTGTACAATTAAAA
This sequence comes from Spea bombifrons, assembly GCF_027358695.1. Lineage (NCBI taxonomy): Eukaryota > Metazoa > Chordata > Amphibia > Anura > Pelobatidae > Spea > Spea bombifrons. The sequence continues at coordinate 130,342,884 of NC_071087.1, read as the reverse complement.
CATTGTTTCTGAGAGACTGATGAATTTCATATACCGTATTTGCTCGATTATAAGACGAGGTTTTTTTCAGAGCAAATGCTCTGAAAAATACCCCTCGTCTTATAATCGGGGTCGTCTTCTAATCAGACCTCAAATAGAGGTCTGATTAGGAGACTAAGATCCAGATCCCCCGCACCGCTGCAGGGGACCTGGATCCTCCTGTCGTCGCCCCCCCACACACACACACACACTTACCGGTGCTTCCGGAGGTGAAGTTGGCAGCGGGGGTTTGTATGCGTCCGTCGCAAATACCTTCCCCGACTGTCAGAGTTCCAGAGTTCCTGATCTCTGACAGCCGGGGAAGGTATTTGCGACGGACGCATACAAACCCCCGCTGCCAACTCCACCTCCTTCCGGCTGCCGCGGAATGAGACGTCAACCCGCTGCCCCGGCAATACAGCAGGAAATTGGAAGCACCGGTAAGTAAGTAAGTAAGTAAGTAAGTGTGTGTGTGTGTGTGTGTGTGTGTGTGTGTGTGTGTGTGTGTGTGTGTATAGGGCATTTCTGGAATGCCTTACACCCCTATATGCCACTCTGGCACTTAGGGGGTTAAAAGGCATATTATGGGGCAGAGTGGCATATAGGGAGGTATAAGGCATTTCAGGAGGCAGAGTGGCGTTAAGGGGGCATTTAATAGTGCACTCTGCCTCCTGAAATGCCTTATACCTCCCTATATGCCACTCTGCCCCATAATATGCCTTTTAACCCCCTAAATGCCAGAGTGGCATATAGGGGTATAAGGCATTTCTGCAGGCAGAGTGCTCTATATAATGCCTTTTAACTCCCTTAATGCCACTCTGCCTCCTGGAATGCCTTATACCTCCCTATATGCCACTCTGCCCCATACTATGCATTTTAACCCCCTAAATGCCAGAATGGGATATAGGGGTATAAGGCATTTCTGGAGGCAGAGTGGCACATAGGGGGTCAAAAGGCATACCATGGGGCACAGTGGCATATAGAGGGTTAAAAGGCATATCATGGGCCACAGTGCCATATTGGTGTGGCAAGCCTGGGGGCAGATGTGCGTAACTGGGGGACAGGTTGGAAAATACAATAGAAAATATAAAAGAAATAAAAACAAAAAAAAAATATTTTTCTCAATCATAGCTTTTATTAAAAAAAATAGTTTACATGAATTAACATTTACTGGTAAAACTTTTTTCCTTTAGGGTCGTCTTATATTCAGGCTTTTTCTTTTTTTCCTAAGTTAATATTCAGATTTTGGGGGGTCGTCTTATAATCAGGGTCGTCTTATAATCGAGCAAATACGGTAATTGTTTTGGTGGGGATATTTTAAGAATTCTAAAGTTATGCAACCAGGCAAGAACTAGAGGGCAAACACATTTTATTCATGAAAAATGATTTTGTTACAAACAGAAAACTGCAATGTCAATTGTCCAAAATGTATTGGTATGTCCCCTTCAGCATACCACAAGGGCGTAACTAGACACCACAGGGCCCTGGTGTCCACCAACGTCAAGCAAAATGTGCCACCTCTGCCCCTAAACAGCTTGTGAGAGAGACTTTTACCCCAAACAGCTTATCTGTGCCATATTTGGCTGCAAACAGCTTGTCTGTGCCATCATTGAGCCTTCCCCTCCTCCAACATACACTCTGGCACACAAATGTAAACACACTTACACACATTCACACATGCTAACCCACACACTTACTCATAATCACTCTTACACACTCATTCAAACACACACTCCATCACATACCACACACTCACACATACATGCTCATACACACTTATACATAGACATTCATTCTGCCATACACTTATACATAAACAGTCATGCACACTTACACTTATTCACAGACATGCATGCTCACATACATACAAACATACATAGATACTTCTTCCCGTCCTTCCCTTACCTCTTATCCACACCTCTTTACCAGTTTCCAGTCTGCTGCTCGTTTCACCACAGGATCAACCATAGTTTGGAGTGAAATGGGCAACCACAAGGAAACATAATCAATCAGTATGATAACAGGTCCCATTATCTGAAATGAAAGCAATCCACAGCCGTCTGCCAGACCCCATCTCAGTTTTCTGCCAGACCCAGTCTCCATCTCCTGCCACCTGCCAGAATCCATTTCAGTCTCCTGTGATCTGCCACACTCAAACTCCATTTTGTGCCACCTGCCAGACCCTGCCTCAATCTCCCCTGCGTGCTAGACCCCATTTCAGTCTCCCACCATCTTCATATTCTGTATCAGTCTCCATTTTGTGCCATCTGCCAGACCCTCATCTCAGTCTCCACCAGTGTGTCCCTTGTTTAGCCTGCAGATAGCACCCAAAAAGAGAACAAAGGCTGTAGCAGATAGCTGCCTTTAATCGGGTGCTCCTGAATCTACTAGTCCCATGCAAGGACCTGACTGAGCACCTGTCCCTGCACAGAGACTCCTGCCAGACCAGTGCCTGCAGTTGTGAACATATTAAACATTGCCTCACATTCCCAAACAGACATAAGCCCTACCAAATCCTACAATTTGAATGGGACCATGACCAAAACATTCATGGGCCCACCGAGCCAGTGAACTGCACGAGGATTTGTATGTCCTAAATATTCTCTCAATCCTTGGTATCATTGCTCATTTAATGTTTTTATTTACAAGTGTCATATAGGCAGTTAAAACTCAAAACATTTTCCCAAAAATTATTGACTGATTGAGATAAAAAACAAAGGTCAAAAGTATTAAATAATTTTTACTAATATGTTTTTATAATTTAACTGAATTTCTACTACCCCTCAGGTTGTGTTTAATTTACCTTTTCTTAATATATCATCATCTATTTCTACTCATTTTGGCCAGCATACAGTATATATATATATATATAAACATCTGGCTATGTTTATTGCAATTATGTGTGCAAATGGTAGATGGAAACAGAAAATCAATTTATGCACCTCTTTTACAGAGTACAGTTTTGGCTCAAAACCACTACATTTTATGTATTGACTTTTCTTTTATTGTGTTTATTAAAAACAACACATTTCTTAAATTACATTGTGAAACAAAACACTTACCAATGCCATGTTGAGACACAGTACAAGTTGTAATGGTATTAGCAGGTTAGCACAGAACAACAGCAGGTCTTGCTGTGTTCCACCACTGGTCTTGTTTTGCTTCACAAGTGGATCCTACAGAACTTCAAAGGATTTGGACTGGGAAATTATTTTTATTCTCTGCTGCACACACACCAGTTCAGGAACAGGTTGAATTACAAAGCCCTATGCATGCACATCTTGTTCTTAGTAACTGCAAAAAAATTACATTTTGTTTGAGATCCTAGTATTACATGTATTGTTCAGTCTGGTTAACCTAAGCTGATAAATGATTTGGAAATATATTTTTACAAGATGAATCTAATTTCATAGAAAAAAAGATAATATCTCGGCAAACATGTCAGGCTCTAATACTTGCCTCAAAAAAACAACAAAAAAACAAACTAATATTACTTAATTTAAAAAAGGCTCTGCTAGAAGATGCAAGGACAATAGAAATTCAACGAACAGGATTTGTGCAACGAGTTTAAATTATTGGCAGAACCTAGCTAACATAACACTCAATCAATGTGAAATCCAGCATGCAGGCAGGGTTGGAGTAGCAATGGCGAGGTGGCCCTGATACGCTACAGAGTTGGAAGCATGGCTTTGTCCAAAATGTCTTGGTTTGCTGAAGGAGACACTTACCAAGACATTTTGGTAAATAAAGTCATGGTTGGGTGGGTTTGGTGTGGAAAAACTTGACTGACCACATACAGCCCTGACCTCAACCCCATCGAACATCTTTGGGATGAACTGGAACGCAGATTGCAAGCCAGGCATTCAACATCAGTGCCTGACCTCACAAATGCTATTCTGGATGAGCTAAAATTCTCACAGAAACGCTCAAAAGTATTGTGGAAAGTCTTTTCCGAAGAGTGGAAACTGTTATAGCTGCAAAGGGGGGATCAACTTCATATTAATCTATGTCATAAAAGTCCCTGTTGGTGTAAGGTCAGGGGCCCCAATACTTTTGTCAATACAGCTAAGTTGTATTGATTTTTTAGTTGATGTTTTATAATGGGGGGTCACTGGTGTATTCTTGCCTAGGTTGACTACCCCTCAGGCAGCAGATTCTTTACCCATTACCTTGTGCATCCAGGAAAGCTGAGAGATCTCAGACCTACATGCACAGAATATATATAAAACTCAAAATAGATGTAGGAAAAGTATCCACTCATCATGGAAATACTTTCTTACCCTTGGTGGCTTTATGTACAATTGCTGTAAATAACTCGGAGAAGCTTCAGGTAGTACCCCAACTGCCCCCTTCCAGCACAGCCAGTCAGCACTCAATATGGATAATGTGTGGCCATATGTGCGTATGTACTATCAGAAAAAAGCAAATCCTAAAACACCAATAAAGCAAAGATCCAATAATTTAATAGATCAGTCAAAAAACTTCCTAGCCACAAGATGGCAGTCTAACTACTGCCTAGATCAACCTTCTTCATAGGCCTAAGACATAATGTGTTTTCGGCCATTTATGGCGCCTACATTATTCTTAAAGTATAGTTTAAAAAATATTTTTTTTCCTCTGTAAACTGTTTCAAATGTTTTCATTAGTATGCTTTAATTATTTCCAGGAATTCACCAAGGTTATTATATGTATCTGACTGACACCAGCTCGCAACCAACACAGATTTGATTTAGTTATACCAGAGAATGTCTGAAAATGACCTCTCTCCCCTTAAATCATCCATAACTAAACACTTTTGGGGAGTAACAGATAATTTAGGGGAGATTTGGATTTTTCATTTTACTTAGATTTACTCTGAACTCACTGCAGTGAATAAACTCCAGTTCAGCATTCACATCATCCCTTATGGTAAATCATTTTACAACCACAGGTTTTAGTAAGAAACTTTTGCTCTAATCTCTGTAGAAGCTGCTAGCCGTTTACACACTGTGTAATGGAAAACTGCATAATGAAATCTCTGTAATGACCTTGAATACAGTTAAACATAATAGTTATTTCACCGTCTTGGAATATTTATTCTAGAGAAAACAAACTTGCGTTGGAAGGCCCGTCACAAGAGCTTGTAATATGAGAGAAATAAAAATGCATTGAAAAAAGACATATAACTATGGTTATTTTTACATTTAAGAGCAAAGATACATAACATCTTTCTCATCTAATAAAAAGGCAACATAAATATCCAAATTTTAAGCCTTCACTCCTTTGGTAATATGGATCTATTAGATCAGTCAACGGTTGGTACACCTTAAATCTGGGTAAGATAGCATAGCTTCAGGACGTACTTCTGACTCTGACCAGCTTGACATGAGGGGAAGAGAGTGAATCAGAACAAACCCAGAAAAAACTGCTCTGTCCTTGCAAATTCCCAATATATTTTCCAATTGCAACAGGGTTTAGGATTTGAGCCTTTTGGCTCTAGTCCAGCACAATGACATAATTGCAATAATTAAAAAGTAGGCTAATGACACTAAATGGTCAGGTCAAGGTCTATGTGATATTTTCTGCAGAGCAAGATGAGGCTTGGGGACCAATATCATTTACATTTATAGAATCATAAAAAAAGACATTTTACTTTTATCACATAATCCTAAAATGTTAATGTAGTAAAGATGTGTTACTCGTATTTGGGCTGCAGTGTGAAATAATGATCAAAAGATTGCTTACAATTGTCAAATAAGACCATTCAAAGTTGACACCTATGGAGCGTTCATTCTGCATGGTGGTCTTTGACAAATGCAAGCCAATCACTAGACTTGGACACTGGCCAAGTCTTCGGGTTTGTCTTCGTGTTCATGAAAAAAAAACTTGTTTTCCACGAATAGTCGACTTTTCTTGTGTTCTTTTCGGGCGAATATTCGTTTTTGGTGTTAGATTTTCTCTTAGTTTCTGACAGTTTTCTAGCAGGGTTATTATGGGGTTAACGCGGTAACAGTATGCAGCAGCTTTGGCACCAGAAATTTAAAGGTCCGTAAGAGCGACTCTATTGGTCTCCTGCAGGGGCCTCCTCTGGCATTAATCAATGAAGGGCAGCTGCTCTTTATTGGTTGATGTCAGACAAGTCCCCTGGCAGCAACCAATGAGCAACTCTGAGCAATTTGGTTTAGGAAGAACGAGGATTTTAGTTCCCCCTGGCAAAGAGCAGGGCAAGGTACACCTGTGAGCAGCTTGGCCTGGGGAGACCCATGGCATCAGAATTTAAATTTTAACGGTCCATAAGAGAGATCCTATTGGTCGCCTGCAGAGGGCTCTTCTGGCATCAACCAATAAAGGGCAGCTGCTTTGTTTGAAAGATAAAAACACAACGCTCGTGTTAGTTTTAATGTTCTTGTCACGGACTGGGTCCAAACAGATGACTGAAAGGACCCAGCACGCCCAAAGATTGTGTGCAGGAGTCACAGTGTAGTAGTGGAGTTGGACAGGGCCTGGTTGCAGGGTGACAACACTCACCCAGGTGTTGAGCACCTAGGGTTGTGCAGCCAAACACCAGCGCCCTGATATAGCAGCGGATGACGTCCAGAATGAAGTGAAATCCTGCAGGCACCCTGGAGCAGGCATGAACATATCACTAGAATCACGTGCTGGATGCTGCAGGCTGGGAGTATGGAAGCTAAGCAAAGGGTATTGCAGAAACATAACATGCAAGGGACAGGGAGACCAGGCACGAAACATAACCAGACAAGATATACATGTTACAGGGCACTACAGTGAACCAGACAAGGAATAAACATTACTAGAAAAGATATACATGATACAGGGCACAACAAAGGACAGGGAACAAGGCAAGGAACACAAGGGAAGGAGTGAGGAGCCGGAATCCTCGGTCGCTTCTCCTTAAAGCAAGGATAGGCCATATTGACTAGGACATGGGGTGAGGAGAGAGGAACCAGAATCCTCAGATGATACAAGGAAGAAGGGCAAAGGTACATAAGAGACAGACAAACATGAATACAGAAACTAGCCTAGAACTACGTGATAACAATTGGAGATTCCGTCACATGATATGGCCATAGTATGCTTAGCCCACCACTACGCCAAAGTACTCCAATAACAGTGGGTCCTAACGCTAATCCCTGCTGACAGTGGTACGAAACAAACCAAACATGTAATCCAAACACATAGCACTGAGACATACCTTTAGACTGCAGACTGAGACAAACAGAACACACAGGTGGAGCACACCTTATAAAGGAAACAGAGCTGAAGCAGAAACAAGGAATGGAAGGTCAGAACAGAGCAAAAGGAAATCCAGGAATGGATCAAAGCAAAACAGAGAAACTGAAGCAAGACAGATATGCAGCTCCGCAGCCTGGGCAGAACGTGACAGTTCTCCTGAATATGAACTCACAAGTCTACTAAGCACCACAATAGAATAATGCCAGTGTATGAATTCTATAGGGTAGGTTGCTTCAGTTCCCAAACACTGTCCAGCATCATGTAGAATAGCTAGGTCTTCACTTCTAAATAGCAGAGATTGGTAATGGTTTTTTTTTACGAAAAATCCTACCCAAAACTTTAAACGTTTGTGTTTTTTTGTTACAAATTACATAATTACATATAATGACTTCCATTATACTTTCATTTTTCCATTAAACTCTGACCTTTTAGCCATACTGTGTTTCAGACTCAGAAGCACTCTGGCAATAAAAGCTTGTGGATGTTTGTCGAGGAAACATGATAATACCACTTAATTCTATGTTATGGGATTTCTGAAAGTGTCTTAAAAAGCTTAATGTTTGATTAGTCTGTTTCATGTAATAATATTGCCCAGAGGGATCTTAAGTAAAGTGAAATCATTTGTTTATAATATAAATATTCACAACTCAGAAAAGATAAAATGAACATGCCACTTGAATAATGTAATAGTACATTTGCAGAGCATAACAACTATCACAAATAGCAAAAGAGTGGAAGGAAAATAATAATTATCGGTCATTTATTTTTTTTTATTTGGTAGAACTACAAATTTTGCATTTCCTTTCATGTGAATTGAATCTGATTTTTTTGGGACACATCACCCGTTATATATACCTCGGAACGTCTCAGGGTGGACCACCTGAAGCTCTTGGTCTTCTGGAGGAATGGTTTCAGAGAGAGGCAGGGCTAGGCTTGTATGGCAAGGTTAGTCCAAGGCTGTATTAGAAAGTAGAAGAGTAGTGTGCCTATGTACATAATAAGTAGACTTGAGCATTGAGCAAGTCTTCGTGTTCTTCTTTGTCTTGCTGGAAAAAAAAACACCTTTGTATTCCACGAATATTCACCCATTCCTGTGTCCTTTTCAGGTGACTATTCATGTACGTTCTTAGTGTTCATTTTTCTCTTCGTTTTCTGCCAATTTTCTAGCAGGGGTTAATACGGAGTTAGCGCGGTAAGGCTAGGTTTCCACTTGGTTTTTTTTTGCTAAAAACGCCCATAAAAACGCCAATTCAGCCACCTGGCGTTTTTTTTGTGAAAAAACGCTGCAACCAGATGTTAGCTGTTCTTCAATAGGAAATCGCAAAATGCCATTTCCACTTGGCGTTTTTCTGTCTGGCGTTTTTTCAGTCCTCTTTGGCGTTTTTCTGCTTTTTTGGGCTCTGTGGCAGTTTTTCAAAATCGCAGCATGTTGACACTCTGGCGTTTTTTGCAAGGAAATCTTGGCGTTTTTCTCCAATAGAAGTCTATGGGAGAGAAAAAACGCCATGAAAAAGCCATGTGGGTTTATTGCCTTGGCGTTTTTTATGGCGTTTTTTCCACAGTTACAATGCAGAGGATGGACCCAGTATCTGTGTGTCCTACAAGAAATAGGCTGAAAACAAACAGTTTCACACAAAACAAAGTCCTGGACTGGTTCATATTGAATTTTACACCATTTGGAACAAACATGCCATTACAAACAAACATACGCGACCGGATCCTGCGTGCCAAAAGCAACAGCAAACAATTTGCACCATCATTTGGGGCCAATCTTCCCAGAGGAGCAGACATTCGGAATAAAGCATGCCTTACAAACCACAGAAAAGAGACAAAAGGGTCTACCAAGTAAATGACATCAGGAGAGGGCAGATACTTGCCATTTATCCTAATCCCTTTTAGCTGGGTGAAACTTCTAACTTGTAGAGGCTGGAAAAACTGCCTAAGGTCAAAAAAAGCAATTTCCACAGAAAGGCTAAAACGCCAGAAAAAACTGCAGAAAAAACGCCAAAACGCAGGTAAATGCAGTGGCAGTTTTCTTGGCAGTTTTCCTGGCGTTTTTTATCAAGAAAAAAACGCCGGACAAAAACCCAAGTGGAAACCTAGCCTAACAGTAGCAGCAGCTTTGACGCCGGGATTTTTTTGCAAATGCATGGGTGGATTCTGCAGAATCCTTCCTTTCACCACCCCAGCAGTGTCCTGCAGAGAAGCATTTGGCTCCCTGCATGTGATGTACTGGCCTCCAGTGTGCTCCAGCGCTGGCTCCGCTGCATGCAGCTTGCAGGAGTCTGTTTAGACACCAATAAATCCATATACATATAAAGACATATAAAGCACTACACTGCAGTATGTGGAATATATGTTCAGAAAGGATTCAGCTGCTCAGTTATTCATCCTACATATATACCAGCCAACAGTCCCAAATTTCTCATTACCGTCCCATTTTTGGGGTCCTGTCCCATCAAATTCAGGTCTGTCCCAGCATACAAATACTGCCTTTGTACAGTGCATTACACTGTGCACACACAGCATTGCGTTTTAACTGTGTACATCTAAGACACAGGCAGCCTAAATGCTTCTAAATGAACTCCAAACTACCCCGCTTCTATACTGGGTAGCCTAGAGCTCAATGCTGCAGGGTCATGCAGAGTGCCCGGCCCGCCCTCTTTAGACCCCGTCCCGGTATCCAGGAAAGAACAATGCCTACATATCACAAATATCGTTATTGCATAAAGAAGGGGTACACTAAAGCCAAGGAATTTAGATATGAGCCTCTAATATAGAAGGAATTAAAGCATGCATGGGATCGGCATAAAGGTATCCTGCAGATAAGACCAAGGACTGATTAGGGTCCGAGTCTTTATATGAGGAAAAATGTGCAAAACACTAGATGGGCGGAATGGTTATTTTCTAAAGCATAATCCTTTAATCCTATAATATATAAATATATATAATCCTATATTGTGTCTAGTTCTTATACAGATTTCAAAATCCTGGTGTTATGAGTTGACAGATCTTTTTGGATTAAAAACTAGATACATGTGGCTCCACTTTCAGGTATACTGAGTGTTTATTTTTGTGACATTGTAGTCACGTATTTGAGTTGGCAGGGTATTTCATAAAACAATGGAATAATTTTATTTCTCTGAAATTCAGAGCCAAAGCTACCCACACCGACTTTTAATCTGACCTTCACAGTATCAGTATTGTTGAAATGACAAAATATTGCAGATCACTGTTTGTGGTAACTAACTTGGTGCTAATGAGCACAAGGAGAGATGTTCTTTGTATGCTCCTATGGTTAAATTCTATAGCGCTGGTTTCACTGGGGTGATCCAGAAGTATTTGATACTAATTAAGAGTCTGTTCATGAAACTACACGCTTACCTTACAGAGAGGGACCTTGGCATGTTTTCCCCAGTGGAGATGTCAAGCTGTCCATGTCTACTTGTTAATGAGTAGCCTAAGTGGAATATAGTCATTGATGGACTACCAGTCCATTTAGGTGGCTTCTTAAAGAAAATAAATCATGAAAATGTGTTTAAATAATAATTAATAATAATACAATGTATTGATTTATTTAGAGCCATAAATGTAATCATTTCAGGGCCAATCTGTGCCAAAAAATGTGTTTTTCACTCATTACAGTATTCTAGTAGATTTCTTTCCAAGGATATGTACAAGTTCAAAAACAACCTGTGATTGGTATTGAGTTCAGCAATGGGTATGCCAAGTTTTTTGAACGTTGTGGGATCAAAATTGGAACATTACAGTTTTTAAACTTGGGATTTTGAGAAATCGCTCTGATAAGTGATTAGTGAGTAATAATTATCTATTACCAAAAAAAAAATGTTTTTTTTTTGTTCATCATTTGTTTTTTACCTTTGATGACCCCACTATGTCTATAGGGCAGCTGTCACTGATAGGAGTGGTGCACCAGGGTGCCCCTGGTTTGTGGAGGGGGCTGCTGCCCTCCTGGACCTGCTGACCTCCTGCTGCCCAGCTACTGGTAGAGTTTCCCTATGCCAGCTATTTGTCGATGGTACACCCCATGCAGGGTCTTGGCTTGCCACGGTACTTCCTCCACTTGCCCTTCCTTCCATGTCTTGTGCTGGTTCAGGAATTTTCTCAGCCATCTTTGAGTGCCACCATACTGATGTACTCCCAGACTCTACACACCTCCTTTCTGGCTGGTGTACAACCCAGAGACTGAGATATCCATATACCAAACTCACAACTCACCAAACGCACTCATCTACCTTTTCATTATGGTGAAAACCAACCCAACCAATTGTAATCATCTTGCTGACCTAAAACTGAGAACAAAAGGCAATCAAAATGTACTTCAAAAAGAAGGTACAAAACACAATGGTAAATTTAATGCTTTAATATGGTGCTATTTGCAAAATTAACATCGGTGAGGAAGTGAATATCCAGATGGTCTCGGGATATGTCCTTCAAAATAATGCGAGATGCTTCCCAGTGATCTCCTAAATCCACTTCCTAAAATGTAACCTATTGTATTCTTCTCCAAATAAAAGGAAAAACCTTATGGTATTTTGGAATTGACTTATCTCATATTGTTTATTGTTGCCCCTGGGGAATTGATACCTTCTTTAGCCTAGTGACAAACATTAGCCTACCAACTGAACCTCTTGATACTAATTAAGCAGATGAATTCTGCAAGAAGGTGTCAGCACATGACCAGAATCTCCCCCTGTCTCATGGGGGTTATTAATTATATTTTGTTCATGTCTTCATATTACAAAAAAGTTAGGTAAGTAAGTAATTTAAAGGAAAAACATGTTACAATCTTAAAGGATGCTGAATTTCTACACTGGTAGGCTTTAATATTCAGGACAATTGTAGGGTGAAAATAAAATTGACAAAATAAGAGGGATTTAAATTGGCATAATGGCAAGAAGACACTCGTACACGCCGTAGTGCCCATTATCCGATTTGTCCAAGCAGTCACAGCATGTTGTATAAAAAATATACTGTTTATATCTTTATTCACCTGCAAGAAACTGGATAACAAGCAGCTGTGCTAACAAATCTAATATTTGCAATACCAGCTTGACTGCAACCTTTACGGCATCAAAGTTCCCTTGAGAATAGGAATGGAATATATTATTCCTTTGTGTGTTGCAACATATTTTTATCTTCACTGAGAGTGTAGAAAAATGTGAACATTCACCTGGCTCCTATGAAGAACCAGGACTCCATTAATATAATTTGATTACATACAAAGCAGTGCATCAAGAGACAAGGTATATATTTAAATGTTATCAAATTTGATTCTTTAGTCATTTATTGCTGCAAGGAATTCTGTTTTTTTTTTTAAAGCAGAGAGTGGCCGTTACCAGTTTATCCATTAAAGTACACTAGGCACATGCCTATGGCTTCCCGAACTCTGACTCTAACCTAATTTGTCTTGTGTGCACGTATGTATGTGTCAGGGTATGTGTGTAAGAGGGTACAGAGGGACCCAGGATGGCCTTAACCTAGCTCTGAGAGCTGCGGAGAAACACAAAAAAAAATGTTAGCAACTAAAATACCTCATTTTAACACTTTTACTTCCAGCCTTTTGCTAAGCTATACAAATAAAAACACATACAAACGGACATGCAAATTTACAATGAATTTTAAGAGATTTTGTTTGAAAGTTGTTTTGTTCACCATACCTCTGCACAGATTTGCCATTTAAAAAAAAACAATTCATATGAATTGAAATGCATAAGTCTAGTGTATAGTGTTAGAGTATGTGTATAGTGTTAGAGTGTATGTGTATGCTTGCATATGGTATTAGCATGTTTGAGCGCATGGTGTTAGCAGGTGAGGACATGGTGGCAATGTGTGGTGTTAGCGTGTGTCAGTGTATGGTGTTAGGTGTGCTTAACAGAGTATGATGTTAAGGACGAATCTTAGGTTAGTGGCCCCTGGGAGAGAGTGTGTGTATGTGTTTTATTTACGGGGTTGGTGCACTGGAGAAAAACTGCAAATATGTGCCACTAACTCTGTACTCAACCTTGTTTCTGCCCCATGGCTTCACCATCACTACCCTTTAGAGAATACCATAGAGATTGAAGGGATTATTTTACATGTTGGGCCAAGCAACAGGATATAAAATGTTTATATATATTGTATATACTCCTGCATACATCTCTTTTTATGTCAGCTTATACTTATACTGTAAGAGTCGTGATTTCTGCAAATTGTGATTTCTGAAACGGTGTGTTTTTTATTTGCTTGGTCATCTAGTTGTACTATTTGTTTTCCAAGAAATATGTCTCAATATTTGCCGTCTTGGAACTTGGCCTCATCTACCTTTGCTCTGCTTAAAAACACGTTTCTAAAACCCTTGGTATTTGGGATGGCGGGTCTCCGTATGCTCCTGTGCAGTGATGGCCTTCGTCGCCGTCTTAAAACTATTAAAATATATATATTTTTTATTACTCAAGGCATATTGCACTCTGTAAATGGCAATATCCAGGACAAACCAGAGTTAACTGAAAAATAGCTCTATTACACAAGAACTTGGCTTATCTTAATTGACACAAGATAGGTTTCCGACCTTGCATGTACGGCATCAAGCTTTCTGATGGAAGCAAAGCAAGGCACAAGTGTGAAGTTACAGTCTGCACATCATTAAGGCTGATAGGAAACAAGTAGTCAAAATACATGTTTTAATGAATGTTGTTCTGACCTTCCAACAGCATTTAATCTGTGTAATCTTTATTCTGGAGAAGTAAAAAGCAAGCACCATATCAATACCAGCCAAGCATAAGTTGTTTACACTGGTTTAAATGTTCAACTCTCCCTTCCTTCTTGACTTGGAATTCAAGAATATGAAGTCTTAGAGTATGTTACTTTCTGAGAGGTTAACAGAAAAGGCATTTTTAGTTATGTGGCGTGCATGAAATACATGCATTTTCTACTATGTTTTTCAAAGTTTTATTGGCACGGAAAAGTGTTGGAAGACATTCTCTCTGGAAGATTAATCAGAAAACATGCAATATCCAGATAGGAACCGCATCTACACTGATAATTCCCAGTGCTGGATTAATGACTGAACGGCACCTTTTGGGTGAAGGAGAATGAGAAATAAAACACTAAATTAAAACTGTGTCTTTTGTTGTGGCACTGGCTATTTATTAGCCTAGGGTACCCTAAACAGGGATTACAGTATCATTTCTTATGGAACCCCTTCCTCTCTTACAGCAGAGAAGAAATGCTTACTTATGGGTAACATTTTAACGTGTGATCTTCAATTTATGGAAGCTTCTTTTTAGAACCGAGTCCCAAATGTCAAGTATTTTTGTCATTTCTGTTTTTAGAGATGCGATTGTGCCAGCAAGGTGCTGATTTATGGTATTTCTCACTCAGTTTCTAAATCTACTGCAGCCTTTTCATAACATACTGTTTTTTTCCAGCACACTGCTTAATACTAAGTTCATCAATCAATTTCACACTGAAAAGAAAGCAAAAACTACATACCGACTGAAGCTGGGAATTTGATTTCAAATACAGTTAACTAAAACAAAATCGGTATAAAGAGATAATTGGCCTAATTTTGGTACCCATGAAGTAGTTACAATTCAGTACCAAAATATGTTAGTTTACAACCATTTTTTTTTCTGGTAAAGCTATCATATTATCTATTTTCACTGTTTACTAAAAGAGAATAGCAAGTCACAAAGATGATTTGTCCAAAACATTATAAAACAGTATCATTGTCCACATGTACATTAGATAGTGACTAGGTGCAGGTCATTTTGATTTACAGTATATAACCTCCCTTTTATTCATATTCCAACCATTACGCAATCAGAAAGGGCCAATGTGAACCCCAATAGGAATATAAATGCTGGTCAGCTGGATTTGTTGCATTGTGGAAAAAAAATTTGTTCAGAACATGGAGCCAGATTTGTCAATAAACTAAAGACTAAAAAACAATTAGGTTTAGTATTGATTAATATGGCCTTTAGTATCTGTATGCTTAAGGGAATACATCTGAACATATACAGTGTGTGTGTGTATATATATATATATATATATATATATATATATATATTTTTTTTTTTTTTTTTTTTGATACACCTTAGCATAATTTGTATAAATTCCAAAATTCCAGCATTGTGTGATCCCCGTATGGAAATCTTGCAGCGTTCACTGAGCTCTTGTGTTTCTCAAATTGCTTGGTATATGAGATCACTCTTAATGAGCCAGTACTTAGCTTCACAATACAATAACCATGATTAAAGATTGGATCAGTCTGCATAACCTCCTCAGAATTGGACGGGAGTGTTTGTAAATGTCATGTATATTGGCTTTTGAATATGGGCTCAGGGGTTGACAAACAAATCACACTGGAAATGAAAAAAATTTAGCTTTTTATGTTTTCTTATACAGTGCTTTTGTGTTGATGGCTCACAAATTGGACCATTTATTTAATTTGTAGGTGGCCAAAAGGTTTAAGAGGCAATAACACCAAGTGCAGAGATTCCCAAAAATAATATACTGATGCATTGATGTCTTTTCATGACATCACTTCAAAGAGATCAAGTTTGTGGGGTGCCGTTTTTGTTTCGAAAGAGTCAGGAAAACAAGGCTCCAGATGTTGCCGCTGCTATGTGTAGAAAATAAATAAATCCATGTGAATCCTAGATACTGAGGTGTATTGTAGCATTTGGATGCGCAACAGTGTTTCTCGAGCAAGCAATATTATAATCCTCGGGACAACAGCTGAAGCACTATACCAGATTTTTAAAATGTAGCACCTTGCTTTTTTCAGTATTTTGTTATCTTACCAGATAAGACTTTTGATGAATAAGAGAAGCAGGAAAGGCACCTGTTTATCTATTGGTGGGTCAAGGGAACAGGGTGATCTTTCTGCTCAAACAGTAGACCACCACCATCTACAGTTCCTTGAGGATCAAAATGGATTGGGGGAGGACGTATTTAAAATACTCAGGGGTCCAGGGTATAGGTATGTCCCATTTTCTCACATGACCCATGTGTCATTATGTATAAATACATATTGAAGGGGGGGCTTTTAACTGAACTGCCTTTGGGTCCCATACGTTCTTATAGACTTATAGACTTATTTTGGGCTAATACGGCTATATCAATTGTTGTTATCACTGTTTTAAGTGAACCCCAATTGCACCTAACTTGGGGCCCCAGCATTAGTCACAAACTTTTCAATGCCAATACATATTTGGTACCATATTGCCCAGGGTGTCTGGGGTGCTGATATTTATTTTCTATAAAATAAATTATCCAATGATAAACTCTGAAAACTGTATAAAATTAATGGAAACTATTTTCTTCAATTAGTAAACATCTACATAATATCTCATTATTGTTATGCTTCATGACTATACAGTAAATGTATTTTAATCAAATTATGGCACTCACTCTATGAAATTTCTAAACCATTTGGGCAAGTACATAAGTATGAGGAAGTATTGCCCCACTAAATTTATGGGGTAATTTATATGGAAGAAGTGACAGACGGTAAAATAACTATGCAAGAGGATGGGTTAAAATAAAGTAATCCTTTAAAGTAGCCTTAACCCCTTGATTTTGGTGTATGAATTCTTCTGATAATACTCAACATTAACATAATAACTGGATTTCATTGACAAATGTGTTTTGGCAAATTATAAGAAAATTAATAGGAAAATCTATAAGAAACTTGGCAAAATGTGATTGGAATGAAATTCCTGCTTGTTGGCAAGAGTGTGGCATTTTATTAGCTGCACCCTTCTGGCTGAGAATTAGGGTAGATTTAATGATTCTTTTGCTCTAGCTACAGGGAGAAAAATGTAAGCTTGGAAATATTTTGTCTATTGATCAAAAGTCTGACGTTGCACTTTGAAAATGAAGTCCGCCCTGTATATTGGATTTCTGAGCTCACCATGATTAAAAGGAATAAAATGAAATAAAAGATAAGCGAGAGAAGAGTACAGGCATAATGATTTATGAGATAGTATCCACTAATGCACATAATAAGAATATTACAAGTCACAAAGCAGATTCATCATCAAATATTTATGAGTTCAAATGCTCTGTATTGATTTAGAATTATTCCTGGGAGAAAACATATTCCAAAGGAATACAAAAACAGCTATCACTGAAAATGTTCGATTTTTATATCTTCTTTTTACTTTTACATTTTTGTATCTCTACATATAAACCAATCATTTGATGGACATTCCATCATATGTTATTCTAGGCCAAGAAGAATTTGAATGCATTTTACATGCAATAAGGCAGGTTTGTCGGAGAATAAGTAACTAAAAGACTTTGATCTCACGCAATATAATTCTTAGAGCATCAGCAGTCTTTCTGTAGATTGCTACATAAATCTAGTTACTTTGAAATAATCCATAAGCAAATATTTGTTTTTACTTGTTTTATGTTTCTTTAAGACAAATATTTACTTTAATTCTGGGAGGTGTCGATTGTCCATTGGCGTATTGCTGTCTTCAGTGATATCAACTGTAATTATAGTTATATGCTTTGTATTGGAAGCTCCATTTCAATAATTTAGCAGTTTTCTGCCTATTCACTTTTTCAGAAGAGGAAATATTAACAAAAAATGTGACCAAACTACATGACTCAATTATAGGATTTGATAGGTATAAAAAAACCCACAGGGAATTATTCACTAAGCTTTGAGTTGACATGAGATGAGCATTTCATCTTATCAGTTTAGCTGTGCATGATACATAGCTAAAAGCCAGCGTGGACTCTGTGGAATGCTATGGATGTAAACCAGACTGTAGAGGGTCAAGCAGAGAGTTTGAGTAGAAAACCAAGTTAGTTGATTTGGATGCCAAGGGGAGAAGGGAAACTGGACGGAAGCTTGATGGAAATGTGAGATCAAGGGAAGGTTTCTTTAGGGATTAAAAATATTGGTTAGGGTTGTAGTAAAAACATCAGAAAGGGCTGGGGATGTGAGGGTACAGGGTTGAGGGCACAGGTGATGAGGTGGGAGGAGGAGAGGACCTCAGAAACTTCAGTGGGGGCCAACTTTTTCACTAGGGGCAGGATTGTTTGTTTTCTGTTTGTCCCCATGCATAGATAAATCAGTGAAGACTCACCTAATGACCATTTAACGAGAAGCTAAAAACATTCACTGTTGTAAATTAAGAAACTGAAAACACTTCGTGCCACCATGTAGGGTGCAGATCTGGGAACATCCCAGAGTTGAGTGACCAGACCTCCCCCTCTCCTAGGGGGCACCAGTCGACAGTGGTGCTATGTTGGGACAACCAGAGGTAGAGCCTAGGATGTAGACTGTAGAGAGGAACACTCACAGTGAAGCCAATGGTCTGTAACAGAGATTAAGATTAAACTGGTGCCTCAAATTGACAGCATAGAGCCAAACAACTGGGTTTAAATGCAGTTCCCAAACTGCTGCCATTGCGTGCGTCATGAGCGCAGACATCTGTTGCATACTGCTATTGCAAATGTAAGGAAGAGCATAAAGCGTGCTGTTCATAAACCAACCTGTCAAGTGGATGTAAGGTTTGGGTGATGATGACAGGCTGGTTGCACATATGAGTATAAGTGATTTTAATGTAACCTTGCAGCATTACAATTTTGGAGGACGGGTTAAAGCAACCATCTGGGCCTTATTGCAACTTAAATACCGATTTACTGTGCTCCCCCATGCCACAGCAAAAGAAAATAATTGCAAATGTATTACCTAATGTGTCTCAGGATTCACTACTATGCAAACACAGATGAGTTTACTAGGCAGGAGATCTCTTATTCATTGTATAGGTAAATACAATTCGTATACAACCTAGTGCAAATTAGGTTAATAGAAAGATAATTATTTCAGCACTTAAGAGGCAGTTAAAATAATCCCTGAATCAACCACATTTTAAATTAAAGCACACACCCATCCTTCAACCCTGCTTTCAACCAATTTGATCCGTCCTAATTTGACTCTAGTATTCAACTCCTCCGCAGGCAGCGTGTTCCAGGTTTGCTGGCTTCACTGAAACTGCTTTACCTAAAAACTGACATTTTGCTATGGACTCTCTGTCTAATGACTGATGATCTCCCCTGATTTGGTCTCACCTTGACCTCAAATTATATGATTATATTAAGAACTGGTGATTACTTCTTTTTTTTTTTTAGCCATTTTTTATACACATTGTAATTTAAACACATAGTGAGAAATCTCCTGGCATGCAAGTCTGGTATTTTGACTATGAAGTTATACCCAATTCCACATCATGATAACATGTACATACATTGAATACATGGCCATTCTAATCTAATATTATTTTTTTTTTAAACAAATTTATTATTTTATACCAAATCTTAGAATATGTATATAAATAAATACACACGTATGTTCCTACATATTATCATTTCTATAATTTATTTGTATAGTGGACAGAAATTAGCAAATTAAGTGTGGCAAACACAAAATAAACAGATTCATACACGAAAAAGGTGCTGCAAGCAGAGAATTGTAGCGATATCCAGTAGTTAGATGCCGAAACTATATGTAAATGTATACATATTTACTCAGAATTGGAATAAAATAAATGTGTAGTAGTACAGTAGTTTAAAGGGACTCTACAATTACGGTATTTTGTTTCCTCATTATCACTAAGGTACAGACATCTTGGCAGAAGCTGTAATGGATTGTGATAGCTTCTTGTAGTACACAATCTCTCATGAAACATAATAGGATTTAAAATACTGCAGGGAAAGCTGCACAAGCCAGAGATGTATTAAGATGAACATGCTCTTTTCATTTATTTTGACTTGCTTTCTAGTTTCCTTGATGGTATATTCACATTTTTAAATACTGAAATACAATATTACCATTTAAAAAAATATATTATTTTTGAACTGCTATTCGGTGCATAAGGCCCCTGCCGGCGACCAAAAGAGTTGCTTTTATGGACATTTAAAATCCTGGCACCAAAGCTGCTGCGTAGTGCGTGCTGCATTAACCCTGTATTAACCCCTTCTACAAAAAAAACGGCAAAAAACAAAAAAAAATGAACACGAAGAATGTACACGGATATTCACCCGAATACGAACACAGGAACGGGCGAATATTCGCGGAATACGAAGATTGCCCCCCCATAAAGACAAACACAAAGAGTTGCCCGACGCCCAAGTCTAGTTGTAATCAATCTACATATATAGCAATGTATATATTTCTCCCTGTTACAAACATCTGTCATTCATTACCACTCCTATGAATGGTTGCTGTGAGGTTATAGATCTGCGTAGTAGTACTCCAGGGCTCCAGAGTTGACAAAGCTGTACAAATCATTGCTTGGATGTGGGTGATATAACCAGTTTCAGCCATTCTACTTCAGCTGCCTCTGCTCATGATCAGATCAAATTCTGGCCTGTTGGTAGACCTGAAGGCCTGATATTTCACCAAAAGACGTTATAAAAGATGGCCAATGTTTAATAGCTTTATTGTTTGCCTTTCACCGCCCCCAATCCATTCTGAACACCTCTGCCAGACTAATATTCTTATCCCTTTCCTGTTCCATTTGCTGCATCACTGTGCCAGTCTCACTACCTGCTCTCCATACCCTCCAGTATTTAATTAAAACTCTTGATCCTTTCCTACAGTGCCCTTTATAACACTTCACTCTACTATATCTCTGCTTTATCTCCAAATACTCTCATAATCATCCACCTTGCTCTCCCATGACTTGTGTCAGGACGGGACTGGAAATGAAAAGTAAAATATATTTTATTGCGTGGTCGAACTCATGTGCCCACACTCCCCACCAGGGGCTTGTGGTAGGGAACCCCAACTTCACAAACAACATATCCTACAGTGCCACTTTTGCTCCTGAAAACATTGTATGTGCCATCTGTTACACCAAACAGCAAATATGTGTCATCTTTGCACC
Organism: Spea bombifrons; assembly: GCF_027358695.1. Lineage (NCBI taxonomy): Eukaryota > Metazoa > Chordata > Amphibia > Anura > Pelobatidae > Spea > Spea bombifrons. The sequence continues at coordinate 130,321,720 of NC_071087.1, read as the reverse complement.
CAGGCAGTTGTCAGTGTCCCCAAGCAGCTTGTCTGTACCATCTTTGTACCCAAACAGCATATCTGCTCCTAAACAGCCTGCCTGTCACACATGCCCCTAAACAGCTCACCTGTGCCATCTCTGCCCCTAAACAACCTGTCTGTGCCATCTGTGCCTCTAAACAGCCTGCCTGTGCACCTCTCCCCATTAAACAGCCTGCCTGAGGGACCTCTGCCCCTAAACAGCCTGTCTGTGCCGCCTCTGCCCCTTAAACAGCCTGCCTGTGACGCAGGAAAATGGGTAGGAAAATTATTTCCTCCCATATTGTGTGAGCACCACAGTGGAATACTCCAGGCCTGCTTTAGGCGGGCGTCAGGCTGCACAGACATGGGAAAACCAGTCCGGCCCTGACATGTGTCAGCTATTATTACATTTTCCCACTTGCATCTCCACTTGAGCTTTAGCACTCATGGAAATCTCACCTCCTTAGAGAAGCATATAACCAATCTTCTTCATGCCCACAACTTGCATTTTACCAAATAAATCTTCTGTTTTCTCCTACTTTTAGACCTCTGGGCCAGTGACTTCTCCATGAGCCCTTTACTACAATGAAATCATCATCATTGAAACAGTCCATCACCTCCTGTTTCACTTCCCATAAACCTCCTATCAGAATGTAGGTTCACAAGAACAAGGTGCTCTTCTCGTTTAGCACCAGTAAGTTTCTTGTCATTGTTGAATGTTGTTGTGTGTTTTAATGTTGGCACTGCAGAATCTGCTGCCACTCTATAAATAAACTATAATGATAATACCAAAATAATTAAAATATCAGGGGGAGTGAAAGAGCTTACATTTTACATTCAATATAAAAATTGAAGTGGAGTAGAAGGCACTGAGAATTATTTGACTTCAGTAGCGCATTCAAATATGGGCAATTTGTAAACTGCCCCAATGCCAGATGTTAAAATATTCCAAAAATAATAAAAAGACTTAAATCAGACTCACGCTAGAAGAAAGTTAAAATTGCAGACATTTGCAGGAACACAGGAAACAAGTTGCTAAAACATCTTTAAAACACAAAGCCTATTGTTTAAGTGTCAGCTCTTGCTGTAGAACGAGGAGTCAGGAAGCAAGTCCGTGAGGATGGGCCACAAATTATACAAAAATGTCATTTCCCCCATCAATCCATTGTAGTCTTGGGTGTGCAGAGAAGAAAAGGAGGAAAGGGACAAGCCCAAGTAAGCTGTCTCCTTTCTCTAGCATATGAACACATCCTGAGATGTACGATGATGAAAGACTAACACATAGTCTGGAATTAGATTTTTTTTTCTATTGTGCAGAAAATTGTGGCGCAGTCCGAATAGCTTATTATAAATCAGGTCATATTTGTAAAGTGCCTTCCTTTTACTGTGCCCAGGATTCCAATGCTGTTAACAGAAGCTGTGTTTACTGTGGGTTTCCAGACCTAGAAATTCACTATAAATATCACTGGCACTCAGCAGTTACTGAGCAAATGTAATCATTCTATCTAATGTCACTAAATAAACTGGGCCATTGTATTGTATCCGACACAAAGCTAGTTTTGCTATGGGCACAACGGGCACTTATTTCAAAATTATTCTAAAATATTTTGCTATATTTAGAGTCATACAGCCTGGAGATCATATAGTACCAGTTTTGCATGGCATCCTAGCTTGAATATAGACACATCAAATAAACTTGAATTTTGTGCCATATGAACTGTTTGTGCCTCAGTATCCAGGTTTGCAGTTGGATATTGCTGGATTCATAACACAGACCAAGCATATGCCATGGGCAGCATTACTTAAGAGTTATCACAGGAAGCGAAGGACACCACACATCCTGTTCAGAGGGCTTGGTGTCTTCAGTGATTTTGATTCTTCTAAAGTGTGCGCCTCTATAAGCTCTCTTCCCTTCAGAGAGCTATACTAATACAATTTGATTACTTTGGTAATACACAATACCCACCATAACTTTTATAATGGTATTTCTCGTGCTCTCCCAAGCCTCAAGTATTAAGCCAGGATCACAACCTCATACTGACGAGTCCCATTAAGGAGGAAACAGCTGTCCATGAGTGGTGATCTGGCTACGGCACCTCTTACCCAAGTTTTGTCTTAAGGCTGTCTTGTACAGCAGGCAATTACTTTCAAGGGTTCCATGTATTAAAGTGGATATAGAGGCAAAAGGTGATCATTGTTGACCTTATTTGCATGTGCCTACCCAGAATCCCTTGTGGTTGTGGCAGCACCATGAGATTTCTGAGGCAAAAACGAGTCTTCTGGTGTGTGTGTGTAGATGAGTGTTTAATAATGCTTCTATTACCCCCTTAATTTTAAGTGGAAGGGTTTTCCATCACCTTTACTTACCATAACTTTTGTAGTAATACACAATCACACATACAGAATGATTTAACACTAAGCAGAAGGCATGCACGTACATAAAAAGGTGCAATGAAGCAAGAAAGGCAAGAATGTGCTTGTAATAGCCTTTGTTGCATCGCAGTGTTCATGATGGCGCCTGTGACATAAAGAGCTCTGTTTGCATGTTACATGCTTAGAAGTCCATTGTCGTCACTAAAAGCACAGAGAAGGCATGACTCATCCTGGAATGCAGCCAACATGTTTCACAGAGAAGAGGCTTTCACATCCCTTGTGCTACGGAAACCTCAAGATTCCTATGTTTTGTTTAAACTTAATGAATAAGAATTTCCATTTTTTATCTACATTTTGATAACACTTTTGTTATCAAGAAACCTTATTTCAGAAATTTTATACAGGTACTTTAGAGAACTAATGGGGATAATTTCTCTGTTGGATGAGGTTTAAATGTATTTAAATGATTATGCAAATTATGCATTATGTAGATGCTCTCGGCAGTGATGTTGTAGTACTCTTGTAATCCATGAAACAAGCTCTGACCTTCCCTTGCTTTCCCCCTGCTTAGGCGTTTCCTCACAGAACCAAAGTTTAACCTACATGTAAAGGAGAAATGGATTTGGTCTCAACAACTCCCTTTTCATCTTTTTTATTCTTAATAACAAGATGTCTGTATGAAATAAAAAAAAAACACAAGTACTGTCTTAAACCTCACCCCTGGATCTTAGATGGATCTTTGTATGTAGAAGATATGGGAATTTGTGATCTGTGCTCATGTTTGGTTATTGAATTTTATTGTTTTTCTTTCGGTGTTTTTCTTACTTGGTTATTGAATTTTATTGTTTTTCTTTCGGTGTTTTTCTTACTTGGTTATTGAATTTTATTGTTTTTCTTTCAGTGTTTTTCTTACTTTTATGTATTCGTGTATATCCTGGAGTTGAGAATTGTTACAGTGCTTAATTGTTACTCTGGAAACATCCTTTGATCGTATGTTAACTCAATTCTAAATGGTTATTACTGTTTTGACTGATTACCACAAATAAATAAAAACAGAAATGTAATTTTGTTGTCATCTCATCAATATGACGAATAGGGACAATACCTGAGTATCTCTAGATACTGTCATCAATAAGAAAATAAGTTAAATAAAGAGAGCAAGATGGATAATTGTTGCAGCTTTAATTAATAAATATTACTTATATAAATGTTTATAAGATGACTGTAAAATCATTAGGAATAGGGAAAGACCCCCCCAAAAACAACAATTTTTGTGTAATTTTCCCTTCACTAATATCCATAATTCCTTTTTTTCAAATATATGAAGAACATGGACAATACAGAGCAAATATTCCTTACCAGTGGGTAGCTGAGTGAGGTCACACCAAAACAACAGGTGTGGCACGTGCGTCTGAAACATGACTCAGGCACTTCACTTGTAATTGGGGTGTATTCCATTGTCAACTTGCAAACATTGCACATTATAAAGATAGGTGGGTTGTGAAATCTTATTTGAGCAATGTCTGCGATCAAACAAATACCCAAGTACGAGTAGTTGAGTCATATCTCTTCAGGTGGGCCTCAGGAGGTTCTAATAAATTTTAAATGGATGTTTTAGGTTTGAAATCATACGTACACCTCATTGGTAATTTTCTTTCGATTATTCTGTTTGTAGTAAATAGTATAGTTAATTCAACTTTTTTAGTGCCACTATACGTTGATCAGCATTACATGGGAGTGGAAGGCTGGTGATATACTTCATTCAGAGTGGGAGGGAAGAGCTGAGAAATTCTAAATTAAGAGATATACTGCCATAACATGTCTCCCTTGATTTTTTATAAAACAAGACAATCCAGTTTAGCTGTTATTCCCGTATTTTAATGCTCGATAGCTGTTTCAGAGTATGGATGCTTGCAATGACATTTCTGAAGTGGCTGACAAGCTTGGCTTAGCTCATGCATGAGACAATGAACTAAACGTGGGGTTAAGCTTGCACCAATTTTTAAATTCACCTGCAATTTTAACCCCTACAAGCCACTCTAATGACCGAGCTCCACTAAACTTGATCAGTGAGAAAGAGTTCCATTAGAATGTTGTCTGATCTTCCATGTATGGATTGGGAAATGCCCCTACTGGTGCAAAATCCTTTGGGCATACTACTTCATCCTAATCATTGTTTGTGCAATGTTCGTTAAAGAGTTAATAATATCGCAATCCCATTAGGCTGCCTCTATGTGTCAGAGCTCGGGAAAGGATGTTCCAGATTATTCACTTGGGAATGTTGTCAATGGATCTTTTGGCGGTTTTCTGTGGATTTGTTTCTGAGCAGGTGGCCTCAAGGGCTGCAGGTGACTTGCCCCTGTCTAATCATTGTGTAGCAGCTGTGACCCAGTAAGCTGGATGTTTTCGAGATTTTGCAGCAGACAGGTCAGAAAAGCATTGCACATACTAGCAAATCTGGCAGCATTCCACAAAGCATCATCATAGCCCATGTTCCCTGTTTATGTAAAGTGGGATAATAATAATTCTAGTAACCAGTGTTCTAAAAGCACCTTCTGTATGTATTTGCCAAAATCTTTACGAACTTTTTATATTTGGATTCCGAGCAGCATTGTTTTTAGACAGTGTATAAGTAGGTATCCGATGTCGAAGTTATTGCATAGGTGATGATCATTACATTACAAAAGCGGGTTAATCAGTGCTCATCCACATAACACATTCTGGAAACCTGCCAGTTTTGGCTCTTCTTAATAAATAACTCTCCCTCTAGTGTATAAACCCCAATATAATATTCCAGTGTCAGGGCATACAGCAATGGGAACCAGGGATCATCTCTACTGGTTATTACAGAATACAGAATCACTTTAATGACACATAACAGAATTGGTCAGTTAATGATCTGTCCAAAATACAGTACTATAATTAGGCCGATAGCTATTATGAACTAGATTGTAAGCTCATTTAAAGGGCTCCCTAATGTTTTTGGTTCTGTAAATCTAAATTATTATGTAAAGTACTACCTTTTATATCAACTATAAATCAATGAATGAATCTACTATTAATCCAGTGTGTATTATAGTGTAATGTAATTTTTTATTTGTATCTTGTCTCTATCCATTCTACTGCAATGTATAAAGCATGTTATAGTCCCAGAAAATAAGCAAGGGTCAGGGGGAACCAGGGAAAACAGTGATATCAGACATGTAGCAGGGGTGTTTACAGAAACGGCTACATGATAGTACGATCAGAGATGGCAGAACGGACGCCTCACTTCCGCAACCAGTAAGAAGATCCTTTTGCAGTCACCTATTGTGGTCAGTAAATGTGGAAGCTGCATGCCTTTCTGGTCATAAGAAAAAAGCAAGGCTCAGGTTTAAGTGGTGTGAAGGGCTACCTCTGGCAGTTCTTCTAGCAAGCGGGGCTGATATAGAAATGTATATAGTGTATAGGTGAATCTGTGCAGTTACTTTCTGGTTCAATAGCAGTTTATAAGCTCTTCTTGCCAATAAGCCAAGTAAGTAGTCCATAAATACATCAATGGAGCTGTCATTTTTTTATACCAAGGTTAACTAATACTTCTGGCCTACCTGTTGTCACGTTGCATTCATGGTTAAGACTACATATGACTTTTGATGTGGGTGACAATAGGACACAATGTGAATTCATGCCATGTTATTGTATTTCACAACCTGCAAAGTTAATTGATTTTATCTCCATTGTTTATTAATGTTCACCATACTGTACATTGCCTGGGGGTCAGAATGTATGCAATATCACTTCACCTTACCTTATATACACTCCATGCTTTACACAAAAACAATGGCAAAGTGGCACCACAATTCAAGAACAATCGCTGAAGTGGCAAAACGTGTTCTGTGCTGTGTATTACTCACTTTGCACACCTTTTCCTGAACTGTACACCTGACACCATACATATTATATGCTAATGACACTTTGTAAGTATTTTGATTGCAACACAGCGTGTTTTTATAAGATTATTACATGCCTGGTCTGCGTGCATTCTTATAAGGAGTGCCAACGTACTTCTCTGGGTCAAAACACTCCTTAAGTGTTGAAAAGAGGAATAGTACCAGTAGCCGAAAGCAGGACAAATGGCAAATAAGCTTTTTTTCTTAATTTTGTTTTACATGTTTTGCATTGCTAATTAAACATCCATATTTTGCAGGACAAGAAAATAATGACAACCAAATAATTCACTATGCAGTATGGTTACCTAGCACTTATTTCAATATTGAGATGGAAAGTATCATATATTTAATGGAAACTTCTGTCTTCACAAATATGAGGGTCTGTCACGTCCTACCCAGGCTGTGGAGCTGCATATCTCGCTCTCGCTTCAGTTTCCCTGTTTTGCTTCAATCCATTCCTGGATTTCCTTTTGCTCCGTTCTGATCTTCCATTTCTTGTTTCTGCTTCATCTCTTTGCTTCAGCTCTGTTTCCTTTATAAGTTTTGCCCCATCTGTGTGTTCTGTTTGTCTCAGTCTGCAGTCTGAAGGTATGTCTCAGTGCTATGTGTTTGGATTACATGTTTGGTTTGTTTCGTACCACTGTCAGCAGGGATTAGCGGAGTACTTTGGCATAGTGGTGGGCTAAGCATACTATGGCCATATGATGTGTCCTAGTTTATATGGCCTATCCTTGCTTAAAGGAGAAGCGTCTGAGGATTCCGGTTCCTTGCCTTGTTCCCTGTCCTTTGTTGTGCCCTGTATCATGTATGTCTTGTCTGGTTATGTTTCGTGCCTGGTCTCCCTGTCTCTTGCTTGTTATGTTTCTGCTATATCCTTTGCTTAGCTTCCATACTCTCAGCCTGCAGCATCCCGCACATGAGTCTTGTGTGATGTCTCATGCCCGCTCCAGGGTGCCTGCAGGATTTCACTTTGTTCTGGACTACATCCGCTGCTATATCAGGGCACTGGTGTTTGGCTGCACAACCCTAGATACTCAACACCCAGGTGAGTGCGGTCACCCTGCAACCAGGCCCTGTCCACCTACACTACTGCACTGTGACTCCTGCACACAATCTTTGGGCGCGCTGGGTCCTTTCAGTCATCAGCATGGACCCAGTTCATGACACATGGCCGCAGGCAAATGGCCAGGAGTTCGCGGAGTGAAGTCTGCAGCATTCCAGCCCGGCCAGAGGGTTACCTATCGTGCACCCCACCAAAAGGGGTTTCCTGTCGTGTGCACCCCACCAAAAGGGCTTTCCTGTCGAGTGCGCCCCACCAAAAGGGCTTTCCTGTCGAGTGCGCCACACCAAGGGGGCTTTCTTGTCGAGTGCGACCCACCAAGGGGGCTTTCCTGAGTTGCGGCCAGCGCCCCACTAGTGGACTCCCAGGATGAGTGCCTGCATCCGGGCTACCCTGGTTGAGTGTCCTGCAAGTGGGCAACCTGCCGTGTGCCCTGAAAGGGGGTTTCCTGAGTTGCAGCCAACGCCCCACTAGTGGACTCCCAAGATGAGTTCCCTGCATCGCGACTCCCAGGATGAGTGCCTGCATCCGGGCTACCCTGGTTGAGTGTCCTGCAAGTGGACAACCTGCCGTGTGCCCTGAAAGGGGGTTTCCCGAGTGGCGGCCAGCGCCCCACTAGAGGACTCCCAAGATGAGTGCCCTGCATCGCAACTCCCAGGATGAGTGCCTGCATCCGGGCTACCCTGGTTGAGTGCCCTGCAAGTGGGCAACCTGCCGTGTGCCCTGCAAGTGGGCAACCTGTCGTGTCTGCCCAGCAAGTGGGCAACCTGTCGTGTCTGCCCAGCAAGTGGGCTACCTGTCGTGTCTGCCCAGCAAGTGGGCTACCTGTCGTGTCTGCCCAGCAAGTGGGCTACCTGTCGTGTCTGCCCAGCAAGTGGGCTACCTGTCGTGTCTGCCCAGCAAGTGGGCTACCTGTCGTGTCTGCCCAGCAAGTGGGCTACCTGTCGTGTCTGCCCAGCAAGTGGGTTACCTGTCGTGTCTGCCCAGCAAATGGGTTACCTGTCGTGTCTGCCCAGCAAGTGGGTTACCTGTCGTGTTGGCCCTGTCAAGTGGGTTACCTGTCGTGTTGGCCCTGTCAAGTGGGTTTATCTGCCTTGCCTTCGTCTGGACCTAAAAGTCCGCTAGAGACAACTTTCTCATTCCTGTTCAGATATTCTGATTCCTGTTTTGGAGGAGATTGCTCTGCTAAGCGGCAGTGCTGGTCATCGAAGGACTCCTACGTTTTTCAGTCTCCTGAGTATGCAGGTTCCTGGGTTGCCTTGTTTACGCAGTTCTTCCGTCAGAGAGCAGGCCTTCCTTCTGTTTATGTTTCTGTTCGCGTCCGGAGGCGGCTTATTTGGAGGGGGATACTGTCACGTCCTACCCAGGCTGCAGAGCTGCATATCTCGCTCTCGCTTCAGTTTCCCTGTTTTGCTTCGATCCATTAATGGATTTCCTTTTGCTCTGTTCTGATCTTCCATTCCTTGCTTCTGCTTCAGCTCTTTGCTTCAGCTCTGTTTCCTTTATAAGGCGTGCTCCTCCCGTGTGTTCTGTTTGTCTCAGTCTGCAGTCTAAAGGTTTGTCTCAGTGCTATGTGTTTGGATTACATGTTTGGTTTGTTTCGTACCACTGTCAGCAGGGATTAGCGTTAGGACCCACTGTTATTGGAGTACTTTGGCGTAGTGGTGGGCTAAGCATACTATGGCCATATGATGTGACGGAATCTCCAATTGTTATCACATATTTATAGGCTAGTTCCTGTATTCATGTGCGTCTGTCTCTTATGTGCTTTTGCCCTTCTTCCTTGTATCATCTGAGGATTCTGGTTCCTCTCTCCTCTCCCTATGTCCTAGTTTATATGGCCTATCCTTGCTTAAAGGAGAAGCGTCCGAGGATTCCGGCTCCTCACTCCTTCCCTTGTGTTCCTTGCCTTGTTCCCTGTCCTTTGTTGTGCCCTGTATCATGTATGTCTTGTCTGGTTATGTTTCGTGCCTGGTCTCCCTGTCCCTTGCTTGTTATGTTTCTGCTATATCCTTTGCTTAGCTTCCATACTCTCAGCCTGCAGCATCCCGTACATGAGTCTTGTGTGATGTCTCATGCCCGCTCCAGGGTGCCTGCAGGATTTCACTTTGTTCTGGACTACATCCGCTGCTATATCAGGGCACTGGTGTTTGGCTGCACAACCCTAGATACTCAACACCCAGGTGAGTGCGGTCACCCTGCAACCAGGCCCTGTCCAACTCCACTACTGCACTGTGACTCCTGCACACAATCTTTGGGCGCGCTGGGTCCTTTCAGTCATCAGCATGGACCCAGTCCGTGACAGGGTTCTTGTTTTTGTTAACAGTTAATAGTTTTACTAAGAGACGTGAGACTCAATTCACAGCCGACCGTGTGATGCTTCTACCGCCTAACCACTGTGCATCTAATTACATTGAAAGAAAAAGCTCATTACAGCTAATCACAGGAGATGAGACAAAATGAGACAAAGGGGTTTATTCAATAAATGAAAGTTGCCAGGGTAGTTTGTAGGAAAGTCGTGATTTTAACTCTTACATCTCAATTCAGACCCTGGCAAGTTCCTAGGGTTCACTAGGGTAGGTAAAACACAACTCTCCCACAAAGAGTTTTTCTTTCAATGTTGTTACAACTGTCCAGGTTACTTTGGCTCTCAAGGCTGGATGCGAGCAGCAGGAAGCTCAGCCCCTGCACTTTAAGGCCAGTGACCGATCAATCACATGTGTGCGGCTACCTCCTGGAAATATGTGGCCACACACTACATTCTTACATCATTATTATTGCAGCATGTATGCAGATGCACATAGACTAAAGCACTGGATCGGCTGTAAGTGAGGGGCACAAAGATCATCCCCTTACCAGGTATTTCTTTAATATGCCCAATGAGTCGAGGCTGGGGTGCGGCTAATGAGTGCTAGAGGCAAACTAGTGCAACACTTACTGATTTAACACGTACAGTTAAATCAGTAAGATTCCATCAGTCTCCTCAACCATTAAATTTTACATTATAGAGGGTCAGCTAAACAACAACCCTCCTGTCCTGCCAACTCTTCCATTAGTGAATAAACCATTCTGAGGTGCTGTTCTATTTTGACAAAATCTATAGAAGTTATTTCCTTGGACACTACCTTAGATCTGACTCAGGGCTGTGTCCCGAGTTGTCCGCTCTGCAGCTGCTGTCTTTACTGATATATCCCAGTGCCCCATCTTTAAGGACGTGCAATGGAAGTGCAACTGGTCCATTGAGTAGCAGAGCACCAGGGAGCTTAATCTAAACAGTGTGATCTACCCCAGTTTTATGCCCCACCCCGATCTTGCTGCCCTAGTTCTAGTAGACCTCAGGCAGAATTCACTACTGATCTCTAGTATACTTAGCAAATATACCACAGCAGATAAGTAATTGTTATTCTTTCCTTCTGAGATTTTACCACGTAAAAAAAAATATATACAGAAACTTTTAAGAGGACTTCTCAGTTTCTATGACAACAACCTATCAGTGCTTAATTTTGAGTTACATAAAATTAGGTTATCCTGACAAAATTATGACTGAGGCATCATTTTATATGATTATAGAGAATTATTTCTCTGAAAAGGTTTGGACATTCATTTATACTAAGAATTATGTTTTTATAATGCTGCATTTAGTTACAAAATTATTAAATTCGTCAAAGTAAGGCTGGCAGCATCTCCATGCAGACACAAAAAAAAAAAATTCCCAGGCACTCGACACTAACATATACACAGCCAGACACTAACCCTAACACACACACACTAACATACGCAGACACACACATAAGCATACACAAACACTAACATACCCAGACACACACTAACATACCCAGACACACACACACCTAAGCAGACACACAAACTAACACATCCAGATACACACAGTCTCCAAACAAAGATACCTAGGCGCACACACAGTCAAACACAACTCGCTTACCATGGTTAAACCCCAGCCTGTCCTTTAAGCGAGACATGTTGCTACCTCTTTATGCCTACGACCGTAGCATGCCGCCTCCTTTCTCAGAAGGGGCAATTGCCGCGTTGTGTCCCCACTGTATCTGCTCAAGCTGTTAATATAAAAATAAAAAGCACCATTTGAAAGTCACTCCACCAGGTACTACTTGATTGAACGCATTTATTACAAATAGTACTGTATTTGCTCGATTATAAGACGACCCCCAAAATCTGAATATTAATTTAGGAAAAAAAGAAAAAGCCTGAATATAAGACAACCCTATAGGAAAAAAGTTTTACCAGTAAATGTTAATTCATGTAAACTATGTGAACAATTGTTTGTTAATAAAAGCTATGATTGAGAAAAATATTTTGTTTTTATTTCCTTTTTTTACAACCTGCCCCCCCAGTTATGCACATCTGCCCCCAGGCTTGCCACTCTGCCCCAGAAATGCCTTATACGCCCTATATGCCACTGTGTCCCATGATATGCCTTTTAACCCTCTAAATGCCACTGTGCCCCATGATATGCCTTTTAACCCTCTATATGCCACTGTGCCCCATGATATGCCTTTTGACCCCATATGTGCCACTCTGCCTCCAGAATTGTCTTATACCCCTATATGCCACTGGCATTTAGGGGGTTAAAAGGCATATTATGGGGGCAGAGTGGCATATAGGGAGGTATAAAGCATTTCAGGAGGCAGAGTGGCGTATAGAGGGTTAAAGGGCATTTCTGGATGCAGAGTGGCATTAAGGGGGTTAAAAGGCATTTCACAGAGCACTCTGCCTCCAGAAATGCCTTATGCCTCCCGTTTAACACTCCCTCCCTCCTCCAAACTTACCGGTGCTTCTGAGTCCCCGGTGCTTAGTCCGGGCAGAGAGTACAGCTCTACGCGATTCACGTACACAACTTCCGCTTGAGCGGAAGTTGTGTACGCGAATCGTGTAAGGCTCTACACCGCAGACTCAGAAGCACCGGTAAGTTGGGGGGGTGGGGGGGCATAACACAGGAGGATCCAGGTCCCCTGCATCGCTGCGGGGGATCTGGATCTTAGTCTCATAATCAGACATATTTTGAGGTCTGATTATAAGACGACCCCGATTATAAGACGATGGGTATTTTTCAGAGCATTTGCTCTGGAAAAAACCTTGTCTTATAATCGAGCAAATACGGTATATTTTTTATAACATCCCCATTGAAAGGGATATCTTACCACACCAAGTATTTCACGTTATACACGTCTTGTCATCTTTCCACTATGCTTAAAAACTGCCATGGAAATGCAGGTACTAATAGATGAACAGCAAACCGTCTCCTAGTTTGGTAATAATAAAGATTACTTTCATGGGTTTTAGGCTTTGCTCTATATATATCTCTCACAGCTTGCACAATTTATGTCTGAAGGAGGGGTATTGGGGTTGTGTGTGTATATATGTAATATATATATATATATATATATTCCCAGCAATATGTTTATAACCTACATAAATATGGTTATATATTAAATAGTACACAAAAACACATTCTTTATAGAAATGCTGTATAAATAGCTATCAATTGGTGGCAATGGCACTGAAAAAGTTGTGATAAACCCTTGCTCCTTAGCCAATATTCTCTATTCAAACTCCCTAAAGCAAAAGCAAATAGAATTAAGGGGCAGGTCAAACAACTAAATTGGCTGAATTGGGCTTTCTCTAGGTTATGTTGTTCTTCTTGATTTTTCATTAAGGTCTTTAGTTCCTAATATAATAAAAGTCTATCTATAACACCCTTACAGATTCCCTTACCCTTCTTAGAACTGTTGAATGCCCAAACCCTTCCCAGAAAAAAATAATCAATCAAGTAAATAATGCCTCATTCATAAATTGTTGCTACATGACACAAAAGTGGGCACTAATATGTTGTTGCCAAAGAAACTGAAAAACTTCTTAAAAGTTTCTGTATTACTTTGAGAGTAAACACTGAGAGGATAGAAAGTAACGACAGAGCTAGAGCTTATTTTCGTAGCAACTGTAAGGCTTTTTTGTAGGTGGAATCACACTTAAAACCTTAAATATTTTGTTAAATTCCTAGAAATGGCAAAAAAAATCAGGGGACAGACATTTTCTAAAAAAAACATTCACACTTATGTAAGACCTATTCTGTACCAGATTTTATTTGTTTCATTTTATTTATATATATATATATATATATATATATATATATATTTTTTTTTTTTTTTTTTTTTTTACTAAATGTGAAGCTAGGTAGGATAGAGAAATTAAAAATATAAAATATTTTTTTATAGTTAGGTAATATTGCTAGAACGAGATGTTCTGCTTGTTTTCAGGACATTCCACTTACTAATGCCAGGGTTTGTTTTTATAGTTTGCAGTGCCCAGCGGTTCAGCACATTTCATACATTTGTAAACACAAATTTGATCGTTTTTTTTTTTGTTGAAAACTACAGGTTAAGAGGAAAATATTTTTCAGAAAGTGTTTGCCATTTCACGTATTAACAATATTGTTACCATAGAAAACTCCGAAGTTGTGGACACATTTTCAAAAATTGTCTGAATTTTAAGCACATAAAATGTTAGAAAGTTAGGGAAAAAGCAGACAGGGGATTGTTGTGTAAGAATCAGTAAGGTTCAACCCTTGAGTTTTCAATAGGAAAATGTTTGTCCCAAGAACTCTAATGCAAGCACTTGCTTGGTAACATAGTAAAGAACTTCACATTGTTGCCTCCTACTAGCTCAGCACCTTAATGGGCCATCTCATTTTCTTTATTCTGTGGGGCCAGCCATGACACTGACTATTAATCATGCAGAGATCGGTCTATTGATCTAATGTCATGAATTGACCGTTTGTGGCAGCATCAGAATAAAACTTGCGTTCAATTAAAAGCATAATATCTACCTGCATGTAACCCAGTCCCGATGGTTTTGTGTTTATATTTATTATAACTTTTTTATATAGACGGGGCATGTTGCTATCTACAAAAAGAGCTGGGGTAGATGAAGATCAAGTGGGGCCCTTGGGCAGCACTGTTACAAGGGACCCCCTCCCCAGAATAATAATAATAATAATTGTGCATATATCAGAAAGCCATTGGCTGCTCAGTGTAACTCAATTACTCCATTGCCTTTCTACAGTTCTCTTACTATTCAGCCATAAGGACAGGAAGGGCCATAGTCAACATTTTAGGGGGCATCGTTCAAACAAACTGCATGGCTGTTAACTGAATATCCGCAAGCAGCTAAAGGCAAGAGAGTCTAAAAATAAGTCTTTACATATGCCATGCAAGCTGCTTCTGTCCTACACTGATATACAAAAGCATACAATGACATAAAGCACATATACTGTATATATAAACACACATGGAAGAACATGAATTTTATTGTTTTAGATAGGGCCATCATAGTCCGTAGTGCTGTACAATGGATAAACAACACAAAAAAGCAGTGCATAACTTAACAGTTTAACTTACGGTAACAAGACGTACCATAAACAAAATGTCATGCTTCCCTTCAGAGATATCTACACACACACACACACACACACACACACCTATATACACACCGATCCCAGCTCCTACTTGCAGAGTATCTCTGTTCCTGTAACTGAAGTCGGATGGCTGGGGGATCCTCACGCCTTTTCCTTACAAAGAGCAGTGCAGCTTCTTCTCACCGACTTCAACACGCTTTCCACATGACTCGGGCACTATCTATAACATACAGCTGAATACATAAAATAAAACACGTGAGACATGAGGTCGTTGGAAAAGTGTAAGGCCACAGCGCTTTATTACTGTGACAAATAAAGAAATAAAAGAAGATATGAGATAGGTTATGCATACATCACATTTTAAAACCAGATAACATTTTGTAGGGATATCCCGCCAAATACCATGCGGAGACCGCTGGGTCGGAACACCCTACCCTTTAAAGTTCCCCCAGGGACTGAACCCGTGGAGAAACTGAAATACACATAACTGAATGGTATAACAACCAATAAAACACAGCATACCTATCTCAAAACATCCGCCATAGCTAAAATAAAATTAAGAAGGAGACAAGTAAAAAAGGGGAGGGAGGGCGGGGATTCACTGCTTTAAGCGCTGGTCAAAGTATCTGACCAGCGGCGGGAAAAAGGGGTCACCTAAATAGACAGCCAAAAAACCCCACCCAACCAGCCGGGGAACCCCATAGGGTGTCCTTTATCTGACCCCCTAAGGACTGGCAACAAGCTTTCTGTTAGACTAGGCCCAGTCATGCAGCCCTTCCTCTTAATATCCAGGGCTTGACTGGCTGATCCTGGGACCTGATATTAAGTAGGAAGCTGACTCTGCCATCACTGATGACCAGGAAATAGACCTCCAGCACCAAATGGGCCCCATCTGGTCTCCAGCATCACCCAGCACAAGAAGTACAGCTGTGCAGTGTAAACGCATACATAAATTACAAAAAAACTGTCTGCGCTTCTTACTTCTTGCAGCTTGCTGTCCAGGGGTTAATAGGGAGGAGGTTTAATTGCACCTCCCCCAACACATTAATAAGGTTTTGGTAGCAGTATAAACTGCTTTGTGTGCCCACTATGTAGGAGGTGAGAGTAGGTTCTCACCCTATTGAGAGTGTGCCTTGACGTGGCGGGTGAGCTTAATTATGCTTTGGCCAATTCATATAACCAAAACCTCTCATTTATATTATGTTTATATATTTGTTGCCAACTTTATTAGGGTAAGAAGCGCAGACAGTTTTTGTTTTTTGTATACATTGTACAGCCAATACACTGTTTCTTGCAGCATGCTTACCCCTGTTTGGTAGGCCTCGTATTATACATTTGTATTTGAGCCTGTGACTAGCTTAGCGCACCGACATTTTTTCTTTTCCCTGTTTGCACATACATAAATTACACTGCGGCAACTTAGCTGCAGTGGTGGCTCCACAAAGGAGCCTGTTAATCAGCCTCTGAAAGGGAGGGGTTATATCAATTAACTTTAAATACCAAATCTGTAATTTTTGTAATTTTGCAATGCTGAAATAGTATGGGGCTTTATTACAGTCAGTCTAACCAGATTCAAATAATATGCTCTCTGTTTTATGCACCCTCTTATCATTAACAAGTTCATGCTTTCATCATTTTTGGCATACGTGGGGCGAATATGCAGATATAACCTTAAACTGCATACTATTGGACCCGCTTCTCTATCTCTGGAACATTAGTGCATTTCCTTTGTGGATTTCAGTATAAAAGCACCATTAAATTACCATTACAAAGACATTATGAAACTTCTTAGATAGTAATAGTGTGTTTTCAGAAACAAAAGCAAAAATAATAGTCCCTCAGATCTCAATGGTAGTGTTCAGAAGATAATTAAAATGACTCATCCTCTAGTGTTCATGAATACAGTACACCTACTGAAACCCCACTATTCATAGAATTTTGTGATATGGCTGGCTAGCATACAAAAGCATTACTGTTTCCAGAAGTCCTATGACCTACAACAGAACCACTTATGGTACAGCTCATCTACAAAAATAGGCCAGATAATATAGTTAATTAGGCTAAATGATATCGAATAGAATAGATATTGGCGTAACATAACCTTAAATGCTTTTCAATCCATGGATACTCTATAAATTATCTATTTAATGTAGCACCTTACAATACATAGTGAGAAGGGATAGAGTGAGAAAGGGAGGGAGAGGGGGTAGATAGTGAGAAGGGGGTGTAGACAGTAAAAAGGAAGAGGGGGTAGATAGTGAGAAAATAGGTGGTAAGAATATTGAAATAAAGTGAGAATTAGTGAGATAATGAATGAATGTGTGAATGCATTGTGTGAATGAGTGAGAGTATAAATTAATGATTTTGTGAGAAGGCATTAATAAATATGTGTAAATGATTTGTGTGAATGAGTGAGAGAATAAATTGTGTGAATTAATTATGTGAGTGAAAGTGTGAATTAGTGAGTGACTGTAAAAGTGTTTGTGTGTATCATAGATGTATCATTGATTTGTGGAAAGGCAAAGATGGCACAAGCAGAGTTTTTGAGCCTTGGGGACCAAGATGGCACAGGCAGGGTTTTTATGGGACAAAGATGGCACAGGCCGGACTGTTTGGGGACAAAGTTGACTCATGCTGGGCTGTTTGGGGACAAAGCTGGCAAGTCCTATGCGTATAATTTGGGTGCTGGTCAGGATCTTTGTGGGCAATGTGGATGCCAGGGCTGGCCTTTGGGGTGTGCAACCTGTGATCTATGCCTGTAATTTAGGGGGTTTTATTTATACCTTTAATGCTGAGTTTAATTGTGAATTCCAATTGATCTTTACCTGCAATGCTGGGTTTGTATGTTCTGTTGATCTATACCTGCAATGCCATGTTTCCACACATTATTATTGTATACCTGCAAATACAGAATTTGTATGATTCAGTGCAGGAAAAAGGGAGTGATTGCATGCTAGGGAGAGTGGAAGAGGACTCCAGTGGCAACCTGTGAAGCTCTGGTGAACTCCATGCCCAAGAGGGTTAAGGCGGTGCTGGAAAATAATGGTGGCCACACAAAATATTGACACTTTGGGCCCAATTAGGACATTTCCACTGTCCTCATTTTTGTTGCCAAGGTTTAGACATTAATGGCTGTGTGTTGAGTTATTTTGAGGGGACAGCAAATTTACATTGTTACACAGGCTGTACACTCACTACTGTACATTGTAGCAGACTGTCATTTCTTCAGTGTTGTCAGATGAACAGATATAATAAAATATTTACAAACGTGAGGGCTGCACTCACTTTTGTGAGATACTGTATATCAGCAGCAGGGGCTAATATTTATATATATCGGCAGCAGGGTCTAATATTAAAGTATGAAAACTAATTGCCGGTTCAGCTGTTGTTCAATCATGGTCTTTACTCCAAAGAGATAAGTACATATTATGTAGTTAAAAATGCATGTCTAACGCATATATATATATATATATATATATATATATATATATATATATATATATATATATACACACCTATGTCTGTAATCTCACAGTCTCTGAATGGCAGAAATAAAATGTGGTCCCTCTAGGCACAGGCCTAGTTACACCAGTGGCCCATGCTGATGTTTATTAACATATGTAACTTTCCTCTAATAAAAAAAGTTTGAAAAGAAAAACTCATCCTCAACCAAGCACGCCTCTTTAAGCAGTCCTCTCACCTGCCCCTCAACCACCAAATAGATTGTAGGCTCACAAAATTAGGCCCCTCTTCTCCTTCGGTACCAATATGTTTTAACATGTGTTCATGATGTCATTTTAAATTGTCAATTAGCTGAAACCTTTGGTTGAATTTATCTGAATTTATCTCCCTACCACCACCATTAAGGGTATCTGAACCATAATCAGTCAACTTGAACAACAATAGTCTAGAAAATATAATAGCAGAGAGATAACGGAATGGCGACAGACTACTCATGAAGTTCCTGAGAACAGGAAGTTAACATCTATCTCATATATCTTTACAGATAAATGTTATGTTGTAAAATTACATTTTTGAATTGCTAATGGGCATATTGATATTTGTAGATAATTCTATATATATATATTGTAATATTAGTATAAATGCCTCAAAAAAAAATACCTCGCACCAATGTATAACCGATAAAGTAAGTTAATTTTAACAAATGAATTTTAGTTATGCTAAAAGCTGTGGGGGCGACTTAGATTATATATGAATTGAACACTAAAAAGGTTAAATTCAAATGAACCACATTCTACCTCCAAAATGATTTCATTTCAGTGTGAATAAAGAAAGGCATTGAATACAAGCAGATAACGAAATATCCTGGTATGGCATGATTATTATCCGATTAACCCAAGGGACACAGTGTTAATGGGCTATTGTTATTATCATTCAAAATGACATAGAAAAACACACACAGCCTTTGTGAACAGTGAGGCCTGTGTCTGTGTCACGATGTAAGGCCTTTTGTTTTATTGCTTGTGTATTTGCACAAAACTGAATAACTATTGTACAAACAATGCCAAAGGATTTTATACACAGCACAACGTATTTTTTTTTTATTAAAAATCTAATTAAAAGGACTGTTATTAAATTGTAAAGTTTGTTCAAGCAATTTGTGAAACCACATTTTTTTTCCTCTATCAATTTATCTTTTTTTTTAGTTTAATAGTGCTTGCATCTACTTCACTGTCAAAATTATTAATTTCCAAGTGGAAACAGTAACAGTTATGGCTTGTGGACAAGCCATAAACAAACATCGGAGGAAATAAAAGGTTCCCACGGCCTTGTGGTAGGACGCTTCCATTCTTGACGTATTTTGTACACAAGTAAAACAATATTTTGAGTCATGTGCATCTACTTCTATTTATTTAAGCTCCCAATAACATTACTTAGTCATGATGGACGATGTAACCCCTCAACAATTTAGCCTGTCTGGCCTGGACTGGCCATTGGTACACCAGATAGATGGCTGGTGGGCCAATGACCAACAGTGCTTCCAACTTAACTTTCCCCACACATACGCTATCCAGGAGCCAAAAGTACACTCCAAAACGGAGGTGTGCAGCCACATGCAGATGATTTGTTGGCCATTGACCTTAAAGCGGTAGGGCCAGTCTGGTATTGCGTCCCCAATTGCTTACAGGGGTCAATCTAATTGATTAAAAACAAATAAACAATAATGGAGTTATTTAAAAGGATCGTTTCGGGACAAAGGTTTACAAAAGGTTTTATCGTCGTAGCAACCAATTTGTTCTGTTGATTCCTGTGGTGAATAGGTCACTTTTAAAACGTTACACCAGTGGTGTAATGTGTTAAAATATTGCATTCAATTATTTTAGGAATCGTTTAAATATTATAGAAATACTTATACTGTATAATGTAGGATGGATTGCCCTGGGCTGCTCTCTTCGTCAATGGTAATCAGCAGTTCTGCAAAGCTGCAGCTTGATTCAGCAGGCTACACGCTTAGTAATCCTCTGCGTTCAAATGATTCGCGTCTGTGCCTCCACTCACACACAGGAATTGGATGCCAGTGGGTATATTTATTAAAGTGGCAGTGCTTTAACCCGTGCAAAGGCTTGACGTGTTTCGCACCCAACTGGGGCTTACACTTGTATTCAGCATATGAGTATGTACCAGTTGGGGAGCAAAACGCGTTAAACCTTTGCCTTCTTTAAGGCACTGGCACTTTAGTAAATACACCCACTTGCATCCAATTCCTGTGTGCGAGATCTTTGTTTAGTTCTGCAAATAACTTTATTGTACGTTGTCAGCTTCCTACCTCGATGTACTTTAACAGCATCCTGGTCCCACCGTTGCATTTCCTACATGTGTGTGCACATTTATGTTTGGTGTCTCTGGTGTTATGGGTTCTCAGGCCATCAATATCGCTGCGATGTCTTGGACATAGACAGCATTTTTCATCTTGGCAGTTTTTTAACCCAGTTATCAACTGTAGATACTCGCCTGTGCAGTGAGCCTTGTAGGTGTAAGCTTTGGCCAACTTCAGTTCCTTTATTCAGGCACCGGCATTCGTTTTCTTCTTCTTTTTATTAAAGCTTCATTTTTCAAATTAATTTTTTTGTACATAAAACGTAAGATTGTATCCTGGTAATCTGAGTAAGAAATATGTATCATCCTTCATTTAACTATATTCTACTGTGTACCCACGAGTAAAAAAGAACATTAATAAAAAAATTCCCTCATTAATAGATCATACAAAAAAAAACTTTTTTATTAAATTTTTTAAATGATGTTATAATAGACTAATATTATTACATACAAATCCAATTTTTCTATATCACTATGTACATCTATATGTTGAAATATTCATTAATTCTAGACTTTAGAAACAAACAATGATAGATGGCACCAAAGAGGCCTCCAAACTAATCTATTTCTGTTAAAGTTCCAGATTTTTTTATTCTTGCACTAAAATAGGATTGGTGAGGTTATCTTGTTTAAAGATTTCAAAAATGCTTTGGATAAAAATTAGAGACAGCATATAAGTTTGTATTATGTCTCAGAGTCAGCGAAGGACAATCAAATGCCAACTTGTTTTTTAACGGAGGTCATTAAAATGTTAGAGTACAGAACATTGATTACACTTTAATAGTTAAGATAAACTAACCAATCTCACATGTTCTTAGAACTATGAATGCATTTTAATTTTGCAACAAAAATAAGAGTTTTCATGTGAAAAACGAATTTGGGAATTTTATCTGAAATGTGGGTGGAATAAAGATTGTTATACTATATGTATCTAAAGCATGCAAAGTTCAAGGGACTTCATCAGTCAACACTGAGCTGATGCCACTATTTCTTCCATGATGTATATCTTGTCTTTGTTACAAATGTGAAAATGTTTTAATGAGTTCTCTCTTGAGAATACTCTGGCGAATGCAACAAAAAGGGACAAAACCGCAAATGGCAGAAAAGCCATAAATCCAATCCACTGTGTTTCTAGACTGGCAAAACAAACTCTATATCACTCTACTTCTAAATGCCTTACTTAATTATAAATATATATCTATAGGTCACATGTATTCAAGACTTTTCAAGTGTTTTAGTGGGATTTATTCACTAAAGCAAGTTGTGGTTTCAACTGCCTAAATTCACTATACGTTATTGAGGGCCATCCCTGGCAAATTTCTCCTGTAAGAAAATCTTGGCAAACCTCACATAGTCCGGTCTAGTTAAGGTTTTTTTTTTAAAAAATCCAACCTAATTAAATATGCAGGTCTATAGGTTTGTAATCCGCGATAAGTTCATCATACATTCTTTAATTCTAGTACAGAAACTATTCATGTGGCACTAAATAAACTGCCAAACTGGAGTCATACTCTCTTCTATCTGTATATAATGGATGGTGAATGATTGGCACTGTATTAATCTTCTGAGTGTGCACTGTGGTCTCATCAAATTCAGCATGCTTCTCTACAGAGGTCATTTTGAAGTAAATAATGATTCTATGACTGACTGTCATTTTCCTTTCTTTTTATAGTATGACCATAGGTGTCATTCTACATTGCTATGTTCTTATAAAGCAGAACAATGCATGGTGCATGTTGTGACTTTTGTGTATGCTTCTCCGTGTGTCTCTGTGAACCTGGCCTCCCGCTGAACTTCTGCAAAAGGACAGAGGTTTCTGGTCACACCTTCTCCTCCATTCTTCCAATCAGGGGAGATGAAATTTACTGGGAGACCAAAATAATGAAGACCGCTGAGAAAGAGAAGCGTTTTTGCACTGCTCTTTCTCCGTGAACCTATCTGCATTATTCTGGCCTCTCAGTGCACTTCCGCAAAAGGGCGAACGGGGGGGGGGGCAGCCTCTCCCCATTCCTCCAATCAGGGGAGAGGATGTGCCATAGGCTCTACCCTTTTGCGGAAGTTCACCAGAAGGCCAGGTTCACTGAGAAGCAGACAAAGAGAGAAGACAAAAGAACAAAAAGAGTCAAGAAAAGAAGTGGAGCTGCAGGGAAGGACACAGGGACAAGGAAGCAGTAGGTAGAGAAGGTGGCAAAATCCATGGATTGGGACATGGATTGGGAGAGAACATGAAAGAGCGTGCGAGGTTTAGGAGGATGTGGAGTCCAGTATGCAGGATACCAACAGCTTGAGAGAAGACTATTTGCAGGGAGGCGTAATAAACTTTCTCTAGGAATAACGGAGGTCATAAAGGATAGCCAGCGTCATGTTCACAGAAGTCAGCAAGGTCAATTAGGGTCCCTGCAGAGACTCATACGAATTGGCAAAAAAAGGAAAAATTTTGTTAAAACTGGAATTTGTACAGATCCAAATGCACAAATCTAGTGTAGTGTAATTTCGTACTCCAGAGAACATGTTTCCACTACTCCAGAGAACATGTTTCCACTACTCCAGAGAACATGTTTCCACTACTCCAGAGTCCAGCAGCAGTGTGCTTTACACCACTCCAGCCATTGCTTGGCATTGTGCAGAGTAATCTTGGTGTTGTGTGCGGCTGCTCAGCCATGCAAACGAGTTTTAGTAAGATTCTGATGCACAGTGCTTGTGCTGATGTTGCTTCCAGAGCCAGTTTGGAGCTCTGTAGGGAGTGATACTACAAAGAACAAGCAATGTTTATGTGTTACATGCTTCAGCCCTCAGCAGCAACAACACGTATCCTAATTCAAATAGCAGTTCATTCTGAAAGTCTTCTTCAAAGACCTCTTACACGATGACTTATACAGGGTCAACTAAGCCCTTCTTGCTGGAGAAACTTGCCTGTGTTGTGCCTTTATAATATATAGTGAACTGAGGGACCTGAAACCACATCTCTCCTCTAAACCCTCTCTTTAGTGAATAAACTCCTTTGTCCAACTATGTACTAAATTAAACTTTGATTCACTGTGTGTAACACCACAGTATAGAATCGCTTATGCAATGGTGCTATACCCTTGTAAAATGATAGGTAAAATGTATTCATTTAAGGCTCCTGTGCTGAGAAGTATTAATCATTCTTAATCTCAGATAGACATAAAAATGTTATGTCATTAGCTTCAATTTAACATTCCAAAAAAGGAACATTCATCACAAACATCCCAACATTCCACCACATTTTGCTATATATTACATGTTTTGCTATAGATTAGGCATCATGGGAAAACACCAGATCAGTACTTCAAAAATGGTATTGCCATAGAAGACCCCTTAGGGGCTACTTTTAGTCTAGAGGACATGGAGTCAATAAAATAGTTAAATACCAAGGGTAACTCCCATATCCACCATATCTTTTGTAGGAGGTAAGGCGCATAATGCATGTATGAACATTAGCACAGCAAATATGTACATATGTTGGGCATACACACCAGGAAAGTATATAATCTAATCTAAATATTAGATTACATAGGTAGTGTCTATGCTTTAGGCATTTTCTCTTGCGCAAATTCCTAAAAATGGAATGGGTGACCTAGAGAGTATTTACATTTTAGTTACCGATTTGCCCTTAAAACATGTTTATCTTTAAAATCCAGATCTGCCCACCAAGGCACTCCCCATATTGTACTTCTTTTTGTAAAGAGAATAATGGAGACTGAGTGTATAATGTGTAAAAATACAAAAGTTCAAACTATAGTGTTCTATTATCACCAGCTTGCAATGTTTTAAGTATGTTCCTGTGCTTTCTACCATGTGCAAAGATGTAGCGTGAAATGTAACATTGCTAGTGGCTTGTTACAATTGTGAAAAAAATATATTCTTGCAGATAATATTTAAATATTTTTTGATTTTTTTTTTTTTTTTTTTATATTTATGTAGTGTTGTTTTAAAGTATGTCTAATTTATTGCACACTTTTTGAAAGCAGACTATATATTATGGACTGATCAAGAAGACTCGCCAAACTATATAAAATTAATATCATTTACCAATAGTAGACAATAAAAAATTAGCATTTAATAATAATAAAAAAACCAGAGTGAGAAAGATAGACAGATCTAAAAGATTAGGCAGAAAGAGGCAAAGCTTCCAAAGCACACACAGAAGGGAAAACAGCCCGTCAGTAAAAACATTTTTTAGATACATAAATTACAAAAGGAAGGCTTAAAATGAATAGACTAGCTGACTGCCTCAATTAATATGTTTGTTCAGTTTTTATGGATTCAAATGAAAGAAGAGGGACCTCAGTTAGGAAAAAAATACAAATGAGTCATTTGATACAAATGAGTTTATCGAGGAAGAGGTTCTACTTTCTCCTGATGGGATACACCCAAAGTTATTAAAAGAGGTTCGTGGTGTCCTAGCAAAGCTGTTAACGGATTAATCTAACCAATCATTGTTAACGGCAGTCGTCCCAGAAAATTAGCAAATGTTGTACCCATTCACAAAAAAAAAGGCAATGGGGAGGAGTCGGCCAACTGCAAGCCAGTAAATCTTACATCTGTAGTGGGGAAATTAATGAAAACTATGTTAAAGGATAGGATTCTTGAACATTTAAAGTCACATGGGTTTTAAGATCAAAAACAACATGGGTTTACCTCAGGAAGATCATGTGAAACTAATCTTATTCATTTTTTGGATTGGATTTAGATCCTAATATTGTTGAATGGATCAGGCAGTGGCTGGGTGACAGACAATGTTGTAGTCAATGGCGTATATACAGAGCAAGGTCTTGTTTCCAGTGCTGTACCTCGGTGATCTGTACTTGGACCCATGCTCTTCAATATTTTTATTAGTGATATTTCAGAAGGTCTTGATAGGAAGGTATGTCTTTTTTGCTGATGACCCCAACATTTGCACAGGGTTGATGTTCCGGGAGAGATAAGTTGAATGGCAACTGATTTAGGTAAACTGTAAAAATGGGCAGAGCTGTGCCAACTGACATTTAATGTGGATAAATGCAAAGTAATGCATCTAGGGCAAAAAAAAAAACCAAGGGCAGAGTATAGATGATCATTAATATGAGTCCTTCTCAATAGTGATATATAATATATATATGTAATACTGGTTTAAAATGAGAGATCACTTGAACTATTTGTGAACCCCACACCTAAATGAACAAGAATCTGAATGTGAGAAACCAGTGCTGGTGGAAATAAGTGGTTTAATGGTTAGCCTTGTGAGCCTTTTTTTTTTATCAAAGGGCAACAAAGATTTTGATAGTAGCGGTAGGGTTTTGGCCACTTTTATTCTCATCTGTGCCATAGCATTAAACTGATGCATTTGTTCAAGGCTTAGAAATCTGCTGACTGACCCCCCCCCCCCCCCGAGTGCTTTATAATGTGTGCCTGCAAAGTCCGGTATCTCAGATTTCAGAAACTGGAACGTAGATGCATAATCTGACATTGTCACATTGTTTGATTTAAAGGAGGAAGATTGTTTTAATAATTTGGTCTTTCAACACCACTAATCCTGTATTAATAGATCTGAAAGCGGATATTCAGTCTTAAATGCCCTCTTTGCTAATATATGATGCTTTAGAAATTGTGTTTACATAGGCACAATGCATCAGGAAGAAAGTGAGCTCCAGGATGTCACATGGATATGCTATATCACATGTATTGTCACTTGTTCTTTATGAGAAAGTAGCTGGATTTGTCCCTTGATAGGAATCCAAGGGATAAATCAGTTTAGTAATCCTTACAGAGGTCACCTTCCCAAACCTAACATTTTGAAGTTCGCTAGAGCAAGTCCCATGGACTAAAATATTGTTATAGAAACAGTGTTATATACAGTAATATAGGTTAGCATTGACAAAAATCTGCTTTTATTTCATTTTGTTCCAATAAACTTTCTGGAGGCGGTCATTGGAGTGTCCCTGCTCAAACACCACACTGAGCTTATTCTTTATGGTAATGCTAATGAAGTCAGTTCCTACATAAAAGTTAATTAGTCTGAGTGGCTGGGTGATTAAGACTGAGCCAGTATAATATTTACCACAGGCAGTATGATAAGGAGGAGTCAGAGCATTTGTGTAAGACAGCAGAGCTAAGAACAATTGTTTAATATGCAGCTGCCTGAATACATTATATCATGCAAAAATGATATTTTTTTTTGTTTGATGTCAGTTTGAAGAGGGACTATCATCTTAAATGCTTTTACAGATTATTGGTAGCTATCTGTAGCTTGTAATTTTTTGGTGTTCATGGGTATAATTGTTTTAAAAATATTAAATTTAGATGTTTAATTCTGCCTGAACCAATTAACAACAATCAGTAACTTAATAACATGGGTGGTATACAGTAAGTTAATGTAGACGCATGACCAAGTAGAACAGAATAAAATGAGATGATTCACTATGGAATACATATACAATGTGGTTTTTAAAAACCTTTATACATATATACGGCTAGTTGTATGCAATAGCGTACCTAAGATGTCTTTGCAGCCTGTCCTAATGTGGGCCCGCAGAGTTTTTCCTCATACAGTGTGCGGGCGCCACAGTGGTGAGCCCTGTGCCTGCATTAGGCGGTCGAGGCACACAGACATCTGCTGCTCGACCGGCCCCCAGACCAGTGAAAACTGCAGGAGAGGTAAGGGGGTGCGGGAGGCTGAATGGGTGAATGAATGAGTTTTAAGGAGCAGATATGGGACAGGGAGGCTGTTTAGGGGGGCAGAGGTGGCACAGGCAGGCTGTTTTGGGGTGGCAGAGATGGCACAGGCAGGCTGTTTAGGGGTTAAAAGTGGCACAGATAGGCTGTTTAGGGGGCAGCAATGGCACTTCAATGGTCTACCATGCCATGGCTGGTTTAGTATGTAACCAGAATAAGGAATCTGCACACTCCAAGGGAACCCAGGTGCTTAACTGTGCCAGGAAGGGCCAACTCCCCAATAAATAAAAAAGATAGATAAAGGCTCCAGGCACTCAAGGGTTCCAGCATCAGGCAGATTTATTGAAGGCAGAAAAATACAACATTTCAACCTCACAATGAGGTATTTTTCAACTTGAAAAAGACCTCATTGTGTGGTCGAAATGTTGTCTTTTTCTGCCTTCAATAAATCTGCCTGATGCTGGAACCCTTGAGTGCCTGGAGCCTTTATCTATCTTTTTGGTTTAGTATGTAGTGATGGGGCTTATGTTGTACCACCATAAATGTCTGGCTCAGTGTAAAGTATAGTGATGGGAGTTATGCTGTACCATGTATTTTATATATATTTTTGATGTGTGTCTTTACATTATAAATCCACATACAGGATCCACCCCATGTGCCAAATACTCTAGGTACGCCCCTGGTTGTATATTAACACCATTACAATGTTTACTTAGTTCGAAACTCTTAAAATGTAGGATATTTGAACAGTGGCAGATGTTATTTTTATTTTGCATGTAATATTAGCTATAGTAAAACCATAGCTCACACGTAACATATTCTTTAATAGTACAGGTCATTTTTTGCTTTTGCATGATTATTGTTTCACATACTTTCCCTTGGGTGAATGCTATTGTTGAGTTTATTAAGTTAAAGTCATAATGACAAAAGCAGTTCAAGGAAACGCAGACATGTCATTAGAAATCAGGATTGGTTCTTAACCTATTGAAAAAAAAGCTTGTGTAATTTCATTGACTATGCCAGATATATTTGGCTTGCCAAACACAGAGATGTATTATAAAAACCTGGAACAACCAGAAGTGGTGTGGAAAAAACATTTAATACATTAAAGTACCAACCATACCTGTTTTAGTGTTTGTAGTATTTGCTGGAGCTCTATAAGATAATTGAAAGACTTCCTGGGACTTTAATCTATTACGTGGGAGAGGGAAAGGCACCATGTCAGCCAGACCAATAGACAATTACCATATTATGCCCTGAGATCTTGCAACATACTAAGTTACAGCTAGCTATTAAATGCATCATCTTTCATTCATATCATTTTTATAAAAAAATACTCATGTTCAACTGTCCTTATAAACACAATAAATTAAAAATCCATTGGAAGTAATGATTACATTGTCTAAAAATATTTCCAATGAATAGTTATTTAATATAATAGATTGTTTCCATATGTTGTAACATAGTAATTGTATTGTTAGGGGTTGCAAGGTGGTGATAATGCCTGTTGTATGGTATAGCCTGGTGTCCAATAACCTTTTGAGCCACCCTGGTGGCTAGTGTAACACTGTGGATAGGCTAGAGGTTAATGCAGGTTTCAATTTGCTGATTGCTAGGCAATGTGTGTGTGCAAATTAGAGAAAACATGTTAGCCAGGGATGGATGTATAGATGGTCCATATATTCTCTTGTGATGAATTAACTTTGGATAATTAAACATTGGCTATATTGTTGTATTAAGCAATGCCTTTTTGTATGAGCCTAGCAACATCTCTTCACTCATTATAACCATAAATTCCCATGCATGGACAGGACATTATAACAAAATCAGCAGAGCAGAGGTTAAGACATCTCCATATTGTGTAAGATCATACAGTTCTGCTATATTATACCTGGCATTTATTTTAAGTTTTACTGTGAGTTCACTTTCTACCAGGAAGCACTAGATTTTAAGCAACAAGAACAAGGTTCCTGTATGTTCCTGTATCAAGGTAATTGTGTGCATCTTCCTGCTATGGTTTCTAGCTGTTCTTGGTATTTTGCAATCTTTAAGAAATGGTTGGCAAGATTTTATTTCATCATGGTTTTTCATCTACTTTAAAGCATGTCAGTAAGTTCCACAAATAAACTAATTTTAGTAAAAGTGCCAATAAAAACTAAACCAACTAGTTATAGGGCAGGCTAATGTGGAAAAAAACAAACAAAAAGAGATAAGAAAAGGGTATGTGTATCTATGGTACTCTTGGCTTCTGCTGCCATGAGAGCTTGGCAGGCCCTGAATAATGCATAATTAAATCCATGAGAGGTATTGAGTCACCTCAACACTCCTGTAAACTATTCTGCCTACTCCTGCTCTGATTAATAACCACTCTCTCTAAAACCCAAATTTTATACATTTCCTTGGCTTCTTTGAAGGAGAAATCCCCATCTCAAAAAGAATTACAAATATGCAATGTCTACAACTAAGTTAAAGCCAATTAGAGTAGCTATTTTTTTTATTACTGCCCCACTGAACAATATACCTTCTTTATTGCTGTTGACTGTGATCAGTAGTTTTTTTGTTATTTCAATAAAAAAGTTTTATTTTAATTGTTAACAAATATGTTGTGTGTGTATGTACATATACATACATTACAGAATGATGCGGGGCTGTTGTGCTTTTGTGGATAATTGCCATAAAATGGTATCACATCAGACTTGTTTTATGGGCCTAATTCATTGTGTAGTGGGTTATTTTAGACACTATAATGAATAGGCTCATAAAATAACATACCATAAGATCAAATACTGTAACACTCTTTGCAATAGTTTACATTAAACTTCAGCATAGAGCTGTTAACAGCAATAAAACTAACCATTGCATTCACCAAAAGTATGCACCAAAGGCCAGGCTTATAAACCCCTGATTAGCAGGCACTTTGGGGTTAAATGCCACTAGACACCTAACCCCAGAGGACAGAATAAATGCATTGCATAAAATCTCTAAAATAAATGTTAGGTGTCACATAGATCAACCGCGGGGGGGGGGTGTTGCTGATGAATGATCCAATGCAGACCACAAGGAAGCATTAGTGGAGATGTATTTGCTGGTGGGTACTCCATACTATGGTGGTTGTTTCAGTAGCAAAAATGACATGCTGTGGGCCCCTATTTTAAGTTATGGGTATAGCTATTGATCCCATGTCCCCTGCTGTACATTTTTCTACAAACTCCTATTTTAGTAGGTCGCATTAAATGCATCCACCAAGTACTTTCCTAAATTAAAAAAAAAGATTAAAACATTTTCAAGGATTACCTTTTTCCATCTGTGTCAAAGCACCATGCCATCTACCCTACTGTGCCTTGGTTTGAAGCCATACATTGTTCTAACAAGAGGTGGAAGCTCTTAAAGCATGTGGTAATCTTATGCATTATTAGTTTTTTTAGCAATTGGGTAACAGTAAAATTACTAAGTAATTAGTAGACCATGTATTAAAAGAATTATCTTGCCTAGCAATTAAGACACAGGGAGTAACCATTTCCCACATAACACTGAGATTACCAGATATTAAGCCCTCTCCAACAGTGCAGAAAAGAACATTAAGCCTTGCCTGGAAAGCCAAACAATAATGTATGTTAAGGCATCAAAGCACCAATATCAGTAGCATACTGTATTTGTACATAGGCATTAACACCACAGATA
The DNA here is from genome assembly GCF_027358695.1 of Spea bombifrons. Taxonomy (NCBI): domain Eukaryota; kingdom Metazoa; phylum Chordata; class Amphibia; order Anura; family Pelobatidae; genus Spea; species Spea bombifrons. The sequence goes on along the minus strand of NC_071087.1, from coordinate 130,290,712 downwards.
TAAAGTACATTAACATTTACATGATCACTATTTCTATGATCACTTGAATTTCATTGACTGAATCTTTTTGAAGAATTACATTGGCAGGTTGACCGCATTTCTCGTGTTTGTTTCTTGTTAGTTACATATAGTCATTAAGGCTATGTAGTCCTCACTGCAAATAATCTAAGAGAACAAATTGAAATAAATTAATTACATGCTCTCAGGCATTAATATTGGAGAACAAAAGCTCGAGATCAAAAAAGCCGTTTATTCTTTATCAAAGCACATTGGAGCATGGTGACATCAGCTCGTAGGTAACCAGACAGCACATGAAGTGATAATGCAAGGTTGAAATGGAAAAGTATAGCTGCAACATGTGATTTTAATCATTACTGTTGGATCAATGTGAAAAATATCATACAATCCAGATCATAAAAAATGTTTTCTAAATCCACCCACACTACATTGTAGCTAATAGAAAAAATGTAGCATAAAATGTTATGAAAATAATAGTAGTTTGATAATTTAATTGTTATTTTTCAATCATCATAGCTGCAAAAGCAAATCAATATATTCCTGTAACTCAGGGGTAAAGAAACATCAAAACAAAAATCAAAAGTACTTGACACTACACTCTGTAACACACTGGCTGTAATGAGCTTCTGCTGTGGCAACAACCTAAAATGATACTAAAAAGAAGTTTACCTGTGGTTTTATTAGGCTCACAGAGGTTTAGATGTCGAGTCAGTGGTCAATGTACTGGGATTATTAGTCAAACCTCTAACTACTCTTCCACGAAACCTACCAACTCACAGCTCACTAATTTCTAACTTCAAGCATGCATAGTTATTAAATGCTATATAGCCTATCTAGACTTTTAATTTCTTCTTTTCTATTTCTGTTTTGATTTATCATGTACACATTGAGCAGTTATACACATATGTTGCCTGGTGTTTCCTTCTGTGTAGAGTGTGTGTTCTCATTTTTATGGTACTATTATTTACACGTTTCACTCTTTTACTACTTACTACTACAAATTTATATCGCACTACTATCAAGAAACCATTTTTTATCAAATCCATATCTATAAACAAACAGAGTGTCAGTGGGTCTTTATTGACTATAGCATTTAGCATAGCAAACTACTATCGTATATATTGTATTAATACTATATTATGTTTTTTTCAGATATGTGTTCTTATATTGTGTATATTGATCCTGTGTCTCAGCATTGAATTGCCCTTACAGTCAAATGTAATTAGGTTACAGTAATTTTGTCTGTACACATCTCTGATCCAGACTCCGATGTGAGAACAGAACTTATAAACATGCAAATTATATATTGAATTTCTAATTGAAAAAGTTAAAGCTGCTTGGTAGTCCCAATTTGTTAAATGTATATTAGCATACTGGGGAACTCCATTGGTTTGACCTGGAGTCTCCAGGTAAAGTGCTACTTCCCTGGATATCAGGGACCCTCACATGTGTCTTTGAGGCAGGTGAATTGTGCTTAACCATGGCTACTATTCCAGTGGCCACCATTTTAATGCTATTTGGGCTAGCCTAAACCCTGTCTTTAGGTAGCCTAGGTCAATTATGGTGCCACTCACTCAGAAGATAGAGAGCTGCAGTTAGCCAACCCTGGGAAGTTCCCAGGTGTGCATGTAGGTAATTTTTATGCATTTAACTACATTTAAGTAAGCTTTCTTTCTATTGGAGTAAGAAAATGACTACAGCATGCAGTATTGTTAGAATTTTTAGGTGAAGCTGAAACCTTACATTTAATGAAGAATATATATATATATATTTAAATTAGTGCTATGTCAGGATTAAAGTGAAGGCTGTTAGGATTATAATGCATTGGCATTATTATAGAAATCCTGTACAGAGTCAAAGTTGTTAATAGTATTGAAGTTCTGACTAAGACTTTACATTAAAGGCTGAGAGATTAAAATTTACAATAAACTGAAGTGTTCTCTGTGAGCCTGAAAATTAAAGTATTCATATTTACAGAAACACATGGGATTCATTAAAGCTTCACATACTTTCACAGGTCAGTGAAGCGGAGTATTTCTGATTGAGGTTGAAAAAATATAAATATGGAAAAATTGTTTCAGGACATCATGGATTTTAATCTTCTTTCTGCAACACTCCCATGGAATGTGATTTTTTCATTATGAGACTAGAAGAGGAGGGGGATAGAATAAATTTAACAAAATATGATTAATATAATATTATAATAATAATAATTCCTTTTGTAATTTGCTGGACTTCTAAAGCTGTGCTGGGGTATCTGGTGCCAATATGTTAGCTGCAGATCCTTTAAGTCCTGTAAGTTGCGAGTTGAGGCCTCCATGGATGCTTCCTGTTGCCATGTGTTCTCCAGGTAAGTGACGCACATGCACCCAGCCATCCACGTGAAAACAGAAAATGTGATTCATCAGACCAGACCACCTTCTTCCACTGCTCCGTGGTCCAGTTTTTAAGCTCACGTGCCCATTGCTGGCACTTTCGGAAGTAGACAGGGGTCAGCATGGGCACCCTGACTGGTCTGAAGCTACGCAGCCCCATACGCAACAAACTGTGATGCGCTGTGTGTTCTGACACCTTCCTATCCGCATCAGCATTCACTTTCAGTACTTTAAGCTACAGTAGCTCATATGTTGGATTTGACCACAGGGGCCAGCCTTCGCCCCCCACGTGCATCAACAGCCTTGGCCGCCCATGACCCTGTCACTGTTTAACCGCTTTTCCTTCCTTGGACCACTTTTGAGCTGTAGTTTTGGAGATGTTCTGACCCAGCCTTGTCAAAGTTGCTCAGATCCACACTCCTTGTATGTTTTCACTGGTTTAAGGATTGAATCCAGCTGAACACAAAATTTACGGCAGGTAAGAACCTAATCTAAGATAAGATCTAAGTAAGATCTAATGTGTGTGTTTAATTTATTGTTAGTGTGGGTAGATTGCAGGTTCAGACAGTTCATCTTGCAGGAGGAGAACACTTAGACTGGTCTTATTAGTGTGAATTAAAATGTTCAAGTCTCCTGCAAGCTCCCTAGTTTGTTTGCATTACTGGTCTGACAAACTGTACAAGCGTTAAATGTCACCAATCTGTGTGATTCTAGTAATGTACACACCAGTAATTAAAGACACATATGTGCAAAGAACTGATGGAGTGCCGTTGTAAAATCTAACATGTACAGTAGGAAGAATAACTAGTGACAGATTTGACACAGTACCTGCCTGTTCCGGTTAAGAAATGTGGCAATTATCTATTATGGAATTACCATCCTCTTTATGAATAAAGCAGCAACATGCCAAAGTGAATTAGACAATTAGACGCAGAATATGTAAATACAAGATTAGCACGTTTTCCAAAAATCTATAATAAAATAATAAAGAATAAAAACCAGATTGTGAGTCAGAATATAAGATATTGCAGTGAAGGCAAAATAAAAATGCATACTTTTTTATTAACCTAAAAATACATATATTTTTTTTCTTTCAGCAAATAATACAGTGCTAGGTAGGTGTAAATCTGCATAGACTAAAAGTAAGGTTTCGTTTATTTTGTTCCAATAAACTTATTTTATTTTCAGACATGTAGGACAACATTGTAGGCAGTCGTTTGATATTCTGGGTGACTTTTCCAGCTCCAACACCACACTGAGCTGATCCTTTATCGAAATGCTAATGAAATCCTTCCCTTCACAGACAGTCATGAGGGCCCTTCAAGTTGCTTTAGACTGAGCTGTTCTATTGTTTACTGCAATCCAGCATCGTATGGAGCAACATGTGTAGCATACAGCATAAGTTGTGGTGGGATAAGGTTGTGGTGGTAGCAATTTACGGTTTAAAAATGCCTCTGCTACCCCCTTAATTAAGCGGAGGGGTTTTCCATCATCTTTGTCCCACCACAACTTATGTTGTGTGTGCATCATGTATTGCTCTAAGCCTCAAGCAATAAATCAGTATCCAACCTCACGATGAGTCCTATGAAGGATGAAACAGATCTCCATGAGCAGTGATCTAGCTTTAGCATCTCTGTACATTTGCTCCAAGGGGTCCATGTATAAAGTGGATATAGAGTGAAAAAGGTGATTATTGTTAACCTAATTTGCACACACCTACCCAGAATCCCTTCCAGTAGTTCTACCACAAGAACATTTCTGTGGGAACAGCAAGTCACTGGGCTCGCCTGGTAGTTGCAGATTAATGTTTAATAATGATGATAACACTCCCTGATGCATCATAGATCCCATGACTGGGCTTGATAACCCCTAGCTTTGGGCGAGCAACAACTGGGAACCAGTGGGGCACCCTTTACCTTTATTGTTATAGATTTATGTTAAGTAGTTAAAATAGTCTTATTTTTTTAAGTTTATCTGATCTACTAACACAGATGTGTGGGTGCTGTCTGGGTGTACAATAGTTTTGCAGAGGACCGATCAAACAAATGTAAGAGCAGTTAATGATTTGGAAAGATTATTATCGTAGTAATTGATGAAATCATTTTGGCATAGTGTAAAGCTATTAAATCACTCCTTCTTATCTGGTCCTGCAAGAACAGTTTGGTTAGATTCAAAAAGAAAAATTGGCAGTGCAATTAAATTAGGGAAATATATATATATTTCTGTATTGGTCCAAGATAAGGTCTTAAAGGTGATACAGTTTATTGCGCCAATATTATAAGCGGTGCTGTGGATAAACATCTCCGAGTGAGACTAAAACATAGACGGACTAAATAAACAAGTGAATTTTCCAAAAATGCCAAGGGTGCTTATTTCTCTTCAATGGTTTATGTGACGCTACAGCACCGGGGTAACAAATTGTTTTATGAGTGCAGAAGATAAGGCACTATACATATTATATATGCTCTGTGGATATCACCATGGCATCAGTGGTTAACTCTAATTGCAAGAGAAGTATCCCCAGGGAAGAAAGATCCAAGGATATCATCACTGCTCTCTGATGAAAGGAGTAAAGAAAATGTTGAAAAGTAAAAAAAAAAAAAAAAAAAAAAAAAATTATGTATATACATAGATGCGTTGACATATACATTTTAAAAAATAGAAAAAATGGACACTTGTACCCTTCCTAGTAGAAATACAAAATGTATTAAAAAGAACAGGTTCACTAACATAAAAGTATTTCAAATTATAATAAAAATAGCATATACAGCTGGTCCCTGCCTCCACGTGGCACACTATTATTTGCCACGATTGTTTGTAACCTTGCCTTAATCACCCCAACCCTGACTGCTAGAGACCTGCTTCAGTTTCACCTACATCCATCTACTGTGAGTGTTCTCTTCTACATAAGGAACCCACTAACTACCTTCGCTTATTTAATGGGACCATTTTATCCTAGAAGATCACTGGAACTAAGGTGCAATCCTGGCCGCAGTCCAATCTAAATATTGTAATGCTTAATAGGCGAATAAAAAATATCATAAAAGGCAGGTCCATATCTGCTAGGATTGAAACGAAGAAAGCAAGCAAACACAAACTCTGATAGAGCAACAGCAAATATTTTATGTCAAAAGAAGGATCAATAATACAAGCATTCTGTGAATAGAAGAAATCCTTATTAACAATTCTGTCCCTTGCACCATACAATGCCCCTTCTCTTAAGTTTCCTGGACATTCTAGATGCATGTGCACAATAAAAGAGCCCATTTATATTTTTATCACTAGCCAGGGCAAAACTAGGATCTCTCTCCTTAAATGGCTATATTTCTGGTAATTAGAAACTCTCTTATAGGTAGACAGCAAAACTTATACAGCCAAAGCTAAACAGATATCCGTTTGCTTAATATTACGTTACGTCGTAAGGATAATATAACGCTCCAGAAGCAATGTGATTCAGAGCCAATATGCGTTATACGTATAAAGGAATAATATATATATATATATATATATGTATAAGTGAAGGTTACTGAAATTAAAGTTACATTGTTACCGTTTGTTACTATGCACTTTGGCTTCCAGGTGGTTGATGTCCTAGTTTTTCGTAGAAATATATTTAGTTTTATCGAAACTAATATGTATGTATATGACACTACAATCCATCACCTGTTACCAAGAAACACTACAGATCCACTTATAGTTATAGCTAAGCCCTGCCTGAAGAGAAAATTACAGATAATGGGAGAGTAGTTAAGTACTCATTAGGACAGACTCTGTGGGCCAGATGTGAGCTCTTTTTCTATTGTGTGGGGGTGCAAAAAAAAAAAGATTTTTCTTAAATCATATACACTGTATATATAAGTGTGTGTACAAATGAGTAATAATTTAAAATGTATTTATGATTTCTAGAGTCGGATTGAATATACGGCCGGTCTAGTCTGCTCACATAGATCTTGACACACTATTTCTGGATAGACTTTGGGCACAAACAGGACACAGTCTTTCCCAAACTGTTGCCACAAATTTGGAAGCACAACTTTTTTTTTTTAGAATGTTATTGTATGCTGGAATTAAAGAGTCTGGTTGAATTCATAAAAACCAACCAAACACACCATTATGCTTTCTTTGCCAAACTTTGCCACTATGTTGTCAGTCAGGTATCGGTCTACTGGTCTCCCTAATTCCAGGTGGTGAAGCATTATTCATTACTTAAGAAATTGTGTTTCCACAGCTTTACACTCCCTCAAACCCCAGCCTTGGCTTGTGTATGGCTAGGTCACGGAAAGCCATTCCATAAATCATAACACAGAATTTACGGAACCAGTCTAATCAGAAGCCTCCAAAGGCCCTCCTTGTGCTGATATAACTTCCAGCGACAGTTTGGAAGCGGGCGTTCTGAGGATGGGCAACTATTATATGCTACGGACTTCAGCACTCATTGGTACCTTTCTGTGAGCTTGTGAAGCCTACCTCTTCATGACTGAACCACTGTTGCTCCTAGACATTTAACAACAACAGCATTTACAGTCGACTGGGGCAGCTCTAAAAGAGCAGCCATTTCACGATCTCACTTGCTGGAAAGGTGGCATTGTATGGGTTACCATATTCATCATAGTTAATAGTTAAAAAGCTTCTGGAGATTTTCCAGTAATTTATAAAAACATGTTTTCATTCCAGTACCTGAGAGTTTGTCTAGAGTTTTTTTTTCTCCTGTAATGAACAGTGTGCGGACTTGTTTATGCATTTAATACTCACAGGGTTAAAAACTACTTTTCTCTTGCGCTGCTTGGGATTTGCTTGAATGAAGGTGAATGCCGCTATTATTCAGAAATCACACGAGTGAAAGATTTTATTTTTCAATATTGGTCCAAGTGCTTGACTCTCCCAGGTTCTTCTGGCTCTGTCTAGTTTTGGTGAATAATGATTGCTTTCTGGAGCCGGTGACAAGAGAATGGAAATTATCTCTGTTGTGAGCTTAAGCCTCGGTGTAGCAAAAAATTATAGTGCAGGTTAACAAAACAATCAAAGTAAATGGTAGGGTTTTGTTGTTTTTCTTGTTTTGGTTTTTAAATGTGCAATTTGGACGAAGTCTCCGTTATAATGGGTACTTTAACTATATGCTGCGTTAAATAATCTCTGTACTCAATGTTTGTGGCAACCCGCACAATTTGACTATTAAGCTGGAATTAAAGAGTCTGGTTGAATTCATAAAAACCAACCAAACACACCATTATGCTTTCTTTGCCAAACTTTGCCACTATGTTGTCAGTCAGGTATCGGTCTACTGGTCTCCCTAATTCCAGGTGGTGAAGCATTATTCATTACTTAAGAAATTGTGTTTCCACAGCTTTACACTCCCTCAAACCCCAGCCTTGGCTTGTGTATGGCTAGGTCACGGAAAGCCATTCCATAAATCATAACACAGAATTTACGGAACCAGTCTAATCAGAAGCCTCCAAAGGCCCTCCTTGTGCTGATATAACTTCCAGCGACAGTTTGGAAGCGGGCGTTCTGAGGATGGGCAACTATTATATGCTACGGACTTCAGCACTCATTGGTACCTTTCTGTGAGCTTGTGAAGCCTACCTCTTCATGACTGAACCACTGTTGCTCCTAGACATTTAACAACAACAGCATTTACAGTCGACTGGGGCAGCTCTAAAAGAGCAGCCATTTCACGATCTCACTTGCTGGAAAGGTGGCATTGTATGGGTTACCATATTCATCATAGTTAATAGTTAAAAAGCTTCTGGAGATTTTCCAGTAATTTATAAAAACATGTTTTCATTCCAGTACCTGAGAGTTTGTCTAGAGTTTTTTTTTCTCCTGTAATGAACAGTGTGCGGACTTGTTTATGCATTTAATACTCACAGGGTTAAAAACTACTTTTCTCTTGCGCTGCTTGGGATTTGCTTGAATGAAGGTGAATGCCGCTATTATTCAGAAATCACACGAGTGAAAGATTTTATTTTTCAATATTGGTCCAAGTGCTTGACTCTCCCAGGTTCTTCTGGCTCTGTCTAGTTTTGGTGAATAATGATTGCTTTCTGGAGCCGGTGACAAGAGAATGGAAATTATCTCTGTTGTGAGCTTAAGCCTCGGTGTAGCAAAAAATTATAGTGCAGGTTAACAAAACAATTAAAGTAAATGGTAGGGTTTTGTTGTTTTTCTTGTTTTGGTTTTTAAATGTGCAATTTGGACGAAGTCTCCGTTATAATGGGTGCTTTAACTATATGCTGCGTTAAATAATCTCTGTACTCAATGTTTGTGGCAACCCGCACAATTTGACTATTAAGTCTTTGTGATAAAAAAACACTGTCTCTTATACCAGAGAAATTATCAACGTTAAGGTACAAAAGCTTTAAACCAAAAGTAAATACGTGTATATATTAACTGGGGCCAACTATTATTGCCTGGTCTGGTTGGGTGTTTATGTGATATGTAGTGAGGGGTTTGGTTTTATGTCATAACTCTGGGGTCAGTAGCAAGGAAAAGGGTTAATTTATGCAAAGGTAATTTATTTAATTTAGTATAAAAGTGGCATGCACACAATACATAACTGCTTGTAAGTATTACCTTTAGATAAGAGTGGACCATACCTGCCAGGTATCCCTGTTTAGGAGTTATAGTCTCTCTTTGGGACCGAAATGCCTCTTTCCTTCCTGTGTACAACATCTTCCTAGAATCACAATAGTGCACACAGCAATATGTTTTAAGTTAAAATGCATAAATAAAGTGCATTATTCTTAATTATTGACAGCTGTCACAGAAAACTCCTCACAAATCCCAAAGAGAGACTATAATTCCTAAACAGGGATGAATTAGGATGTGTGTTTTCTGCAGCTTTCTCATTCTAAATGATGGAAAATTTAACTTGCTATGACATTTGCTTCCAAGTTAAGTTGTGACACTAGATGGATGGGAAGTGAATATAAAAATGGAAAGGATCCCAGAAGGAAGGCCGTACACTGTAGGCTTGATGATCTGTTTGTTGGATCAGGTCCTTTTCACGGAAAAATCGTTTCTTCCTCAAATGAGTATGAAAGCCACTGCTGCAAATGATTTGACGGCTCATTCCCTTTTTACTGTCTATGGGACTAAACAACATATTAAGCTGATTGCTTATAAAGCTTTTTTATTTATTTAATGCACTTATATAAGCACCGTACTTAAGAAATCAGAGGTAATGAGTGCTGTGTACACTTAATCACCTAGGATGCTATTTTTCCAAACAAAGTGAATCATACCTAACACTCCCTAAAGTAAGCAAACACTGATGTCCACCTTTTTTGTTTTATACTTGTACTCCAGCCTTTTGTAAATACATTTTTGTTTGTGTTATATTTAATCAGATGCGTTGTATGGCACTGGAATTGCGCCTATACATTTATCATGTCCATAAATCTAAATGCAAGGTATGGTTCTGGATGATATGTATGTTGGACCTAGAATCCAACAGGTCCTTCCCTGGATAGTAGGTAAGTACAGCTCCAGGGAGAGCTTGTGATGAGCTGTAGGTGGACTAATTTGTATAGTATTTTGTTTCTCTGGAGTAGAGGAGTGGAAGTGGTTCTCCATCCCACTACCAGGGTTCAGCCCCGATCTTCAAAGGGCTGAGGTTTGATTACTGTTGATTGTAGCCACTCATGGTCTGTTAAAGGAGCATGCTGGGCACTATTATGTCTATTTGGTTGTTGGTAATCATATAAGAACCTCAGCTGTAAACAGTTGTTCAGAAAGTGTTCAGCTCCAGACTGTTTAACCCCTTAGACATGCAAGCAGTTTCAGTGATTTTGCCAATTCTTCGTACAAACCCTGCATTATCTCTGTTTTGCTGACTGCTTCCCACAGTGACGGCGCTGGCCCCACAGGAAGAGAATATCCAAATTTATCTCTGTTATATCTGTGATCCTTTTATGAGAAAGAGGCACAATAAATAGATACTTGGGTTTCGGTCAATACTGAAGTTCCCTGAATCTAGGAAAATACAATTGTTAAAATAAAATATCTGCCACATAGATTTTTGGGCTTCAGTAGAAAGAACTGCCTGCCTGGATTTACCTGTGGACTATTTATTAATGGATCTTCTGACAATGGCATTGGTGCTTTTGTTAAGGTTTTTTTCCTTTAAGCTGAATGTTGAGATCAATAAATGGAAATAAAGATATACTTATACAAACCCACAATTAGCTCTACCATAAAACAGCGTTATAAACTGCTTGCAGATCTCACATGTTAAGGGAGGAGATTTATAGACGTTGGACGACAAGTTTGACCTATGTCATTATAAGTGTGGCCCATATTTACTACATAATGTTACTAAACTAGGATTCATTAGTTAACAGTCAACAGAACACACAGTATATTCATGAATATATTATAAAATGTTTGTATGATTATCCATTAATTTGTTTATACTTTTACTGGGGGCAGTGTCATGTTCTTCATTTAGGTGACTAGGTCTTGGGCAGCTGGTCCGGAAGAAAGACAGACTCTCTGTTGTATAACAGGGGCAGATCCCTCCGCTAAGAAATCAAGGGTCCCCCTCTATGCCCCACTACACTATGAGCCACTTGAGAAAATAAAACCCTGGCTCTCATTATAGAGGAAGGTGGACAATACTTCACTGATTAAGGCTCTGTTTTTTTTTTCTGGGTTCAAGTCCTGAGCTGAGTTTGCAAACAGTAGAGAATCGGCTTCATATCATTTAGTTAACACTAGACCAGCTCATCTATGGACAAATTTAGTGAGTACTCCAACTGCATAGGCATAGATTTTGCTTAGCTTTGGGGACAGACTGTGTTAACTTTATCAGCATTACCATGACATAGGGCCTGTCACATCATATAAATACTTTACATACACAATAAGTCCTTACTTTAATCAGATTTTTAGGATAAGTAAGTGTAACAAACAGAATTTGCCCATATGGCATATTAAGCATAATGGATTATGAAATACATGTTTATCGCTACATTAATAGGTGAATAATATTTCTCAATTTTACTTGGATCTGGTTAAAAAATAGGTAACCAGTATATGCCTTCTTTTGGATCAAACAGCAATAAATTAACAGATATAGGAAAGGCTGAACTTGATGGACGCATGTCTTTTTTCAGCCTATGTAACTATGTAACTATGTAACATATTGTCTATTTTTTCCGATGATGCTGCATAATATTCTTTTAGCTACGGAGATGATCTTATGATATTTAGGCAGTTTATAGAATAAAAATCTTCCATGAATTGTTTTTGTAGTGACCTTTCACATATTTACATACAGTAATATCTCCTTAAACAAACCTCCTGTCTAATGTAAGCAAACCGAATCTTGCTTTGAAACATAAAACCTTTTCTCTTTTTCGGATTTTAGTGTCCTTGTTTAAACTTGCTTTAGCTTTGTGACATATAAAAGCATATTTTTACAGAGGATTGTCATGAAAAGGGGATTTGTGATTTTTACCCAGCAGGGATCGTTGACTGGGCATTAGATGGCTCTTGGAGGAGATTGTCGACTTGTTACTTTCTTAGCTTCTTTTTTTTTTTTACTGTTAAGTACAGTTACTTAAACTTGAGTTTGAAGATTAAAATAATTAGACTTGGAAATTCATGGTCGTTTTCAGACTAAATTCGTCCAACATTTTCATTTTCGGAAATCCCATTTGTAAGGTTAAGGATAGTAGTGGACTGTTAAATGATCACAATTTTTAATAGGTGTTATTAATTAAATAAAATCAATTCAAAGATCAAAACTTGAGAGAGTCTTAGAGAAATTAGAGGCTGAAGCACACTAAGTCTCACACAGAAGAATCTAATTTTGGAAAATGCTCAGATGCAGCACAGCAGTGTCACATAAAGCAGTCACAGTGAAATGAACGGATCCCCTGCCTGCTCTGCTCTTATATAGGCTCTCTTCATTACTAGTCTGCTTTTTGTTCTTTGAAAGATGCAGCACAGCCATTGCACAAGCCTTCAGCATGATGAGACAGGAGTGAGCTGATTGGACAAACGAAGATCACTCATGGTCCCTCCTCTTACGCAAGATGGCAAGATTCTCCTCCTCTTAGTATAGTTAAAGTGGTGGCCTCAGAGCAAATGAGCTATGATTTTCATGTGCGCACATTCACTTATTTTGTCCAAAACCGCATTTGTTCATTTTTTTATATGGGTGAATAGACGAAATAGGAAAATGTGGCACAAAAACACATTTGTATGAAAATGAATGCGCAAATCTAAAAATAATCATAACAAGGGTATAAAAATCGTGTATCTAACAGCAAGCAGTCGTCAACATTTTGTGTCTAATTTTTATTCCACAATAAATTATTCCTCCTCTTTATGAAAATATATTGGTTTTGGCAGCCCCAGAGAGTAAAGAGGTGAACAAGAAAAGAGAAGGTTTTGCCACAGATATCTAATTAAGTACAGTAAATAGTGACATTTAGAGCAAACGTCTGCCAAACAAGTACACAGAGAGAAGGAAAAAAAACAGGTTTGTGCAATAGGTTTGATTTAGCAAAGTAAGCAATCTCATCACCTTATTGTCATCAACAATGCTCACCAAAATTTGCAGCCCAAAATCTCAGAAGATGCTTTGCAAAGTGTTCCAAAATACTTGTGAGAGCCATGGAGTCCAATCTCATCCACTTTGGATTTTTACTACCTGCCAATTGTACTGTCAAACTCTAATTAATTGACTGTTATTTGGAAACCAGATAGGGACCACAAGTGCTCTGCCTACCTTATGTTGTCAGACAATGTACAAGAGATGTCATTCTAGATTGCAATATTAGCTTCAGCCAGTAAACATTTTAAGAAACATGTCCTAGCACTTTATCTGCTATTCAGTGGATCCCAGTTATGTGTGTTCTAACACAAATTGAGAACATCATTTGTTCTTACTATTTCCCTTACTACAGATTGACAATGCACACCTGCTAGAAGGGGACTGGCCTGTTTTACAGTAGGGAGCAAGCCCGGCTGACACAATCCCGGCTGACTTCTCATCTGCTTCCGGAAGCACAATGATGAATAGAGACGTTGCTGCCAGGTAGCTCAAGTGTGTCCTTCACCTTGCAGCATATGGACAGCTGCTGCACTTGCCTTATGGCCCTGTCTAGTGACTTATATCTGACTGGTATAAATATAGGTGGAATTATAAGAGGTAACTACTTCTTGGCTCACCTTGAAAACCTTCCCCCAAACTGGTATGAGCCTGCTAAAAAGATCTTTATCAAAGTACCAATGTTCAAAGAAAATACTTATTTTTCCATGAGTCTTTCTCCTTAATAATGTTTCCTTATCTTTAATTAAGGCTGAATCAACACTGGCATTATCTGTACGGTCTAATGTAATATGGGAAACTGATGATGGATACTAGGCTGCAGTGTATAAATTAATGCCAGTAATGATATATGATTGATGCTTTAAAGAAGATAAGAAAATAAGCAAACTTCTGGGGTCATGGATTATCATGTTCTGCCATATAATTTGCCTGTGAATAATACTTTGCTTGTTAAATTGAGATACTGCAGCCATATTATGTAAAGCTTTAGGTTCTGAGCACAAGGATACTGAATCCTTGGAAATAAAAATCAGTAATATAGCCATTGCTGGTATAAGTATAATAAAGGGCCGAACCGGTGAGCTTCTGCAGACCATGGTTGGTCCTGTACAATGAATTGTTAAATCAGTAACAGAGACTCTTTGTCATGTTTCATTTTGAATGCTTTCATTTATGTATTAAATACAGTAGGACTTTGTGCTTAATCTTAACTTGTATATTTATAACCATCTTAACGTTTTAATCTGTAATTTGTGAAAAGGCATCTTGTAAACATTTGTGAATTTTTTTTTATTATCACATATACCCGCAATATATTTTGTCAGTATTTTCTATGACCAAACATTTGTAGCACGATGTATCAAATGAGCACTGATTTTTGTCATGGAGCTCATGGAAAAAAAGAGTAATGTCATCAAGTCAAACTTTTCTCAGTCATCAGGATACCTCGGAACTCTATGAGTTTCACAATGAAGTTTCCAGGGGAAGCCCTACTTCTTCATCTATACACAAACTGAAGAGTGCTCTCGCTGTTGCTTGATCAGGCAATCATAGGTATAGGCCTGCACTAACACTAAGAAATGATTGTTGTTAAAGAGAGAGCAGCCTATATCGACAGTGCTGGATTAAGGCCAACCAGGGACCCATTTTTTAGGCCTGCTCGGGTCATAAGCTAGAGTTTGTAGCTCTACCCACTCATGTTTATTCTGCACCCATTTTTAAGCTTTGGCATTAAAGCATTTTGTGCTAGCTGAGAATGAGCCTTGCATATACGCCATGAGGAATTGAATTTTCATAGTGAGCTCATCTAGTGAAAGTAGTTCATCTGTGGTTTTACAGTCCAATGCAGTCATCCTTATTTTATACATAGTATTTTCCTACTCATCTAAACTGCCAATCTGCTTTATAGAGCCTTTGCCATCTGCCACATGAAACGATGGCTTAAATCACTGGCTAATTAATATTTTTTTATTCTTCTTTGATTTTTTCCATTCTCGTGTTACTGATTTGTAATTTGGAGCCATCTGTGTCATTAGGAAACTCATCAACTGCTAGCCAACGTGTTGGAAACTTGTAATTTGCTTGTATGAAGTATTAGAGATTCATATACAACAAGCAATAATCACAAAAATTCCAATAGGAAATTGCATATATATGACTACATAACTTTGTTTGATTGAGTACCTCCTGTATACTCACAGAGACCAGATATACATTTCATATACAGAGGCAAGAAAAAGAAAGTGAACCTTTGGGAATTACCAGAATTTAAAAATGTTGTCTTAACTTATGTTATGCGCTGAATCTAAATTACAATAACGAACAAACACAATCAGTTTTAACTAATAATACAGAAATTATTGCATTGTTCTTGTCCATATTGAACACTCTCGATCAAACAAAGAAAGTTCCCAGGTATGCAACTTGATGTTCAATAAATAAACTATATATATATATAATATAAAGTTTAGGCAGGTGTGAAAAACATGCTGTAAGATAAGAATGCTGTAACAATAGACATGTAAATAGCTTATTTGTAAAATTTAACAAAATGCAAAGTGAGTGAACAGTAGAAAAAATCTAAATCAAATAATATTGGGTGTGACCAACACGCCATAGACAAGACATTCCATAGAAGGGTCGCTAGAAGTTCCAATAATTTTCCAATGTCCTGCTGTTTTTTAAATGATGGCATGTCATTCATTTTCTCAAACGGATATCTGATAAGCTTCATTCTCTTCTTTTCCAGATTGTTTACATCACTAATCAGCAGCATCCCATAAACTTTTTCCTAAGTTCATTAACTGATGTCAGTCAAACAAGATACAGTATAAAGTTGTCTTTGATCAACTACTTTGTGTGAATTGGAGAAAATAATTTCTCCATGTAGCCTCAACAGTTGAGAACCATCAGCCTGATTTCCTGTTGACACTACAACACAAAACATTTTTACTCATGTAAACATGTTATTGCACTGAGCACAGTATACAAGTTAGCCAAATACGTATGTTTATATTATTGTATATCTAGATCTGCTACTTACTTATTAATAATCAATAAAGTTTCAGTTGTTTTTGCACAAAAGTCAATTGGTAAATTGGGAACAGCAGATTTGTGGCAAAATCCAGAAGTTCTCATGAAATTGACCATCTCTATTGAGCTTAAAATATCTATTGTAGATGTATATAGTCATCAATGTACATATGCATATTTACATAAAATCTTTAGCCCTGATAAATAGTTAATACTGTTTTCACTAAGCTAAGCTTTGGATTTGCCTCCTGGCCCCAAACTTGCATAAGCCTTTTTTTCACAGGGTTTGGGCCGGTATCCAATAAATACCTTTTTTTGATAAACAGTTCAGACTTTATAAAAACTTTTAAGAGCTCCACTTGCTTGTGTAAAACAAATATATCAGTCAAGGTAGCAATTTAAGAATCGGCACAGCCAGTTGGAGAGAACGGGGAAGAAAAATAAACATAGCCATAAACAATGAGAACATAGTTATAAAAATGATCAAGTGTGTTAATAATCAAATGTCCATGTATATACTTCTGTGCTAGAGATAATAATCACAATAACTATGCAGATTATTTATTGAATGTTATTGAAATTCCTATTAAGGTTCTTGATTTTAAAGTTTGTATTTTGAGTGGTCCATAAATATCGATTTATTTATCTATCTACATTGTTGATGATAGTCGTGTTAGTCTGGTGTTAGGAATGCAAGTCCGAAGGAGTACCTCAAACCCCTTCTCACACATTACTGTGACCTGTGTCAGCTGAGCACTGGCTTCCAGGGCATCATTTGATCTTTATGTGGCAGCGCTTGGTTCTACTTACACCCACCCACTATCCCATCCATTTCACGTATATTTGGGGACATGGCCAGCCTGATGACGTAAGTGTGGCCAATACGTAAGTGTGGTCTATACGTTGCAGCACTGGAGGCGCACTGAGGTGTCACATGGCCAGTTCGAGCCTGTTTGGGGACTGTATCCAGCTATAATGGGGGAGGGTCTTATTCAATTAAAATGTGTGTAAACAAAATGAATTACATATTTTTCAAAAATGGCAATATAATGACATAAAATGTATACCATTAATTATAGCAATACAAATTGCATCACACATTTTAAATATGCTTTTCCATCTAACAACTCACTGTTTTTTAATATGAAAACCCCTAATTGGAGAGGGACACAATTGTTCTCCATGGCCCTTTATAAGTTGGACTTCTCTGCATTTCTCTCTCTCTCTCTCTCTCTCTCTCTCTCTCTCTCTCTCTCTCTCTCTCTCTCTCTCTATATATATATATATATATATATATATAGTAGAAGCATTATTAAACACTCTTCCACATCTACCAGAAAAGCCAGAATGCTTGTTGTTTTCCAGAAATCCCATGGTGCTGCCACAAAGAATTCTGGGTAGGCTAATGCAAATAAGGTCAACAATACATATATTTATAAGGTCATTTTAACATAGTGAAAATATTTATGACTTGAATTATTTTGTTTAAAGCAGGGGTGTTTTGGCCAAGGCTTCTGGAGAAACGGAGGAGTAGTGTTTTTCTTACATATTTAACTTGGCTTATTGCAACTTCTTGTGGTCGCCAAGGTGTTTCTGTGGGTGTTGAGGATACGGTAGGCTTAGGTGTCAGCTCGTAGGTATTTGTTGTTGTTAGGCCAGCTGTCCCACGTCTTATTGGAATTTAATTTTAACTGCACATGAAAGTTATCTAAATAAGACATCCAGTATAACTGGATACTTAATTAATTAAAGTACTTTTTGTTTACAGCAGAACATGCCCAGAAGGCCAATAGGGTTCCAACTCAGGAAATATCTTATTTGGAATAATAATTATAACCATTCGTTTCAATATTTTATACGGTATATTATGCTTTTTTACAGCTATTTTTTTTCGTGCATACCTTGTATGCAATATGATACATTGCACCAGTTACATTAACAACATTCGGCACCACAATTAAATACTTAAAATTATTATTTCAGCGGACTAGTTGGGCTGAATGGTTCTCATTTCCATTAAATTCTATGTATCTTCTTACAATGGCAAAAAAATTGTTCTAATGTATTGTCGTTGCCTTGTTGTGTTGATACACTTCTATTGTTCAGAGGATATTTGCAGTTCCTTGTGAGGTTAATAAAAACATCTATCGCAATTAAATAGATTGCAGATTCACTATATGTCCACACATTTCCTGAATTGTAGCTAAGCATAAGTACTCATATATTGAGTCTCATCTAATCCTAACATAGCTGTGCTGGCATAGGAGTAAGGTTGGCTAAGCAACATATGACAATAACATATGACTGAATTCCCAACATTTATTTCCGAGATGGTTGCTGTAAAGGGGAATGCCAATCATGTTTTAAAAAATTAAGTGTCGTTTTCTTTAAAACGGTTCTAGTTTTTGCATAGTATAATGTTTCAGGCACCTGCATATAAGTCATTTGTACGTATTTGTATGTGTAACCTCAACCCAATCTAATAGTTTGATAAAACCATAACTCATCATACTGCCTTGCGATTAACATAAAAAGAGAATGGCTCACTCTTAATCATTCAGAGGAACTCACGAAAGTCTAAGGGGAGGAATGACTTCATTAGCATTGCCATAAAGAATCAGCTCAGTGTGGTGTCTGAGTAGGGTGAGTCACTCAAAACATCATGATGGCAAATATGCAGATACATGAAGTTGTTTGTAAGAAAAAACTTAATAAAAACAAGTCTTCTTCAATGCTAATCTACATTATTGTTCACAGCACTGTATTTTATGTTAAAAAAACAATTAAGCAGCATGTATCCAATTTGCCATACCTGTGTGCCGATTCCTTGTTTTGTTATGTTAAGTATTTGTCATTTCAGCTGCACTCACAATTTGTGTTTATAAGCTTGATAGATGAGTGCTTCCTGATCTGTATTTTGAAGATTTCAAAACTTTTAATATAGACTTATTTTAAATGTTTGTCACAAGCATTTTATTGTATATAAAAACTTTGAAGGTAGTTATAGCTACAGATTCCCTTTAAAGAAAAATAAGAGCCCCTTTTATAAATCAGAAACAGATAGCATGAGAGTTTAATATTTGTGAGCTTTGAACATTAGTGTTTGCTTTAAAATGACACTTATGCCTTAATTGGTTATGTGAGAATGTCTGTTCTAAGCAGAAGCTAAATTTCACTCAGTGGTGAGAAAGTGACTGTCTACATGATTAACTTGTAAATTCCATCTGTTTCGCAGAAAAGTAGAAATGTTCAAATAAATGAATAAGTATACACAACAGCAGCGTGTGTTATTTATTTTAAGAACCTGGTAAAAGTGAAAAAGGCTTTTTCTACTGATGTTTATAACCAGTAAACCTGTCCAATGGCAGCATATAACTATTGGAATCAAACTTACCATAACAACAATACCTTTACTTGCAATGGAAAATTATTTTGAATGTGATGTCAGTATATTGGCATGGGAAGTAACCAAGACCTGGCATTTGAAAAACCCTAAGAAAGAGTATTTTGATGACGTAAATATATTCTCCACCCAGTCTGCTCTTTTTCTTCCCATTTCCATTGTTAACCCCTCTAGTTCCAGAAGCACACAGACTACCCTCCTAATACCCACTGCCTGCATCCTGAAAGAATCTATCTACGCCCCTCCACCTTCAAGATCTTCACGCCACTTACTCTTACTTCTCTACATCATGCTTGCTACAATCAAACTTTCTCATCTTAGTAGCCCCTTTTCCTTATATCTTATTCCAAACAACCATATTTTTGAGCAACTTGTTTTAAAGTTAAACCACCAACTACACCATGGAATTGAAAGTATCAACATATATTCACAAGTTAACTAGCTCCTTACATGGTGATCAAGTCTAAATATATTTGCATATATACACTATTTGGACAACAGTATTGGTATACACTCCTTAATTATTGAATTCAAACATTTATGAAGAACATGGGTCGTTCTGAAGAGCTCAGTGAATTGAAGCGTGGTATTGTAATAGGATGCCACCTTAGCAATAAGTCAGTTTGTGAAATTTCATCCCTGCTAGATATTCCACGGCCAAGTGGTATCATAGGAAAGTGGAAGCGTTTAGGAACAGCAGCAACTCAGCCACAAAGCAAAGACCACATAAGTCACAGAGCGGGGTCACAGAGTGCCGAGGCCCATGCATAAAAGTCACCAACGCTGTGCTTATAATAGCTGAAGAGTTCCAAACTTCCACTGGCATTAATATCCTCACAAAAACGATGCTGCGGAAGCTTCATGGCATAGATTTCCATAGCCGAGCAGCCATGTTTCGGATTGAGTGGTGTAAAGCACGCTGCCATTGTACGTGTTCTGTGGAGTGGCGTTTGATGGCAGTTTGATGGGCGAGTCTGGGTTTGGCGGATGCCAGGAGAACGTTACCTGCCTGACTGCATTGTGCCAACTGTAACATTTGGTGGAAGAAGGATAATGGTATGCGGCTGTTTTTCATGGGTTGGGGCCCCTTTGAGTAAAAGGAAATCTTAATGCTTCAGCATACCAAGACATTTGAGACAAAGCTATGTTTCAGCTTTGTGGGAAGAGTTTGGGAAAGGTCATTTTCTATTTCAGCATGACTGTCCTAGCAAGGTCTATAAAGCCATGGTTGGATGGGGTTGGTGTGGAATAACTTGACGGCCCACTCAGAGCACTCACCTCAGCCACATCAAACACCTTTGGGATGAACTGGAACGGAGATTGCAAACCAAGCCTTCTTATCCAACATCAATACCTGACCTCACAAATGCTCTACTGGATGTAAAAATTCCCACAGGAAAAACTCCAAAATCTTGTGGAAAGCCTTCCCAGAAGAGTGGAAGTTGTTATACCTGCAGATAAGTGACCAACTACATATTAATGCCTATTTATGTAGAATTGAATGTTATAAAAGTCCCTGTTATAACATTTGTCTATATAGTGTATATATACTGTATCACTTATGTTTTTTGAAAGCTGAAGCAGCAATTCTTTTTAAATAGTCCTTTGGCAATTAACATTATGTTTTATATTATTATTAGTTCAAACATTTCAGGTTATGAAGTTATCTCACTGCCAAAATGATATTTTTACTTTCAGCAAAATTTACATATTTAATTTGAGAGTTGATTGTATTGACACTGGCAATTTTCACTGGTTTATGTGTAACTAATAAAGTGTTTAAAATAATATATTTAAAATATATTCCTAAAACACATGGCAGGACACTATTAAATTAATATAGGGCGTGGTATTAGTCACAGCTAAAACAAGAAAAGAATGTTGGCACTGGTAAAGGCTGTTAACATTGCTTTGCCAGATAGGATAGAATTACCTTTGAGGTTTATTCTTATTTAAAATAATGTATTATCTTAAAATATGATACAACTTCAAAGCCTCTCCTAAGGACAAAATACCGGTAGTATAAGTTGAATTTCTTAGACAGGACAAATTAGCAGTATAGGAAACTATGTTCTATTCTGGCTGCTTTCATATTAGGACAACGCCTTTGTGTAAATGGATATTTCTGGGAAAAGGTGCATATTGGCTGCATAACCAGCCCAATTACCCCGCACAATTCATAGATGTGAGGGTAAAAAAATGCATGATGATGAAAACCTCGCTTCACCTGCTATGAAAAAGGATTTCTGGGTTACAGAACCAATTCCTTATGGTGTTTTTTTTTTCAGGAGAGCCTTTCATACCCTTTTTATAGTAACTAAAAGTAGGTTTCATTTCACTAATTGATTGAAGTCCATAAATGCTACATAGCATCATCTTAATTTTGGAGGGCTTCCATGAAAAGCCTCGATAGAAGTTATGATTAAAATGCCACTAAACTTTGAGAAAGCAGGTCATACCACAAGGCACTCTGATCTACCAGCAATGTCTGCTTGCAGAGTTAGGTCCGGTCAACGATAGTCACCAGGCGCAGTGCTTTAAGTGAGGAGTAGGGGCCATAGATGGATGGGTCGGGGCAGGGCTGCCCAGCTTTTGTCACAACCTGGTTGGGAAGGATCCTCACTGCAGGGGATACAATGGACTTTGTCTCATGATGTATGACAAATGAATTAAAGGTACAGACAGGGGTGGATGATAAATAGACAGAGCTGGATAGTACAGGCTGACCGGTTGGTTGGTACAGGCAATGTTGGATGGGACCAATAGGACTTGTTAGTACAAACAGGACAAAGCACTAAGAAAGGGCTGCGCAACAAGGCAGGCTGCGGCTATGACACAGACAGGCAGAACAGACTGGAAGATTACGGATAGGGTGCTTGGCAGCATGGCCTGAGGACAGGAAAACAGCCAAACAGGAAGGCCACAACCAAAAGGCATAAACCCAATACAAAGACACCATTTGCAATAAGCAGCAGGTATTTAAAGATCAGGGCTGCACATGATAACGAGGCCAGCTGATAACGAGGCCATTCTTGCTCCACCATCAGAGTGGAGCAAGAATTCCAAACTATGTAGAGTGGCCACTACAGGCTGAAAGTGGAAATAGCAACTAAACCGATATACCCATACAGGAGCCTGACAAGCAGGGTGGAACCGTGACAGATTTCGAGCATCATTAGGTGGCCTTGTGGAAGCTGTGATTGAGGTCCGTTCTGCAATACCACACTCCACCATTGATTTTAAAGCTCCCTTAGCCAGTTTAGGGAGATCAGACATCATAAGTAGCCTATGATCCTCACAAAAAACAAGACGGTTTGGAGGTATGCAATAGAGAGGATCCCAAATAGATTACCAATTTACAGTGAAAATTGGCATCTCTTATAGTAGGTATTTACCTCTGGCACTGGCCTAAGCCTGACCCACAGCAGCTCCCCAGCCGCCCCATTCTAGGCCACCATCCTCACTGTGGAGCATCGGGACATGATGTCCTATCCCAGCAATGGATGCAGACTATGGAGGCCTGCACCCCAGAATACGTCACTGTGAAACCATTGCGTTTTTTCCCATTCCCCTCACACTGAAGTCTGTGCTGATAGCATCACCATGTGCCTCCAGCTGATCTGCAGTGAGAAACCACTTTTCCTAAAATTCCTGTGGCATATTAAAAATAAATTCGGCTTCTTCTACAGAAACCAGATTTATAGTCACATTTTAATGTTACTACTCATCAACCTCAAAATTTAGATGATTTTTTTTACATCATTTCAGTGGCACGTGGATATTCAGTTTTTTTTTACCTGCATATCAAGACAGCTGTGAATAAAAAAAATGTCTTCTTATTTATTCCACATGAGTGGTCTTGGGATCGATAGTATCCAAAACCATTCAGATGCTCAATTTTTGTTGAGCTTGTGGTCATATAATATGCTGTCAACTTAGCATATTCCATTTTTTAAATTAAACATGGCATAGTTGACTTTAACCATCAAAAAAGAGAGGAGAAAAAAAAACAAATTTATGGAAATTTCTACAGTTCTTGTGCTGCTCAGTGGAGGAAACAGGAAAGATAAACCTCAAATAAATTAGCACATTCTTCATGGACTAATATAGGGACTGGAAAGTTTGCACTTAATATTTAGTACGTTGGACCTTATGACTTGGCTGACACTATTTTCCTCAATAGATGTCAATAGGTCACTATCAATGGGTTTCATAGGCACCCACTTACTTTACCATCAGGTAAATGCTGCCATTCATACGAGTTGTTCATTTACTTCTTTGATTCGGTACTATGTAAACTTTATGCTAGTTAGGTTAACCCACATCCATGTGGTTGTGGTTGTAAGTTTGGGGGCCAGTGACAAACTGTTTGGGGCCAGTGACAAACTGTTTGGGGAGCAAAGATAGTACAGAAAAGCAGATTGGGGCACAAAGATAGCACAGACAAGCTGTTTGGGTGCAAAGGACGAGCAGACTACCTATGGGTATGATTAAATATTGTTTTTATTTGACATATTTTATAGTATGATATCCATCAGATATCTGGTCTAAAGCTTACTTTTCTTTTTATTCAAATAGCAGTTTGTATGTTTGTTTGTTTTTTCTTATGTTTTATTTAGTTTAAAATCGCTCAAACTCTGCAGTATATTATGCCTGCTTGGAGCAGCCAATCAACAGTGGGACTATGAAGGAGCAAAGCAGCTGTAGAGCTGCACCTTCTTCCTGATTTTCGTGCCGTATTTATTTATTTAGGCATTTTTGAAGAATGCACATTAAAGTATTCACATCGTTTAATGTGCATTTTTCTCCAGCGGGGCTGTCGGTGAGTTGAGGTCATCTGAAGCATTTCGTCATATGAACTCACTGATGCATCACGATGACACCTTATCTGAAACACGAGGACCGGCCCTCCCGGCGTCATCTCTCTCCCGCTTCCCCACATCACTGTTTGGGTAATAACCCCCCACGGGAGCATCACCCTGTAACATTCCAGTGCCACTTATTCCTTCCCTCACCATTGGAGATGATGAATTCGCGCCCATTTCTTTTTTTTTGTTGTCGCCCCCGCCCGCACTCGGCATTCATTCAGCCTGATACCCTGTGATGACAAACGGCAGGGGCAGAGCAGCCTATAGGAGCGGGCGCCCTGTGATCCGGATCACACTGATGTAATACGTCCCGCGGCGCCCGGATCGCATTCAGGAAAGCGTATTATGTCTCTATAGCGCTCGCTCATGCACAGAAAGCCCCGGGGAGCTCGGAACGCGCCTTCTTTTTTTTTCTCTCTCAGTGAGGCGTGTTTTTCCGCGCGCTGGTTCGTCTTCTGGCTCGGGGCTGTAACTCGGATCCTACTATCCATCTGTGCCGTGGTGGGAAGGGAGTAGCCTGGAGCGCATGCGCCTCGCTTCTCAGGCAGTGAGTGCTGCGGGAGAGTGGGAGCCGGAGACGGGCTGAGGATCGTGCGGCAGAGGCAGCCGGGCTCCCTGCACAGACAGACAGCAGCAGCAGCTCCTCCTCTCCTCAGTATTATCATTACCCCGGAACAGGGAGCGCTCTCTACTGCGGACACCGGGGGATATACGCCCAGGGGCGGCGGAGCAGGTAACAAATGTCAGGGCAGATACCCGGGGCAGCTAGCAGCCTCTTATACTCTGTAACGGGCAGCTCGCTGTATCTAGGGGGCTGAGGAAGCCACGGGCGAGCGCTGGCTTCCCCATCCCGACTAGATGATGTCTGTGCGGGGAGGCAGAAGTAGCGCACATGGCACGGGCTGGGGGAGGGGTGTTGCAGCACTTGGATGAGCTCTGACATGCGGCACATGGGGGTGGCATCTCACTCATCCGCTGGGTAAATAACTTTAACAATGAGGGGCTAAAGGGGATTCACCTCCTAGGCATCTACCCAGCCCTGGGGGTAATATAGAGGGGGCAGGATGGGTAACCTCTGCTCTGTCAGGGGGTATAGCTTGGAAGTGATGACAATTGGTAGGATGTTCTACATTTCAGCTGTTGGTGGACTATAACTCCCAGCATCCTTCAACAGCTGAAGGGCCCCAGCCTCCCCAGCAATAATACTGTGTCCTAGTATCTGTGTATTGTGGAGTATCACGCTCCCTGATACACTGCGAGAATCTAATGCTCGGGTACCACTTACTGGAAATTAATCATGTTGAGGAATGTGACAGGTTAACATCCCAAGGTCACAGAGAGAGATGGCATCGGCTTTCGAGAGACCGGTGTCTGTGTCTCGCACACAGTATGCCATTCGCCCAGTAACAGCATGTTAATGGCTCTCTAGTAATCCGCATTCCGGCTAGTGAGCGGTGGTAGAATTCCAGATGCTGTTCTCTGTACTGCGTGAGGATTCCGCCTGTTGTCTTATTTCCATTGATGTATTGCTTTTATTTGGGATCTGGAGCACATAGAGCATATACTGTCCCTTGATGGAAGTAAAGAGGCGTTTATCCCCGCCCGATCTCCTCCCCTTTCCCCTCACAATAGTTACATTCATCATTCCTTAGCACTGGAGAGGTGGTCGGGAGGGATGGCTTTATGCGGTGACTTGACTAGGTGTATCATACATTATGAGGAGGAGGCGGCAGATCTGTGACATACCAAAGTAGTCTCTGCTGTGCTGTTATTGCAGTTTCTCTCTGAGCAAGAGAGGAACCAGACAGGAGTCTTAAGGACGTTTGATTTATTTAATGACATTGTAGCTTTCTTGTTACTTTCAGAAACTGAATTGTCGGCCTCGTCTTTGACTGGTGGCAATACATGGAGAAGAAAGCTAAAATACACTCAGCCCAAGCTGAGCAAGGAAAGCCTCCGAAATCCCCTCCACTATATCGTGGATCACGATCGTCCCCTCCTCCTCCTCCGCTGTCGGCTGAGGACGCGGAAGACCTGCAAGTTGATGATGCACTCTTGGGAAGACCTCTGGGACCCACCCCAAGCCAGAGCCGCTTTCAGGTGGATCTGGTCAGTGAGGGAGCTCGGGAGGCAGCTGCTGCAGGGCGTGAAGAAGCACATCCTGCAGGAGAAGGCATCACCCACCGGGGAAGAGGAGGTTCAGGTGGAGAGGAGGCTAAAGGCCGCTTCAGGGTGAATTTTGTGGATCCGGCAGATCCTGAAGGTAGTTCGCCAGAGGGGGCCGGTGGTGAAGGTGGCGGTGGAGTGAGCTTCCAAAACGGGGATACTGTGTTGAGTGAAGGTAGTCTGCACTCTGGTGGAGCTGGACATCACTACCACTATGATACCCATACCAATACATATTATTTGCGTACCTTTGGGCATAACACAATTGATGCTGTGCCCAGGATAGACTATTACCGGCACACAGCCGCTGACCTTGGGGAGAAACTGCTGAGACCAAGTTTGGCAGAGTTGCATGATGAGCTAGACAAGGTAAGAAAACTACTGTTCCTTTGTGTTGTGACCCAGTGTGCAGAATAATTTCGTGATTTAGGACAAATTTCTATAGACTTTATTCTTGCAGCAGTATACATCAGATGTCACCCGGCAAAGGATGCCGATAGACCTAACGGCTTCTGTAAAGTGATATCTTCAGCTCTCATCTTTTAGAACTGCCATCTATACAGTTTATTCATTTAAGTGTTAATGTCTTTATCTTTGGAAGACTTCCAGCACTGCATTTCTTGTAGCAAGGAAAAAAAAGTGGTTTTCACATTTTATGAATACTGTTGTTTTTTAACCCAAGATGGTATATGTTGTCTTTGGGGAAATTATACACCCATCCCTGTGTGGCAAAAACCCCAGTAATATTAGTAGTAGTAATATTGTAGCTGTTATTGTCATCATCAAACTATACGTCTCCTCACTACCTAAAGAGCTCTTGGGGGGGCTTAGTGACAAGAGGGTCTGTTTGTTCTGGAAACACAATGTGTTTCAAAAGTTACCAGTTTGAACCTTTTTGTGAAGGAATCCTTATTCTTTAATTAAGGGGGGACATTTCTGTGTGTTGATCTAAACTAGGTTGCTATACAGTAAACTGCTTGCACAGGCAATTTACATATGACACACAGGTGGCAATCTATCTACATCTCAAAAGACTTCAGCAGTGAGAACCCAAATGGTATATGTTGTTTTGAGGGAAATTATGTACGTGTCCCTATATGGCAAAATAGTAATAGTAATATTAGTGGTAGTAGTAATATTGTAGCTCTTATTATCATCTACAAACTACAAAGAGCTCTTGGGGGTGGAGGGGTTTTAGTGACCATCCTACAAGAGGGTCTAAGCTTGTTTTGGAACACTGTTCCAGTCGGGCCACCTAGAACACAATGTGTTTCAAAAGTTACCAGTTTGAACCTTTCGTGCAGAAATCCTTATACTTTATTTAATGGGGCACATATCTGTGTGTTGATCTAAACTCGGTTGCCATACTAGGTTGCGCAGGCAATTTACATGTCACACATAGGTGGCATTCTATCTACATCTCAAAAGACTTGAGCAGTGAGAAGATAAATCAGGAATGTCCTCTTAGTGGCCACCGTTGTGATTAAAGACAAGATAAACATCTGTGGAGTTGTGAAATGCGATCCTGTCAATGCTGCATAATGGCAGAAAAGCCTGTTGATTTTCTTTTTGTTCTCTTCTGGAGGAAATTGTAAACTCTGGAGGATATTTGTTTGTTGTTGAGAGAGTCTATCCTGTTACACGTTTGAAACATTACATCATTTATCTTTTATTGTTTAAATGTTCTTGTCCCCTAAAACAAACCAGACATTAATCAACAGAGCGTCCAAAACTGCCCATAACATTTTAAGATTAATATCTTGGCAGACCTATAGTTTTTATTTACTCTCGCGCTTTCTCTTCCGAAGAGAAGATATATATATATATATATATATATATATATCTTCTCTTCGGAAGAGAAAGCGCGAGAGTAAATAAAAACTATAGGTATATAGATATCTCTTCTCCATAACTTTGACATATCTAACCTATTTGATTCCAGGAAATGGGAATATAATTTTATCTCATGTTTAACATACATGTGTTAATAACTTTTAATGTGTCCTTTTGAACAATTATAGTGAAACTATATTACAGAACGGTAAACTAATGTATGTAGAATTCAAAAGCCAGCCGTTTTTTTTACGAGCTAAGAAGTTCTATATAATATGATTATAATATGTCGAGCGTGTCTCCTTCTCTGGGGATTTTTATTTTTCTAGAGCAAGAGGTGCAAGGTGTTTGGGCTTTTATGTTTTTTTTTAATCTCTTTAAAGAGAGATTAAAAGAAGTTTAGGATCTCTCTTGTAACTAGGCAGTAGCCCCGATTGATAATTTAAGTTTATTGTTTTAGTCTTTTTAAGAAAAAAAAAAACAGAGATGTTGGCGGCCTCTGAACAGATCGTCAGGTTGTTACCACCTGAAACTCCGATCAGAGGAGTATGAGCATTGACGCCACTAAAAGCAACTGCCTGGGCTGGAACTGGTTATTGACCAAACACAAAATAGCTGGGGATGGGGCAAACGCATATGGGGGACACAAGGGAGACACAAATATAAAGGGACCTCGCAGCTGTCACATGCATTAAAGAATCGCATTACTAGTCTGACATCATGTGATCCATCTGCTGAAATTGCCCATCTGCACTGCTTTTATCTTTGTGAGTTCATAAAGGAACCCCTTTTAAAGGTTTCAACAATAAGCACTCAAAGGAAACTGAGCCGACATGAAATATCTTGAAATTTGTAAAAATGACGTTACATGACTTATCCCGAAAGGTTCTATGACTCTCCGTATGTTTATTGTGCCATGGAGAGCTGGCACACATAATTAGTACCAGGCTAATGTTAACACATCACCCGGTTTGTTTGATCTTTTAATACAATAACATATAACTAATATTTTATGATTAAAACAGCTTGTGACGACTTACTGAGGCAGGTGGGGATCATGTTTGAAGTTCACAAGCTTTACAATAGCACACATCTCTTGTTCAAACACACTTATCGGTCAAGAGCAAAAACGTTAGTCATGGTAAAGGTATCGGCAGCTGGGTCTGACAAGGTCCGCGGTGAAGCGCGGCTGTGAATATCAGCGCGTTGAGGATGTTTGATCTTAAAATACCTTCGTCTTTAAGATTGTCATCTAGTCTCTCAGATTTCCTTAAACTTTGGCAATGGATTTCTCTGCACCTAGAAGAAGGAAATCTGGCTTCCTTCTAGCTGAGTCACCCTTGTCTGGAGGATTGGAGGTTTAACCCCTTGTGTCGTTTGTAACCACACATACTATAAAGTCTGCTCATGGACAACCATAGTGCTGAAAGTGTGAACAGTGCTCTGGGAATTTACCCAGCCCATTAAACGGGTAATTCAACTTGCCCCAGGTTACAGAGAACCCCCTTCCCAGTAGAATACAAACATCCAGTGAAAAGATAAGAATGAAAGAGAAACCCTATGGGGGCCGAGCTGGCCCTTTAAATTCAAAAGGGAATAACCTTGTTTTTGAAAAGGATAATTCCTTCTCATTTGCCTTCACAAAAAATGTAAATGCGTACAGCTGAGGACCTCAATTTCCTGACCTTAAAGGCTCTGACTACTTGTCTTCCGCTATTACAGCTTGAGGAAGTCTTCTGTCTTCCGGACATGTTTTACAAACACCCATCAATCCAAAAAAGGAACCTGCTATTTTTTTTTTAAGAAAAAGTATTTTCTGCTGCCTACTTGTGGCTTGTTCTAAAGGATAAACATAAACCGCATGTTAATATGTAATTCACACAAGGCATAGAAGCCAGTCATCTTCCAACGTTACCCGAATTGATCGTCAATCTCAACAAGCCATCAGCAGATTTGTTTCATGATAAAATAAGGAAGAAAAACGGGGTAGATGCATTGAGGGAGGTCACAGCGCTCTGTTTCTATGTTGAAGAGGTCTCATTGGCTTCTTTACCAGTACATAACATGCATGACCTTGAGTTCCAGATTACGCAAGCTTTAGCGTTGCCACGTTACACGTCGAAGTCTAATTCACCAGGGTTTAACATATATTTTACTCATGCAAATAGAGAAACCCACAGTGGATGCAAATCACATCGGATTACTATGCAAAAGGGTTTATTATTGCACACGTAAAACGACGAGTTGCACCTAAAATTTGATATCTAGATCTATAAGCTTGTACAGCATCGCTGTTTTGCGTATAATCTGTGGTCCTCATCAGAATTTTCTTTCTCTCCAGAGAATGTAGACAAGTGAATCTCCTTTTACCAACGCTGTGTGTGCCAAAGAAAAGAGATTTTTTTTTGTATGTAAAAGTGGTATCCTTCTTATCCCTAACGGTTGTGACACATAATAGCAGGTGCTTTATCTTAGAATCCCAAAATATTTCTTAATTGAGTTATTCAGTTAAAAAGACGTGAATCCATAAAATAAGTGGGCAGAGTTTCAGACTGGTTTGCTTTGAAAGGCACGTCGTGGGAGCCTTCTTCATTTTCTACTCTTCAACCTTCACCCGTGTTTTGCAAAGCCTTCTGTTTTGATTAAAATTTGAATGTTCCTGGGTCCTTCACGGAGTCAACAGGTATAAGGGTTCAAGAAGACTTTTAGACAAACCTGCTTTTATGATTTCCCCTTCCCTTCTATAATAATCCATATAGTGCTCTTTTTTTTTTTTGGGGGGGGGGTGTAGTGAAGTTTTCCTGTGGGTATAAATGGTACTTGGTCTGCAAAAATATGACCATGGAGTGTAGAAATTGCCAGGTAATATTAGATATCGGAAAGACTAGAAGGATCAAATGGTTCTTATCTGCCCTCTTTTTTTTTGTTTCTGTAATATTAAATGTTGGTCTTAATTTTGACCTGCATTAGCATTATAGTTTTTTCTTCTAGGGCACGATGATAAAGAGTTCTGATACTTACGTATTCTTTTGTTATTGACCTGGGGTTGTGTGGGACATGAGTGCCATGTAAGGAGAAGCTAAGTAATATATTTCTATTGCTTTTGTGATTACTTACCACATTTGTAAAGTTTTTATTTTGACCTGGACTCCTCTTGGACGTCGGAACCTGGTTGTGTTACATGCGACGTTGTGCGCGGAGTAAACCTGTAATTGCGTTACATAGAAATTTGGCACCTACAGACTACTTTCTCAGTGTATTCCGTCGCTTTGCGTTCTGTCTTAAGTGCTTATAGTAGCCACATATTGCCTTAAAAATAGCAAAATGATTTCTGTTTACACCAATAATTTGGTGTCATGTACAATGTTTCTGACTTCGTGTCTGGCTGGGAAAGATGCCACGCAGCTTATCTTCTAGAAGCCCTAGGACGGGCTTGTCCTTTCCATTACGTAAAAAAACCAGTCTATGATTTGCAGGTGGAATGTATAACGAACATTGTACACTAGTATTCCCATCCTGAAATATTCTGGTCCAGACTATGCAGTCTCCAGGGCTCCGGCTGTTGTGCTTTGTGATTCCGAGATGGTCAGACAGCCAGGTGACATTATAGTGTTTTTTTTTATTATTATTATTATAGTACAATTACTTTTATTTTGTCGGTGGGGTAGCTCACCGCGAAGTTAGTACCCGTTGGCTTTGGACTCGAGTGCATTCACTGGCACATCCGGCTCAGAGTTACTGAATGCAAATACAAAAGTGTCTCCTCCATTACCTGCATGATTTATGATGTACCTGCAGACAAAGAACAGAAAAATATTAATTTCCCGGGACCTTGACTTCATTATACTGTATAAAAAATATATGTAAACAAAAATAAACACTCATTCTCTTTATATGCAAATGACAAAATCTCAGGAGCCGGGTAGCAATGACTCCCGATTAGTCAGAGGGTCCTGCGGCACACCCACTTGTATGATAAGGACATGGTACCGGATGTTCTCCATAGCTGGAGAACATCCGGGGATGAATCCACTAAGTCCTTACTTATATTAACCGTGTAGTATAACTGAGTTTGTTGCTTTAAGCCAATAAACAATTGTCTCCACCTCTGTGACAAATGTATCCACAATATATGCCTGTAGTAGCTTTTATAGGTTTTTGTTTATAATATGAGGCCCGGTTCGCCAACTTTATGTGGTAATTTCCTCCGTTTCAAAAACAAGTGAAGAAGCAGAAGCACTTTGCGATAAAGGAAGAGTACATACTGTGTCCGTATCTAAACTTTCACAACTAAAGAATTGCCAATGGTTTCCTGCTGCTCAGATGCTGTGTTAATTTAACAATATTTTGGTTTGCGGTGTAATATGTTGTAGATGTGCTGGTGGCCGTGGTGCGCACGTACCCACGGAGAAGAGAATTGCGTTGTGGGAATGCGTGCATACCTTTCAACATCAGTTGACTGAAAACTAAAAGCTTTACACCTATTTTGAGCTATACATTTGCTATGTATTTGCTCTGGGTATAGATTAAAGAGCCTGTTTTAAATTGGTGCCTTTGGTGGAGGGAGAGAAACCATTGGAGAGTCTGATGCGCAAATAACTCCCATTGCGTGACACAAGCATCTAAAAGCCGAAGGATAAAGAAGAAAATGTTTTTGTGTTTTTTTTTTGTTTTTTTTTTTTTGTTTGTTAAGCCTCAGTATTGAAATATTTTTAGTGAAAGGATATTTGTTCATCCTCTGTAGAGACATACTACAGTCTGTTCTTATAAAATAAAAAGAAGACACCTATTCTGTTCCCGAATTATAAGAGGAAAAAAATGACCTTTCTGATGTTACCTTGACATCTGTGATGGGGCTCCATGATAATGTGTTCAAAGTACATTAAACAAGCAGAATATTGTCAGCGGTAGGAACTTTAGACACCGGACTGCAGCCAGGGAACCAGCGCTTGACCTTTTCTAGATGCTGAGGGTACACACTGACCAAACGAGAGGTAACATAAAGCTGAAACCCACAAATATACTCTTATGTTAATGGGCTTGTATTTGTTGCTGCTACCTTTTTAGATGGTCAATTCCGTTATAGGATAAGATGTAAAGCAGCATAATGTAAATGTAATGTACAAGGCGTTGCCAAGCTCTGTAGACTACGTTCTCTGGGACCAGCACTGTGGGCCATGATAGAATAGAGATACCCAGATAAGATATATATATATATATATATATATATATATATATATATATATATATATATATATTATATTTTACTAGCTTTAAGAGTGAGCCTGTGGAGAGTAGTCTTTTACTACGCACAGTGTGGGGATTGCTTAGTCGTATGTGTAAGTATTTTGCCTAGCAGAAAATGTAAAGGTCATTCATCATTTTCATGTGCGGTTGAAAAGAGTTGAGGTCCTATCTGTCATACACGTTCAAACCCCTCCCCAGTGGCTTAACTAAATGACAAGGTTGGGTTTCAGTTCAGCTCATTTGGCGGATTTCAGTACAGGGTTCGAGAAGGAAATTCTGAAGTGTTTGTGGAGAACAAAGATATGCGCATCTTCACGATCTGCAGTTATTTTAAATGTATTTAAAAAGATACATTTAAAATGGCTACTGGTTCTCTTATCTCTGGAATCACGTGACGGACGTTAACATTTTTAAAGCCAGTCCGCTTGCATGTAGATTTTTCTTGTGATGGCTATTAGCTCCTATGGTATGGATTGTATTTTCTGGATTCTGCGCTTATAAGTCTCTTATAGTCCCTCTTTCATGTTCGAACTTTTTAGGAACTCCACAGATACGATCATTTTATTGATGCTAGACTAGTGATGCTCTGTACTTGTTGGGTACTGGTGCTATTAATTTACGTACTTAGAAAATGGAAGCGGTATTACTCCGTCACAGCGCCATCCTACCTGAACGGACGTCAGGAGCCGTGTTCTCTGATTCGCTGAAGCATGTGTGTGGGGGGGAACATGATACGCCAGGTGTACAATGCTGGATGACCCTCCTTTCACCGCGCTCAGCATTTGTGACTGGTTACATTGTAAATCACAAGGGCCGGCTATCCCGTTTTTATTTGTAGCTCTGGTGAATTGAGCTTTGCATTGATGCCGTGGATATTAATAGAGCATTGTTAACAAGAGACAGATCAGATTTCTGTAAAACAATACTTTGTTTTGAAAGCTTAGGCTGGTGGTTTGGGACCTGCGAAAGAATTCAGCAACCCCCATGGCACAGATAGGAAGTGTAGGGTGCAGTTGTTGACATCATTACTCAGAGTACTCTCTACCTGTTTTTTTTATTATTATTTTGATTAAAATATATTCTAAATTTTTTTTGTTTGCAACATTTGAACTACTTAATAACACCCATGGACTTTGGACTTTTAGATTTAATAGCAGCCAGCGTGTAAAAAAAAATAATGTTTTTTTTTTCTTTTCTAGATTTAAACCTTTGCACTTGTATCGAAATTAGGTGTTGTGTAATTAATGAAAGGTTATTTGTACGCTGTTCTTTGTTTCGTAGCTATTGGAGGTCGGAATGTTCTTGTAGCTTTGTTTAGTAGGGCTAGTGTTTTCTTTTTGTTTAGTCCAGAACATATACTATTAATGGGCCACTGATGCCAAGAATATTGTTTTCTGCACTCCGAGCAGCATTTCTCAGCAGTAACCTTTTCTTATTCACCCGCTGATGTCGATAAGACTGCAGCGCATGTGCTGCAGGAATGTACAGTGGATATAAAAAGTCTACACACCCCTGTTAAAATGTTATTTGACATATGACTTCACACCCAATTTTGTAATTATTCTATAACTCCTTAAACGAATCCTTAACACTTTTTTGTTTTGTTTTATCTTTGTCCCGTGTGTAAAATAGTGTTTATTGCGCAAGCACATTATGCCCACGGAAACAAAATAATTTGTGCTGCTTGAAAGAAATCGCATAAGGAAGCATCCGGTCTAAGCATGTCGTCTCGATACTGAGGGAACATGAGGACAACGTCAAATTACTTTGTCTATTTCCAGTTGGGGGGGGGAAGCAATAGTTGAAATACTTTAGAAATCATCATATCTTGGTTAGTATTTCTCTTAATAGTTATTTTTCCTGTTCTGTTCATGACTGCATGTCTCCTCAGAAGCAGTCTAGTAAATGAATATTCATATGCATTCCAATGATTTCAAAAGAGAATGACTGGAATTTCTTATTGTGAGTTGAAATTTTTTTTTTTTTTTTTTTGGATAATGGA
Source organism: Spea bombifrons (assembly GCF_027358695.1). Taxonomy (NCBI): domain Eukaryota; kingdom Metazoa; phylum Chordata; class Amphibia; order Anura; family Pelobatidae; genus Spea; species Spea bombifrons. Next base: position 130,255,206 of record NC_071087.1, on the reverse strand, counting down.
TTAAAAAAAAATATTTCAACAATGACAAAAGTTATGTGATGATAAAAATAAATTGCACATGTTGCGTGCCATTGTTAAAAATAACCCATACTTTTTTTGTGGTGCATGGCGTTTAAGGAAACAAAATATTACTTTTTATGTAGTAGGGGCAACACTGAAAAATAAATTCCAGTAACCGAAAGAAATTGTCCGTCTCATAAAAGTATTTTCTCTTTTGTTATACAGTAAGGGAATTTAAACATACATGGCATAGACGGATGTCTGTCCCGAATCAGACCAATGACTTATTAGCATCTGAGTCTTAATCACCAGGAGAAATAGATGGACCGAATGGTTCTAATCTGCCGACATTCTATTTTTTATTATGCTTTTAATTCATTTTTTTTTATATTTTTATTGTGGCTGCAATGCAGTGAAATACTTTCCCGTTAATGTTGCCTCTTTGTACATGGCTGGCAGTCTCTTTCCATCCCACGAAGCATCCCGGCAGTGCTTTTGATGGAGCGCAGGAATCAATTCAGATTGTTCAACAAAATGCGTTGACCTGTGAGCTCTCTTCCAACGTCCAATAGGAAGCTGCAGTGTTATCAGGGCATGCCTTTGCAGCTTCCTATTGGCTGACCTTTGTAGCCAGCATCCTTTTTTGTATTTGCTTTATGACTAAAATTATCTTTAATACAAGTGATTTGCCATATAATGGAGATAGTTAATCCGAGAAGAAGGGAAAATGTATTGTTTTCAGATTAATTGTATGTGTCCTAATTGTGCGTATATACAGTAGTTATCTCTATACAATCAGAGATTTAACGGTACATAACTATTATTGGCGTACTTTGTGTGCTGTATATAAATGTGTGATTTTGTACCCGATTTGTTCAAAATGTGCTGCGCTGGTCACCAGTTCACACCGAGGAGCATTTTCAAAGAAGCTTGTCCTCAAGTCTTTGATGTCTTTGATACTCCAAATTATGTTTCTGGATGTTGTTTTCATTTAAAATCCTTGTTCTGTATGTAGAATGAGAAGAACAACAAATCTGAGTCTCCGAGTACTCGATCTCTGAAGAGAGGTGCCAGTGTGCACTAGCAGCACGCATCTCTTCTCTCCGACGTCTGGAGCATGTGATCTAATGCAATAAAGGAATCGTCTTTCCTAAATGTGCCTATGGTATACTGAATAACGCATTGAGAAAAAGTTCAAAAGATATGTAAATGTGAGATTTCTCTGCGTTTTTCTTGTGAAAAGCCCTGCAGGAGAAGTTGAAGTCATGGTCATTAACAATAAAGTGCACACATGAGAATATACTAAGGGGGATGCTTCCTTGTCTCATATGACCTGGAGTGATAACTTGAAATACCCAAAGTAACACTGCCATTAATGGATCCTATTGTATTCATACTTGGCCTCTCATTACTCGTTTAATATGTTTTGGGACTTTTGTCAAGAAATCTTCTGAATAAAAATGATGGTTCCGGATTAAATGTAAGTCTACCAAAGCTAAGAAATTAAGTTACACTTTGAGAACCTGCCATGATTATAGTATACGTAGTTCTGTTTTCAGGAACCAGGATACCTTACTAGAAATTAGTTTTTTAACCTCTAGGCGAAATAATAAAACAGATCAGAGAAGGTTCATTTAAGGTGCTAGAGAGTGGAACAGCAGTTTTAACAATGGAGGTGACAGAGTTTATAGAGATGCAGAGAATCCTGCAGTTTCTTTGGTATACGTGTTTTAATTAGTATCCATCTTTACTTACATCTTCAATTGTTGGTAGTTGCATATATACATATGTAGCTTTATCTGTCCTGTAGTACTTGGCTCTACTCTGGTCTACACTGCCTGATTGTTACCTTTATAAAGGTACCGTTAGACATGTTATACCTCAATGACCCATACCATGGTCTCTGCCCAACACCGATGGACTATTACCTCTCCATGTAGCTGGAAAAGGGACCAAAGCCAATGGTGTAGCTGGAAAGGGAGCTGAAATCATTACAAATGGTGGCATTCAAGATTTATCTAATGCCTTTAATCAGTGGAACCGTATCATTATAATGCATGTCCGCCTGTAATAACTCATCTTTCAGAAGATTATAGAGAAATAAAACCTTGACATAGAGGTTGAAAACCACAATGAGCTATTCAGAATTTTCACATACTCATATAGAGCAGATATAAAAGCTCTAAAAATAGGTTCCTTGATAGCTGCTAAAAAGCTAGACGTACTTTGAGAATTGTGGCCACGCTTGAAATTTACCTCCTATTTTCCCAAGAAAAAGCTACAGAAGGCGGTGGCTTTAATAAAGTACATATCCGGGTAATGGATTCCATACACTTTACAAATCCGTGTTCTATTTTAAAAGCTTTCATAATTCTTTAATGTTCACCAAACATATAGTGACATGTTTTTAATATGCCTACTAAACAGCCAGGAACCTGCGTCATCGTTTATATTTACATAGCTTCCGCGAGAAGCAAGGCCCTGCGGGGATGTTTGATGGTCTTTGTGTTCCTACTGGCTGGAAATGATCGTTTTCAGAAGCAAATTGGTTCTGTTTTAAACAGCTTGTGATAAATATATCTATTTCATGTACGTAGTCATGAAACCATGTTTAGTTTAACAGCCCTGGTGCCTGTAATGGTAATCAGGCTATAGCCTGATAGCCCTTTTTCATCAGCTCGGCTGAGTTCCCGCGTGTTACTCGTGCGAGTTTATACTAAGCTGTCACCAAAAACAAACACTCGAGGGCTGAGAAAGACCTGACAGGGCTGAAACGTTGCCTGTTTAAAAGAAACCGACTCCTGGTGAAAGTGGGTTGAGCTTAGTTGCTCGTATATTCCTGGTTTATAAATCCGTAGGGCCACCGCTAATTCATCACTAGCGTCATCAGCAAGTGTTTCCTGTGTGCAAATCAGGACTTGTTGGCAATAACCGCATTGTATGTATAAACTGCTTTCTTATCAGAAGCTATTCGAGTTTATTTGTAAAAAGAATAAACGTTTCAGCATTTCAGGTGTGAGACTCTGGGCATTCGTACAATTTTTATTTTTTTTTATTTTTTTTTATATATATATTTGGTCTACTTTTGGCAGAATGCGGAGGGGGGGGGTTTAAAGCTTTGGAAAGCTACCAAATCAGCAAGGGAAGATCCAGTGCATGAAGGTATTTTTTTAAAAATTGACAAATATTTATTCATATTATTTATCCCAGAGGCTCGAGAGACCACTTGCCTCCCTCGTCATGTGTAAGAGCTGCTCCGGAAAGGGTAGGACCCCTCAGTAGAGACCAGATCCATTCTTCCTCTTGGGCTGCACTCCTTGCGTGGGATATGGAGCCCCCTCGAGAAATTCATCGTCCAGCTCTGTTCGTTTAGCAGCGCCAGACATTGTAACAGAAGCTTGGCATTCCAACCCCGTGTTTCAGTAATGCTAATATTTCTCTCCCCGGAGAGCTCCACCACGCTGAATGTAGTGCGCAGATTTTCCTGCTTGGCATGGCTGGAATTATCATCATAGCCAAATCATGGTGTTTCCAGGTGTACTAGGGATTTATATACATTTTCAGAATGTGAATTAGAAAAACCTTTGCGTATTTAACTTATGTACATAATGTGTGAGTGAAGTGGATTTTTATTATTATTTTTTACTCTTCTCTGATTGTGTAATGGTTTGTGTGCTTTGCCTCCATCCTGCGTTTTATAAATAGGCGTCCTTCTGCACTTTCCCGAGGGATCCCAGCAGTTTAACTCACACCTGTGCTCTGCTATACGTAGGCAGGCTTGAAACCTGCCACGTGCGTATCTAGCATCTCCAGTCCAGTTATATAAATTAAAGGTTTTGTTTTTGTCGTTTTTGATCTTTTTAATATTTAAGACATATTAAAAATAGTATATATATTTAAAAAAATGTAGCAATACATGCCTTAGTTTAAGGAAAAAAGGGCCTTCTTTAGGTAGAGAAAACAAATGTCAGATAAATTACATTCACTGCTTTCATTTCAATAATCGGAAAGTGTTCATGACCCTGCATGAACCTCTGTAGAGTTCCATTTTTGTTCTTGGTCACTATGTTTAAGTGGGTATTTCCCATTGTCACAGCCACATATAAAGGACTTACCTGAAGTAGAAGCTGCAGCTGTCCTTGTCCATGGTCCAAAGATTTTTAACCCTGATTGGCTGCTTGGAGCAGCCAGTGAGTGGCAAGAAAGCCACCCCCTTAAAATCAATGGCAGCGTTTGCGTCACACAAAGAATTTCAAGCAACCGTGCAGCTGCCATACACATTAAAGTGCATATAATGGCTGGTGTGTCCCTTCAAAGTCAACTATCGCATCCCTACGCTTACCTTTATGCTAGAAAATCAAGCAATATGGAATGTTGCTATATGATATAAAGCTGGCTTTTTAGTATCCCTTTCAATTCTTCCTTTTCGGATTCCCTATGACATCTGATAGGCTTTTCAGTCCGTTTTTTTCTTTTTATTGTTTGTTTTCTGTTTTCAAGTACAGTTCGGTTTTGGAGAGGCCGTATGAAACGCAGCTTTTATATTCTATAATCCTCCTGAAGCTGCATAATCTTTACGGCCAACTCTGAAGAGGCTTGATCTCATTTCCTGCGAATAAGTGATTTAATTCATAGGTGTTTTCATGCTTATTGTTGGCGAATACTTTTGTTATTCAAATGCCTTGTATCATAAACTACCTTTAGCCTGAGTGCTTATTATAATACACATACATAAAGGCGTGAATAATAGGAAATAATTCCTTTGTATTAAATTCCTACAGTTCTGTGTCTGGATCTAGAATTAAAAAAGGGTTTATTTTCCCTAATGTAATGTGAACACAAAAAACCCAAAAAACGGCTGCGTTTTTTCTGCAGCGGGCCACTTCCTCAGAATTGTACGTGTGCGCGCGCCGCACTCCTTTTTCATTGAGAAAAAAGCATCACACAGCAATCATATTCACAGTAATGTGCAGTGTGTGAGAGATCAACTGACCATCACATGCAAAGCCTGCGGTGAAGGTATAGATCAATTGAGCAAGATCTACAACCTCAATAATAAAAATGATACGTACGTGTATAGTGTTTGGAGAGCATGTGCATGTATGTATGTGTAAGTATATGGTGTTGGAGTGGCTTTTTGTATATGTGTAGAGCTGCCCCAGACCCATATATTTAAACCCACCATCATTATATTCATGTCCTGTCCCCCAACCACCATACTCGTACCTCTCATCATCATATTCCTCCTCACTATAATTTCCATTCCCTATGATAATCATCCCCCTCAATCTCTTCACCCAACATTATTTACCCTTCATACCCTCCACTAGGATGCCCCGATTCATATTTTTGGGGGTGTGTGTTAATCCACTTACCTCATTGTCCCTCGGCCGCTGAGTTTTGTAAGTCTGCCCGTACGTCTGTGGTGCAGTAGACGTCTGCACGATGCTGGCAGACAACCTCTGCTGCTGCCCGGCACTTCCTCCGGGGAAACGCCGGCTTGCCGTGACCTTCTGCGCTCCGTCATAGAAGCCCCAGCAGAAGTGCCGGGCAGCAGCAGAGGTTGTCTACGTTCATCGGCCACACGTCTACCCGCTGTCCCGCTAGACACCAGGGGCTCTGGAGCTTGGGGGACAAGTCTGGGGATGCATTGATAAGGTGGGGGGGTTGAGTGGCATATAGGGGTATAAGGTATATCTAGGGGGCAGAGTGGCAAGCCTGGGGGCAGATGTGCATAACAGGGGGCAGGGCAGGTTGGCAAATAAAAGAAAATTAAAAACAAATTCATTTTTCTCAATCAAAGTTTTTATTATTACAAAAATAGTTTATATGTGAATTACGGTAATATTTACTAGTAAAACTTTTTTTTCCTATAGGTTAGTCTTATATTCAGGCTTCCTCTTTTTTCCTAAATTAAAATTCAAATTTTGAGGGCTATGCTTTGCGTTCCTTTTATCACAATTCAGAGTTTCACTATCTGTAGTTCTGCACTTTCCCTTCTATGTGACTGTATTCACTTTGCCTAAGCAGAATCCTACTGCATGCTGTTGACATATAAAATGCTGACACCTCTTGCGTAGCTAAGCACTATTTAGTCCCGATTTAAAGGGATATAACAACCGAAATGTTTTATTTCCTGTCGGAGTGCTTAACAATACAATATAAACAGCGTGGAATAGAGGGAAAATGCACTGAAGAACTTAAATCTTATAGATGTGTGTGTAAGGGTGCGGTGACAAGAAAAGCTATAACTTAAGGAGAGAAACGCTTCAATTATCCCTGAAAGAAACATTCCTTTGGGTGTTAGGACCCTTTTAAAGTCTACCAGTTGACAAAGGAGAAGATTTCCCATTTTAGCGGACAAACACCCCCTTACACACACCCGTGCCGTGCATTACTTGGCCCCGCGCTGGGAGCCTCAGGCACCCTCTTCACCGTGCCCCCAGGGAAAAACATAGGGTGCCGGATTCATGGTGGCAGCCCTGCGGAAACCTGGGTGCCGGGAAGTGGTTTCTCAAGCCCTGCTGTAGTGACCATTTGACATATAACGAGGAACAATTATTGTATACTAAATGTTTTAGCGACAGTGTGTAGACTTTATCACTGTAATTACTGTGCGGCAAGTTTAAACAAGCTATCTCCCTCGCAAGCAAATCCTGTCTCTACAGAGCTCAAGCTGAGACAAGTCCATGATCAGATCGTATATAGTCTGTAACACCTGCCCACATTATACCCGTGTGAAATGTCCTACTTGGCGAGAAAAAAAATAGCAGGCTTTCTGACAGCTGTGATCATAAAAAAGTAATCGGGGGAAAAACAGAAACTTTCCCAGCATGTACCGTATTTGCTCGGTTATAAGACGACCCCCCAAAATCTAAATATTAATTTAGGAAAAAAAGCCTGAATATAAGACTACCCTATAGGAAAAAAAGTTTTACTAGTAAATATTAATTCATGTAAACATTTTTTTCATATTTAATAAAAGCTATGATTGAGAAAAATATATATTTTTTAACTTCCTTTTATTTGCCAACCATGATATGCCTTTTAACCCCCTATATGCCAGAGTGGCATATAGGGGGTTAAAAGGCATATCATGGGGCAGAGTGGCATATAGGGGGTTAAAAGGAAGGGGGAGGCAGAATTATGTGACACTCTGCTAGCTTCCTGTTCTCCTGCTGCTAGTAGAAGAGACGCTGCTCGCGAACAAAGCACCGGTAAGCAGCCTGGCCCCAGCGGACATTTTTTTTTGAGGTCTGATTAGAAGACGACCTCGATTATAAGATGAGGGGTATTTTTCAGAGCATTTGCTCTGAAAAAAACCTAGTCTTATAATCGAGCAAATACGGTATTTTTGACGAGGGCATAAATAGATTTTGAGGCTGCTGGTGTGTTAGATAAGCACAATGTGGCTTCCTAAATGTTACATTTTTTTTTTCCAGCCTCCTCCTGTGGCGAGGCTCATATCCCTCCCCATTAATCTCCCATTCCTAAAACGTTTTTTCATGTTGGGAGCTCTGGGTATCCTGCCCTGGGACGTTCCCAGGTGTGAAAATTTCTTGACGTTCCCCCTTTCGGCCAGATGACACATCTACGTGTTCGCCAAGCTAGAATGCCAATGGCCCAGACGACGTGCCCCATGTGCAGAAGATACAGCCTCGCACTTCAGTGATTTCTTAAAAGGGCTTTATACTCTGAATTTTTTTAGTTGTGTGAATGACTGTAGAATTAGAGTGCTTTCTTGTAAGTGATGTTATGTTGATGCTTTGATTATGCCTTTTATTATATATTTTTTTTTTTTCTGTGTTTTCCCAAACGCGGCGAGAAATGCTTGAAATGGTCGTTGAGAATAATTTTTGGACTGGCTGTGATAATTACACTTTAGTTTATATTGAGATTTAAGATACAGATTGAATAGTTATTCCTTCCTGTTGGAAAACAGCTGCTTTTCTCTACTGTTCAATCAACAGTCTCCAGACACACAAAACAAACAAACCCCCGCTCTGCCGGGGAGGTGGCGCTCATGTTGGTTCAGAGCTCTTTGCACTGAAAGGGGGGGGGGTATTGTTTTGTTATTTAGTTTACATGCGCCTTAACCAAAAAGACCAGTCAACTAAATATGATCTCTGATTGGATGGACGGTGACCCTCTGGTCAGCATTTGCACTTTAATACATATAGCCTCAACGGAATCCCCTCGCCCAATGAATTTACATTGCCCCCCCAGTGTGGTGCAGTTGGTCAAACCAGTATGCATACGTGATATACTCACCACCAGTGAGCTCCATCGCTTTAACAAGCGTGAAGGCAAAAAATATATCACCAAGTCTCTCGTCTGTGATCAAGTCTTTGTTTTACGTGTTGAAGGAACAGTTGATGTTTTTAATAGTTTATGTAAAATACCAGTAAAAGGTATTTTTAGTACTTAAAAGCATTAAAGGACAGGATAGCAAGTTATGAATGTTCTGGCGGCTGAGTTTTGATTTCTTCAAATATAAAACCTAATCCTTAAAGCAGCCCAGTGAGAGAGAAACCTGCATCAAATGGTTAATTTATTTCATCTTGAATTTGATATATTACATACGCATGTCATCTATTTATGTGTTTTATCTGCGTTCATAACTTCTTGGAGCCGAGTGAACCGGATGTTATATTCCTGGGGGATTCCACTTTTTTTTTTTCCTACGAAATGTTCTACACCATATTAATACTCATTCTTAAAAACAATAATAAAAAAATATATTTATACAACTGAATATGGACAGTAGTACTGTCACAATGAAAGGTTTATTGGCCTTTTATTGGACCTTTCATCACAAAGCTGACACCGACTGAAGCCTTTCCCATGGGAAAGCGATACAGAGACATCTTCTGCATGTCATCGCTGAAATGTGTTGTAACACGTCACTAGATTTAAAGCTATAGTGTCCGATCTGTTCCCTGCCGCTTTATTATTGTGGTGGTGGTAATTGTGACTATTCTCGGCAGCACACATAATCATATTGGATTCCATTAATATGCATTTATATCTATGGCGATTTATAGACCGTGATGATCAAGCGAAAAGGGTAGCATCTATATAAAATTTAGTATTGAATGGGCTAGGGCTGCAACTAACGATTATTTTAATAATCGATTAATCGGCCGATTATTTTTTCGATTAATCGGATAAAAAAAATGTAATAATTTCATGAAATGCCCTGCACCCACCCACACTCTGCCCCATCAGTTTCCCACCCGGCAATCAATCTCTCTCTCTCTCTCTCTCTCTCTCTCTCTCTCTCTCTCTCTCTCTCTCTCTCTCTCTCTCTCTCTCTCTCTCTCTCTCTCTCTCTCTCTCTCTCTCTCTCTCTCTCTCTCTCTCCTCTCTCTCTCTCTCTCTCTCTCTCTCTCTCTCTCTCTCTCTCTCTCTCTCTCTCTCTCTCTCTCTCTCTCTCTCTCTCTCTCTCTCTCTCTCTCTCTCTCTCTCTCTCCTACCGCATCGTTCCACTTACAACGTTCAACCGCAAAACTTTATTCAAATCTTCATCGTTCACGCGCGTCACATCCGTCATTACGTAACTTCAAGCAGACGGACACTACAGAGCTCTGCAGCAGAAACGGGGGAACGCTGGCGGAGGTAAGTGAAAGGAGCCGAGCGCTCCAACGACGAATCCATCACTCGATTAATCGATAACGGAAATCGTCGACAACGATTCCCGTTATCGATTCGTTGTTTCAGGTCTAGAATGGGCCCAAAATGTAAGAGCTGGTAGTAAAATTGCCCAGTTCATGGGATCTTCTCAGTCCCATTCATATACATTTCCTTATAAATGGCATAGGATGAACCAGAGGCCTGTTTGTCATGTCAACAGGCCATTTACAAGGTTGACCAGATATCCCCAGCTGGCCCATAAAGCTGCAGCCCATGTAGAAGAAGACACGGGCCAGGTGCCTTCAGGAGGTAGTCGGCCTAGGCCAGAACACGCCACTGCTTCTACTCTCTGCCACGGGGCAGTAAGGAACGCTTTTGCACGGTTATTCAGCTGCAAAGTGTAAAAGCAATTAGCCTCAACAAATAATAAAGCATTTTTACAAGATAATACACCACTTAAGTCCTCTCATAGTGGCAATTGTCTAATCTTTTGCGTAAATACCTTCTGTGAAAATAAATATGCAGGTTTTGTTGATATAAAGCAGCTCAGACTTTATTCTTGGGCTTCTAATCCTCTGGAGTTTTTGCATCATTTTTCAAAACATTGGGCAAGTTCGGAAATGAAGTGGTAAGGGGATAGCACTCCTGAGGCTGCACGTCAACATTTTACTGCCTGCTTTTCTGTTTAAATACAATCGAAGTCATAATAACCTTGATTTACTCCATAAGCACTTGATTCAAGTAATCATTGTTCGGCAATGATTAAACCGTTCCAAGCCTTTGTTATTCCTTGATGTGACTCAATCACAAAGCTTTATAAAGTGGTGTATAAGGCATAAGGAATCTGGAAGTTTGATGCATATTCACTTAGCAATTTCCTTAACATCTACCCTTTGATCTAGACTTAACGGTTTCTATTAAGGCGGTTTCTTGTAGACCAGTCTGTCCTATGTGTGTATGTATGTATATATATATATATATATATATATATATATATATATATATATATATATATATATATATATATATATATTATAGCTTTTACCTTCCCATTTAGTAAGTCTGATTTTCTCTACCTATATTTTAGGAACCCTTCGAAGATGGCTTCGCAAATGGAGAAGAAGGCACTCCAACCGGTGACACGGTCACCAATCATGTTGCAGAGAGTAAAGGCGTAGTGAAGTTTGGCTGGATTAAAGGTGTACTGGTAAGCCTGTTTAGTTTACATTTTTTAGAATGGCTTTCTTCGGAAATGTTTTGATTTCTTTAAGACATTATCATTGCATTTGTGAAAAAGATTTTCAGCTCACCTTAAAGAGTTAAAGGCACTCGTTTCCCTGGCACTCCGGGGTCTAAGTAGACCCCTTCATCGAGTGTTCGACAGAGCCAGTGCTGGATGTGACTGGAGGTACTTTTGGCCGAATGCATCTGCTGCAGGGCTTTTAGCTGGAGGTAGCAAAAGGGGCAATTGTATGTAGGGGGATTCTGCAGAAGCCCCCAGACATTTGCAAGACCGACCATGCAAAAATGTGCATGTGACGTCCGGAGAGTCCCTTTAATGATGTCAGTAATGTTCTCCTCTCTTGTTGACGTCGCTTACCGTCAACATGGATCTGTGAAGGCGCCTTTCAGTTATAATAATTACATGATGCAGAATATCACCAAGCTCTGGTTTGGAGCTTTATTCAGATTGTAAGCTCCCCATATGAGCCAGATCTAAGGTATAAAAAGAGAATTTAACAAAAAAAAAAAACACACACTTAAAGGAAATTCTGCTGTCTATAGTCTTGTTTACGTTTTTAGTCATGTGACGTTTAAGTGTTTCCGGCAAAAATAATGAATGAGAATAATCTCTTTTGAAGGGTTTGGTTATGCCGCAGTACTAGGGATGCTGCTGTATTTAGTTGTGAAACTGTTCGGCAGAGCAGGTGGAACAGCACTTTAATGATGAATGATTGTTTCAAAGCATGTAACGTATTGCTTTTCCAGTTTTAAGTTATTTGAAAGACAGTTTTAATAAAGGTTGTTATAATCGCGTTAGATGCCGTTGTAGTCCTGCCACGCATTTCCCCACAGGAGACTCATTGACTTTTTCCATTAAGGGAAATTGGCAAGAAGTTAGTTTTCCATATCTACGTAGAAAGAATCGTTCTTGTAGTAAGCTGACTTTATTATTGTGCAAACATACTTAAAAGCCGCATTGGCACTAGAGTCCATGTCAAGCTTTTTCACAAGAGGAAATTACCCCTTTACCCCGGATTACTCCTTTTTAAAACAGTTTAAGTATTGTCCTTCAATTATTTCGTATAAGGGTATTAATAACCGACTAGGATATGTCCTAGAATATCTCTTTTCATTAAAGATTAGAAGAATTTTAAGCAAGTTGGATGGGATCATGGATTAGGGGAGGAGGCCCAGGATTATACAGTGTGATTATACAGATTATTAGTGAGCCATTGTGAGAAAATCTTCTGGTGTGTAGCCGATCATGATCAGATAATGGTTTAGGATGTGGTTGGTTTAAATTGCATTTCCAGTAGCAGGCTGGCCCAGGGGTTAGAAGGGTAATTGGTGTCCAGGCCAGCCTTATGAGGGAGACTGGAGGCAGATGCCTGGTCAGGTAACCTGATCCGGTGTGTTGGTGAAACTGATGACCCTCCGAGCAACGAGAAGGACGTAAGTCAGAGACTCGTTGATGATCATCCATCTCTAGTCATTTAGAAGGTAGAAAAGCCCTTTTATATTCCTTTGTCTCTGGAAGACAGTCTTTCACGTTTTGCTTCAGCCTTTTTTTTTTTTTAATCCAAGTAAAGTATACATTTTAATTTGTGTACATTCACCAATTATAAATCAAGCGTCTGCGGTGGAAGCTCATTTTATATTATTTGCAACAATGTTGAAACTTTCTTTTTTTTTTCTTTCTCGGTTGCTTGCCGTTCTCACACCATTCTCACACGCTGGATCTGTTGCTCTCACCACTCATTTAAATACATTAATCTGTGATACTTTGCTGATGTTTTCCCGTTACTATGACACAAATTCTTTCTTCTTTGCTAAGTAGCGATGTTTGAGCGGTAATGACGGGGGTTAATTAAAGATCGCCTGATAAACGAACCGTGTCTTTGTCACAAACGTAAGCATCATATGCGTGCATGGTAGCCGTGTGGCTCATTTAGTGGGACCCCAGTGCACGTGTGTGGAAAGGGCTCCCATTGGTTTTAAAGGGCCGTGTCTGCTTTATGGGACACTAGACCAAAAATCTCTTATTTACCACACATCAAAAATGTTAAATCCATACTTCTGTACAACCATTTTCAGTGCAATCCCTGTAGTAAGTGTCCATTACGCCCACTGGTCTTTCATCTGTTTGTACTAATATTTTGTTTGTACTTTTTTGCTCTTTTTCTCTGCCTAGGTGAGATGCATGCTAAATATATGGGGTGTGATGCTCTTTATCCGGTTATCATGGATTGTTGGCCAGGCTGGCATTGGTAGGTTTCTGGAATTTTTTTTTCTTTTGTCTCCAGAACTTATGATGAAGGTAGAAAAAAATTCTGAACGTTTTAGAAACATGCTCCCAAGAACCGTTTCAAGGCACAAGCATAAACCAGGTAGCCATGGTTCCTAAACTTATTACTGGTGCCCAACGATCTGCAGCATGTCCTAAAAAACAAACAAAAAACAAGCAAAAAAACAGATCTGTATCAAATACAGTGGATTTTCGGTATTCACATGGTTAACAGTAAGTCAGCGTTTGAGTGCATATCTAGTCTTCTGTATAACCTGCTTGTGAAATTCCAGGCAGGCCAAAGGAATGGAAAAAGTAATATTCACCAAAGTGCTGTAAAGACGGCTTTGATGTCTTCCTGAGAGATGAATTAGCATTTTGTAATGTTCCATGGAGTGCACTTGAAATCTCTCTTCCAAGTGGCGCGGACTATCAGGCTAGAAATACAGTACCGTTCAAAAGTTTGGGGTCACTTAGATGTTCTCATGGGAAATGAGCAAATTTCTAGCTGTGCTATAATTGCAAAATGTTTTTTCTTAGTGATCAATTAACCTTTTAAACGTAAACATAGATTAGCAAACACAACCCATCATTGGAACACAGGAGCGATGGTTGTTGATAAAGGGCCTCTTTACGCCTATGAAGATATTCCATTAAAAATTAGCCATTTCCAGCTACAATAACAATTTCATGTTGGATGGAATTTGCTTTTCTGTTCTGAGTGACTCCAAACTTTGGTGGTGTTTGAGGCTACCTCAGCTCTCATGAAACAGCATTTCTGAACTCCAGCAAATGGTGGTTTCATGTTGATGTATATTTAAACTCCTAGCCAATTCAAAATGTTGCTATTTTAGAAACTATGGTAGACACGGTAACGATGTCCTACAGGAACTTCATAAAATGCCTCTTTATAAGACGGACAATAGAGTCTCTGTCAGTGATTTTCCAGGCAGTGAGACTTTATGAAGTGAAGAAGACCTGTTTCTGAGTTTCATACTCCAAGGGTGCCAGGTTTAAATTGTTTTTGCCACTACCAGTCAAGACGTTCCCAGCTCTTTTGGCTTCAAGGACCAATTATTTTCGCTGTCGCCAAACAGAACTCAAAATAATTCTGGATAGGAGAGCTGTAAAGCACACTTAATGTTTTTTCCAGTAATACTAAAAGCAATGTCTCCCAATACATGTAAGTGGACCCCTGGGTGTTGTGGGTTCATACCAGGGGATCCTGAGCCTCCCAAGATTGCTCAATAAGTGCGTCATGGGCACATACTTCATGAAGCATTCTTCACGAGCGCTCTCCTGATAGGCAGCCTATTAATATATATATATTACCAACCGTATTAAGCAATCTTGGCCCTAGTTATTCAGCTGAAACAGAGGTTCATTCTGCTACTTTGAGTGATACAAAATGTCGTTTAGTTAAGTTTACTTTTGTTTGTGTTACTTTATAGGCTTTGATGGGCCTAATTTGACACTATTACTATCAGTATATATATATTTTTTTTCTCCTGACAGGTTTAACTCTTGTCGTAATCCTAATGGCTACTGTTGTGACCACCATCACAGGACTGTCTACATCGGCTATTGCTACCAATGGTTTTGTGAGAGGGGGTAAGTCAGCCTGGGTGCTATTGGAGTATCTTAGTGAAACAATGTATTCTAACACGAACAACCGCGTTTTTTGCTGAAGTAGGCATTGACATTTAGCATGTCTTGCCATTTTATTTCAAGTTTCCATATACTGGACAGAAAAATAATGGTCTGCGCGTGTATGAAACTGTTTAATCTAGATTAATTTTCTTTAACCCTTTTGGTATAGTAGAGATTACATAATTTATTTTAATCGAAGATATTCAGACCCATAAAACAATGTTTGTGTGCATTGTCTCACCCATATCCTTCCCATTTATGCATATGTTCCCAGAACTTTAAAGGCATGAAACCCCTAATATACATTGTAAATATAGGTTATTGAAAGTCATTTTTGCATTGTAATAGCAGAATTACAAGTTGTCGATTAATAATAATAATAATATTAATTTCATATGCAAATTGATTCTTAATTATTACTGTGAAACATTGCTATATGGTGTCACATTGTGATGCAAGATTACCGTGCAGCTCTTACGTGACATGGCCATCTATAGGAGATTGTTACACTTTAAACGCGGTTTCCATGACTTTTCTTTTTGTGTTTAATACAAACTATGCAAACCTGAAATTTCCAGATTGTCGCCTCCCCCATCGTTTTTGTGTGTTTTTTTGGGGGGTTTTTTGCTTGTCATTTTTGCCCATGTTTTTAATGCCTTTAAATGAACTAGGGCCACTTTCGAACGGTATTGCTTTAGACCAACTCATACATTATATATTTGGATCTTAAGAATAGCTCTCTTCAGTGCCATTTAAAACTTCCTGTCTTTCAAAAAGCACTTAGTTTCCAAGAAAAGAACATATCAGCAATTTCTGGTCTTCAGTATCGGGCTGGAGCCAAAATGTCACATCTTTACCCTTCTTGTTTGCTTCCATTATGCATTTACTTATTATTTCGATACTTAGCTATTTATAAAGTGCCAACAAATCCTGCTTTACCATGCGTTCCTATGTAGGGGGTAACTTAGGCAAACCTCTCAATACATTTTTATGTATTCCCCTCGTACGTTGCAAACCTGCCAGGCGAGTAGCTTTTTTTTGTTTTATTTTTATTTTGAATGGGCAGCATACTTATTGCCGGCCAGCTCCAGCAATGGCTCACAAGAGATTTCCAGGGGGGGTCTAATGAGAGCCTTCCTAACCACGTGCACAGGAAGCTTTGAGCAGATTGACATGAATAATGGAGCACGGAGGGACCCACTTCACCGGATGGCTTTGAAGTGATGCTGTAGTATAAACTTATTTTATGTAAATAGTTCCTCTAGGATTGTCAAAGCCAAGGCCATTTGGTGTTTCCAGTAGATGTCTAGAATTCACATCATGGTGACCATACCTGAAAGATTTACATATATATAAGTTGGAACTCGTATAGGCTGCCCCTATAAAGGTAGTTGCTGTTCCACCAAGGGAAACATGGCCGATAGTTGAGATCTGGTCATAGTTAAGGTCCGTCTCCTTCCGGAAGGCCGCTGGCGCCCAGCTGTTCTTGTAGCATTTGGAATGCTTGTAAAAAAAATGTATGTCTCATTCATATTTCAGCTTTAATTGTTTAACATTCTGTGTGCAGGAGGTGCGTACTACTTAATCTCACGGAGTTTGGGACCTGAATTCGGAGGTGCGATCGGGCTGATCTTCGCCTTCGCCAATGCTGTAGCTGTTGCTATGTACGTGGTGGGCTTTTCCGAGACTGTGGTTGAATTACTCGAGGTAAATACAATAATCTCTAATTGACTGAACTTTGCAGTATTTTACGTACATAACACTTTGTTGTGACTGTATATTACAACAAACTTTAGGAGAGAGAGAGAGAGAATCGTTTAAATGTTGTAAAATAAAACATTTCAGTGTAGCTCTGGTAGAGTTGATTAGTTTATGGTCATTTTGGAGTCTCGTCTAACCACTTTAATTCTTGTTTTCTGCATCAGTTATATATGTATATCAATATGTATCAGCATGCAATTATCCACTGCAGCATGATTGACATAGGATTTTCTGTATTTATATAACAAGGTGAGATGCCACAAGTGGTTCTAATATGGTAGGAAATGTATTACTGGAAAATAACTGGATTTTCTTCTTTAAAAATATTTTTAATTGATAGTGAGTAACAAATAATAGGGAGTACCAGAGACTTAATCATTAACAATTTCATGGATACCTTCTTTTCTATCTTGTACACCGGGCCCCAAGGATTGGAAAGTTGAGTACCCTTGATGAAATGAGTTGCATTCCCTTGTCTTATAAATAGCTTTTTTTTGGTATACATGTACTCCTCAACTCACATACGGACCCATCATAAGTTGAATATATCATAGTTTGACTTCACATGTATTGTACCTGTATCATCTTTGGGTAATCAAGTACATGAACTAGATATGCATCGCTACCACGCCATTGTAAAGTGAGGAGCTATCCCAAAACCTGCAATGCAGTGTTTATTATTATATTATGAGAAGTGTACCTGTAGAACACTTTCCTGTTGCCTTTCGTCTCTTTCCATGGACACCTGATGAAGGCCATAGCTCTAATACATAGTAGAAGGATAATCCATATCTGCTCTTTTGTCAATAATGGTATGGTGGCTGAAAATGACTTAATGACATTTATATTGCATTGTTTGCCAACCCTGGTACGTTCCTCCTTCGAGATTGGCTGAGCAGGCCATGCATAGTTCAATCATTTCAAGCAATGCTACTTATTTAACAATGTATTACACACGGCCAACCAAGATAATCTTTCAGGAGGAGCTCATGGGGTTTGTTTCTTTAAGGATAAACCACACGTTATTTTGATCATTAATATATTGCTACTCCTTTTTATTGGAGTCTTGAAACGGCAGAATGCTATGTTTATTTACTCCCTGTTTATCCGTTTAATAGGAACATGGTGCTATTATGGTGGATGAAATAAATGATACCCGGATTATAGGGGCGATCACAATAGTACTATTATTGGGCATCTCAGTCGCTGGGATGGAATGGGAAGCAAAAGTAAGTAACTCATTTGGATTTGATCAGCGATGGTGAAGGAACTTTTAAATGTATACGTTTTTTATAAATGAAAAAATATCAACTGTATTCCAAAACTAAATGAAGGTTTTTACCAAATGTCTGTCAAAGAACATTCAATAGTTAGGATTCTTCCTTTTTTATTGTAGTGATTGTCATATCATGTGTGTCGTATCATATATTTAAGCCAAATATATCCGTTCTCCATGTTAAGATGTTCATATCCACAACTTTTTTTTCCAAAACTTTTTCAAGCTGGTCCTTTTTTTTTTTTTTTTTTTTTTTTTTAAATATTGATATAGGTTTAATATTTTATATCCTTAGTTTAACTGCAATGTTTGAGCAACGATCAAGACTTCTGTAAATAGGGCAGCATCCCCCGTGACATTGATTAGTGCTCTGCAATGTAATTAAATGATGCAAAAGAGGTTACGGGGACGCTCGAGCGCAGTGTCGTCAATATCTGCCATGTGAGGGCACTTAACTAGAATTCTGTTTTGTTGCCCAAATGCTTAAGCTCATTAGTGGTTTTAATTTGTTCCCATTTAAATCAATCTCGTGTTGCGTTCCTGTACCAAAAAAATAAATATTCAAACCTGGAAACCAGTAAACAATAATAAATGTGTATGTTTTGATCAAAACAGTTATGTTATAGAGACTTTTTCATAAAAAATAAAATGTTTGTTGCCTGCGAGATTGCAATTCAACTTTTAAAGCAAGGACTTCATTGGCTTCTTTAATATTAGACCATAATATTCATTTTCCATAATATTAAACCATCTCCTGGACCAACTCAGTTGTATATAAAAAAATATACATCACTTTTAGTTGCAGAAACACAAAATCTTGAAATTCTTACCTTAACATAAGATGCCATTTATATACTTGCAGATCCTAGACTGGTTTATTATTATTACAATTATAAGTTGATTGTCAGGTCTAATAGTAAAATGAGTTATAATGTTGCTCACGTTCTGTTAC
The DNA here is from genome assembly GCF_027358695.1 of Spea bombifrons. Taxonomy (NCBI): domain Eukaryota; kingdom Metazoa; phylum Chordata; class Amphibia; order Anura; family Pelobatidae; genus Spea; species Spea bombifrons. Next base: position 130,236,426 of record NC_071087.1, on the reverse strand, counting down.
TGCCTGTGTATGTATCAGATTGTTCCTCTTTTTATTTCTGTGGTGAAAGGAATATTGGCCAGTGTGTGTGTATTTGTTGGCTCAGTTGACCAGTATGTGATAATCCATATTAATCCGTGTACTCATGTGCCCTCCTTCCTCATAGGCACAGATCGTGCTGCTGATAATTTTGCTTCTGGCCATCGTAGACTTTTTCATAGGATCGGTCATTCCCATGGAGGACAAGAAACCTAAAGGCTTCTTTGGTTATAAAGGTAAATGGGCGAGTGTAAACACCACCCCGGGATTATGCAGGAGTAACATAGAATCTGACGGCGGATGAGAACCATCTAGTCTGCCCATTTCTCCTGATGTAAAACTCAAGACTTAATCAGCCCTTGGTCTTGTTTATAACATGCATGGAATAGGCATAAAGCTAAATCAAAATCCCTGGTTCTTATTATTCTTAAACGATGTTAAAGTGTCAATATAAAATATTCTTTACAATGCATTTTCACCCAGGACTCTGTTATTCGGTAGATCTAAACCGCAATTTCAATTAAATTCATTTTATTTTTCTGCTTATTGGTGGTCTCACCAGTGTCATGTAAGTGAAGCCAAATGGTTATGTACTAATGGATACATTTATCCAGCCCGGCCACCACATTAATAACTCTCTCTCTATCTCTCCCTCTCTCTCTCTCTCTATGGCAGCTGAAATTTTCAGTGAGAACTTCGGGCCAAACTTCCGGAACGAGGAAACCTTTTTCACCGTCTTTGCAATTTTTTTCCCTGCCGCGACCGGCATCCTAGCAGGAGCTAATATCTCAGGTGATCTAGCGGTGAGTGTTTTCTGTTTGTTGTTTTTGCCTTTTTTTTAAAAAAAAAAAATGTTTTTTATGAACTTTACTGGTGCTAGCAGTTGAATTTGTAACTATATATTTTTTTTATCAATCAGTATATGTTTGGTTGTTTTAATTCAGGATCCTCAACAAGCCATACCTAAAGGAACCTTGTTAGCCATCCTTATCACAACTGTGGTCTACATGGGCGTTGCTGTATCTGTAGGTAAGAAAACATTCAAATCTGTCGTCCTGTGGTATTTTGGGGGTTGCGTAAAGAATGAACTTGCATGATGCTTTGTTTTGAGAATAATTTGTAATGGGACAGGTGGTCAGTGCATCTGTTGGCAGATGCTTCATCTCTGTTGTATGCCCATGCTGGTAAAATGGAGAGTATCAAGATATCGCTGTGTGTTTTTCATTCTCTGATAAATTGGAGGCATGTAAAGAAGGGGAAAGAAATAATGGACATACCACCGGTCACTGCGCTAACCCTGAATGCCTGTTTTCCCCCTTGCGTTCACCAATACCGATGGTCATGTATTGTTAATGTGGAGTCTTCACATCACCTGCTTATTTTATCTCATCTAGGCTCGTGTGTTGTCCGTGATGCCACCGGGAATGTTAATGACACCCTCTCCACGATGTTTTCAAACTGCACGGAGGCAGCTTGTAAACTCAATTATGACTTTTCCGAGTGTAATTCCGGCAGTTGTAAATATGGACTGATGAACAACTTCCAGGTAAAAGGTTTAGCTTTTTCTTTATTCAGAAAAGAAGTGGTTTAGATACATGTACCCTTCTGTTACTATACAGTTGGATGTCTCTTGTTGTTAAAGGTATGGTAACGTTTTTGAGAGGTTCCTCTTTTGTTCATTATGTTTATTCCGCGCACCTAGTGGATTTCTCCGCAGGGGTAAATGAGGCAGCGATCCACTTGCTTATGTTTTGTGATTCTTGTGAGGCTAGAGTGCAAAAAATACCAGTTTTTTATTTTCCTGTAAAATTGAGATGTTTATGCAATTTCTGGCTCCTTTCCCTGTGCTGGTAGAGGCGACACGTTGGCAGTAAAATATTACCGTTAAAATGTGTTTTGTGAAGGATACTTGGGCAGAGTATGGTTTGCGGCACGTTACACCCATTGTATACCCTTTTTTATTCCATCTTTCACAGGTAATGAGTATGGTGTCTGGGTTCGCTCCCCTCATCACTGCTGGGATCTTCTCTGCTACTCTTTCATCTGCCCTTGCATCTTTGGTCAGCGCGCCAAAGGTTTTCCAGGTATGTATATACACATCCAGCCTGACAGCAGATACCGCTTTGTTTATAATCTATATATTTTATATCTTTATGACTTTATTGCTCTCAGAAGGACCATCCTATTGGTTGACAACTCTGCTTTCCAAATGTTGCGTTAGAATCACATTTTTAGACATGTACCCCATTGTATAATTAACAAAATAATATCCTACATTGCTTTTGGCAAATCTCCGTTTCCACCCATGAAACAATAAAGTGTTTTTATATTAAGTAGCATAAATGCTCCACACAAACACAACTGCATGTAGTAAAAATCTTCACTTAAATTCTAGGTAAACATCAGGGTTGCCCTAAGGGAAAAGTGTGGGCACCATAATATCAATGCTAAAACAAGAATTATACATAAAATAAGAAGCACAGTGTTTGAGACCACAAATCTTGGTTTAAAATGTGTGTGACCACTGTAAGAAAGTATGGCGCGTATATATATATGTATGTATATATATATATATATATAATTAGTGCTTGCTAGCAAATCTATAAAAAGTTGAACTTACCATAAAGTAGAATTGTACTGTATGACTGGGTGCTGGGCAAACCTGCTTGCTAACTCAGATGGCCTTCTGTCCCATACATGATTGCTGCACGTGCCAAGGCTTGTAGTTTTTATCGCAATGGCAGCTTAAGGCCAACATAGAAGTAATGAGAAGAAATTTAAGGTTCATTTTATAGCCAACTGGCTAGTGCATTATTGTATAGCTGAAAAGTTACCACCTGCAAAATAACACCTTGTTTTTCAAGTTTAGTTTTATAATCTATATCACCATAGCACGTCTCACTAAACCCCCCCCCGTATCGGGTCCTAAGCAGCGGCGTAATCGACTTAACGCCACCCCTGCAGTTAAAGTACGTTCTGAAGTCAACTGATAGCTCTGCCCTGTCAGCCGTTTTGGCGTCTGCTCAATTTCTGCCTTCGTTTCCTTCCTGGATTGCATATGGTCTGCTGTGGATCAATTTCTCTCGAGTTACATCTGTTCTTCTAAGCTGCTGTCTTGACAGCTTTTGTCTCTTGGCTTGATCCTTCTCCAGGGATGTTACCCGATTCCAGAGACGGCTCTCATCGATTGAGCCAAAAGAGTGAAAATGGTTCAAAAAAACATCAGAATACTCCATATTTTTCACACAAGAAAATCTGTATAGTGATAAGCAGTTATTGAGTCTTCCGTTTCATATTTTGACAAGTACACACCTGTATGTCTCAAAAATAAATATCTGAAAACCTGAAACTAAAATCTCATGCCGGGACACGCTTAGGAGGCCCACCTTTTTTGTTTCCCCGAATATGGCTTCAGGTTCTTTCATGCATTCATTTATGGCTTTTACTTTAACCTTTCCCTAAACGGTCCGCCATCAGCTGGAAATAACGCAGTCAAACAACAAATGTATTGATTCTTTTCCAGGCCCTGTGTAAAGACAACATTTATCCTGGTCTGATGATGTTTGCTAAAGGATACGGGAAAAACAACGAACCCCTCCGTGGTTATCTCCTCACCTTCATAATTGCCCTGGGATTCATTTTAATCGGTTAGTCTTTATATCCTACTACATTCCTTTTTGTATGTTTATTTTTTTTAATTTTATTCTTAATGCTTACCTGTTTTGTCTTCCATTTCTAGCTGAACTCAACACAATTGCACCCATCATCTCCAACTTTTTCCTGGCGTCATATGCCTTAATAAACTTCTCAGTTTTTCACGCGTCTTTGGCCAAATCTCCGGGTAAGCTGTTTAATTGAATATTTTGTACGCTTATGGTCATGGAAAGTGTAGTCCAAAAATAACATACAATTTGTTCAAGAACTGCCCCAATATCCACAGAAATGTTTCAAAATGAAACCATGATGCCCTGGCATACTTTTTAATACTAATTCTCATTGAATTGGATCCGGCTTACAAATATATGTCAAGAAGCTGAATCCGATCACGCAGCCTAGAACCTTTTGGCGTCAGGATTCATTGCCGTAGTCCGTAGCTTTGCAGTTAGGCTCACGTTGTGCTTTACGTTGACAGGATGGCGCCCGGCCTTCAGGTACTACAACATGTGGGTGTCACTCGTGGGAGCTCTTCTCTGCTGCGGAGTCATGTTTGTCATTAACTGGTCGGCAGCCCTTTTGACTTATGTTATAGTCATTGGATTATATATATATGTCACCTACAAGAAGCCAGGTGAGTGTTTGTTGGAAAAGGAGGTCCCAAAAGCATATGTGACACTGCACCATTTTCTTTGTTGGCCCAATAAAGATATCAGTTTTAAACCCATTTTCCACTTTTGTTAGATATATTAGTGTATTAAGTATATGTGTGTGTGTATGTGTAATATATATTATATAAATACAGGTTGCTGCTTGCTCTGCTTAGTCATTTATACGTTTTATCAGTGGGAAATAAACTACAGATAACCATGATGGATAGCATATCTATAGTTTTCTAGGCACTTAGAGAGCAGATCAATATTGCTGTTAGTTCTCCTGCTTTGTGACTCATTTAATTGTATCCGCTCTCTGGAGATTTGCAAAGCTGTGACGGAATACAAGAGCTCTTAAGCTATTCTATAAAGCCTTGTTTCCGAGATAAAGAAAAAGTTCAGTTCAATTTGACCACCTCTAATTGAAAGCTACAAAGAAACAATTTAGAGTGAGTATAAGCGTGTGTGTGTGTGTGTGTGTGTGTGTGTGTGTGTGTGTACATTTTTTATGTATGTGCAATATGCATGTTTTGTTTACATATTGCAAGTGTAGCTATTGAACAATCTTTATGTATAATGTGTATGGAGAAGTTCTGGCTACTGTCAATCTAACCTGTAACATAAAGCAGACAAAATATGTTAGAGGAATAGATTTGTGGTCAAATTTTGTCACTGACTGTAGAATGTCAAGCTGCTCGGCAGTTTACAGAAAGCTCCATTCGCTCCAGATCATTCCTTACTGTGATGCTTTCTCCTTTTTTAATATATATTTATATATATATATATATATTTATTCTAGAATATCTCTTTTCAGATTTTGGTCCCCGATCGCTGTTGCTTACAAAGAAAGCAGCGCAGTTGTTTAAATAGTTCTATAAAGGCAAACACATTTTTCATGGGCTATTGTCTGTGTTCTTGCCTAGCAGGGTACATTGCATTGTATTGATAAACGGCTAAGTGAATGCACAGCTGTGGGGGGAGGAGAAGGGCGTTCATCATATTGTAGACCGGTATTTGTGAACGGGCCCAAGCAGCAGCGGGTTTAACGCGACGTGTGCTGGAGGGTACTCTAAAGTTAATGAGGTTTTGAAAAATACAACCGCTAGCTTTCTAAACCACCATAAGAAAAGAAACATTTAATTGGATTGCATTATAAAACTGTTAGCCATTGTGTGGTGGGGTATTCTATGGATGCCGATGAGGATCACATAGAGAAAAAATTATGCTTGCAAATAAAGGTCCGTGTCATTTTACAGAGCATACCTCTGTACGGTTATGTAAAAAAAATCAATCATCATTTGCGTCCTCGGCTTACCTAATAAACATTTCATCTGTTGAATGTCAGGCCATTTCCACTCGAAATAATTCTATGTTTACTGGCACCGAACTGTTTCTGCACAGTATCATTAAACAAAATACAAATAAAACCTTCCTATTTCACTATAATAACGATGCAACCAAAAACCTTTCAGATGTGAACTGGGGATCCTCAACGCAAGCCTTGACATATCTGAATGCGTTGCAACACACTATCCGCCTTGCTGGAGTGGAAGATCACGTTAAAAATTTCAGGTAATTTAAATGGAGGCTATATGTGTTTGTGTGGTGTAGGGGCTGGTGTGCTTTTACCTATATTCTGAATTGATATAGATCTTTTGACCCAGTGATCTGCACGTAGGGGCATTTGTTCCCCAATGCGCCTGTCCTGTTAATACACACACATTGTACTGGTTGGGGTATCTTGTCTCGTCGCCTTCACGCTGGGGCCGACTGTATGGAGTAGTTTGACCTTGAGGGTATCGTTTATTCGAAAATCTAAGGAAATAATGACCTTTTTGTATGTTTGACACTTACTATGTGTGTTTTGTTCCCGTTGTAGGCCGCAATGCCTTGTTTTAATAGGTGCGCCAAATTCTCGGCCCGCACTCCTTAACCTCGTACATGCCTTCACGAAGAACGTTGGCCTGATGATCTGTGGGCACGTACATATGGTAAGGAAGTAGTGTCTGGCAATGGAAATGCAACATTTGATTGAGTCTATTAATTGCGTGCCTAAAAATATTGCATTGTATTTATTTTTTTGAAAGGGACCTCGAAGACAGGCTATGAAAGAAATGCTGACAGATCAGGCCAAATACCAACGGTGGCTTATTAAGCACAAAACGAAAGCCTTCTATGCACCTGTGCTTGCCGAAGATTTACGTGACGGAGCACAGTATCTTATGCAGGTGAAGTCTATGCGATGTGCAAGCGCCATTATCACCCATTTATAACCATGGCAAAACTAGAACAAATGGACCACCACTTAAAGGGTGAACATGTTACCTCTGTAAATTTTTTTTTTTTTATTATTTCTTGTCTTTCTTATGACACAGGCTGCTGGTTTAGGACGGATGAGACCAAATACGCTGGTGGTTGGCTTTAAAAACAACTGGCTTCAGGGTGATATGAAGGAAGTGGATACTTACATTAACCTATTTCAGTAAGTAGAGGTTTCATAAGCCGTGAGAATAGCAGCTGAAATGTTTGCATGTGTGTGCCAGCGTCCAGTGATGATAGGGCATGAATCTGAGATCTAGTGTGGAATTTCTCACATTGCAGAATGGGCTTATTGCAATATGGTATGCGATCACATCTCAAGAGCTGTCTGGCCCTATAAACTGCATATCTACAGCCAATGTGTTTGTAAATACAGCATCCACCACCCTATTGCTTGCAAAGGAAATTGTGTTTTACAACCAAACAACAATTATAGGACATAAATGATTCAGCCATAAATTAGTTAAAAAAAAAAAAAAAAAAAAAAGCTTGGCTTTTGTGCCAGATCTGGAGATGATATAGTAAATATGGTAAATTGTCACATCACCAATAATCAGCCTAGTTCTTTAATGGAAGCATGACATGGTCAGCAACCCCATGAAGGAAATGTTAAAGGGACAATCCAGCGCCAATTGTAAGCTATGTATTGCAATAGATGTGTTTTGCCCAAACTCATCTCGTGTGCAGGCTTACCGCCAGCCACATAAGAGTTCCAGTCACCCAACGTGAAAAAGAAGCTTCAGCATTACTTTAATATGGATTCTTTCGAAGTGATGCAGTGTGGATGTTAGACTGTCTCTTTAATTGGTAAATGATCAAAATATAATTTTATAGTCTTCTGCGATGGCCAATATATACTTCCATATAGCCTGATGTGTTTTACAAGCAGCGAGATTCCAAAAAGTCTTATTTCATTGTAGAGCTAACCACTGGTTCCCAACCCAATGCGTGGATGCAACATATATACATATATGTTAAAACCTATATATTTTATAATTTCCATGTTCCATTTAATTTTGAAGCTGCAATTTCCTAAAACTTTTCTTTTTCTTTTCTTTCCAGTGATGCTTTTGACTGCCAGTATGGCGTGGTTGTCATTAGATTGAGAGAAGGTTTAGACATTTCCCATCTCCAAGGACAAGGTAACAAAAAAAAAAAAAAATGATTATTGATTAATGAAAGCATCCCTGGGTAGTAAATACCACTGGATGAGTGGAATTCTTTCTCTGTGCCATTGCTACAGTTTTGTAGCTGTATATCTGACTTTGATGGATTTTTTGTTAAGGTGACGTTTGGTTTTTCCCCCCCAAATCTTAAACTGCTCCTTATGTGTTTACAATTTGTCAGTTAAACACAGACACAAATGCTCTGGAGATAAATAGCTCGCTGGTAAGTCTTCCGGCAGGGTTCCATAAACTTCCCCTTCCGTGTAACTTTTCTGAATATACCGGCTCCTAATCCGGCTCCCAAATGCTGCTGATGTCAGAATGTGTATTTTTTTTCACATTGGATGTCGTCTTATACATGTGTTTTCAGTCTTGTGTTCCCTGGGCGATCTTTAAGGGCAAATTAATTTTGCTTGTATGCTCGCGTGTCACAAATTATCAGGGGTTATATTCTTAACCTAAATCTGCTATTGGTAATTTCCGCCCGCTACGTCTTGTTATAAGCCCTTTGTTCAGGGAACTGTTGCTTCTCCAAGCAGGAATCACCTGCCAACGATCAGTTTAGCGTGTTGATTTTTGCAGAAAAAAAAAACAATTAACTAAAAACTCCCCAAAATAAGTAGCAGTAAGTCTTTTTGTGCCTGTGAAAAAAACAGTCCTTCAAGACTCAGCTGCTGAAAGGTTAAGAAAAGCCATTGCAGGAGTTGTGTGCGTCAGAGTAAACTATTTGAGGGCTGCTCTTTTTGATAGCCATTCAAAGGATTTTACAGCTTTCATCAAACAAAAGGAAACCGAGACCAGGCCAAAATAGCTGAAAAGATCTAATTGCATGGGTGGGTGAAGTTGGTTGACAATTTTGCTGACTGATAGCACATGTTGGAATATGTCTGTCCTCCCGTACTGTAAGCAGCCTGGCTTTGTGTGACAATAGAAAGAATGTACGGCGTAGCACAAGAGGGTGTTGAACCCCTTCGTTACCGAATTCCATTGTACGTTGTAGAAGAAAGGGATTCTCGGAAAATAATTTAAAAAAGCAGACTGTTTGTCAGCAGATACGTTTAATGGTCCTGTTCTCACGTTCAGCATTGTTTCAAAGAAACCATTTACTTTAACAAGCAGGTAACCTCAGTTTTGGACCTCCTTCTATAACGAGTATTACAGCAGGAAGGAGTTGCCCCTGGCCAGTAGTGACAGTAACAGGTTCTGAATGTTTACCGCATGGAAAATCTACGTAACCCTCTTACTTTGACCCCTTTACTAAATAAGTGATATTCAGACGAATCTCGCTGATAGCTGCCTTTTCTTTGAAGTTGAAATGTTGCGGTTTCTTCTAGATTGTAGACTGCAGTAGTAGGTTGATGGTTCTGCTTATAGCCCAGCCTATAATGTTCAGAATTTGGTAGACTATGGTGGATGTCTATAACGCAGCAATGCAGAATATCTTGGCATTTTAAAGTACAATAAGTATAAACAAGCAGTACCATTTGCATTAGTCTTGAGCTTTGTTGGTTGGGCATAACCTTAATGGAACCTCCTATAGACTCTTATATGCCCCTGGTGTTGATGGAATACAGCCCGCCAGATTTAATAGCTGGATGAACGTTTCACAAACAATCTTTTTTTTCTAGAAAAAATGTTTTCTTTCTAGTTGTTTTTCCCCCCTATATTCCTCATATCTCCCACCTATATCTCCCACCTATTAAAAAAAAAAAAAAAGTAATGTTGCTTTGAAGCCGTACGAAAGATTTCTTTATTGAAATGCTTTTGTTTTGGAATCTGTTTGGCATTGTCCCTCCTCATTCTGTGGAGACGGTTCCCCAGAGGGACATCTCCCTATCAACGGCTGCATCATTGACTTATTTATAGAGTGAGCCTACTATTACGGGAAGGGCTTCTTTCCGCTAAAGAAAAAAAATCTATTGTTTTGATTTTTAAGGAAAGGAAAATATCTGACGGCATACGAATGTAGTTCTACAACTGTTTTAGTACTCCACATGCATTTTCCCCGTTGCCGTCTAGTCAGAGATGCTTAGGGGAATTTTTATTTATATATATATAACAGTAAGTATAAAAATGAACTTAAGTCAGTGTTTGATTTTCATTACAATAGTATATTTTATTTTTCTTGGCTGGACTATGGAACACTGTCAAAATACTTTATTTCCTCTTGCGACACCTCAAATCAATTAATATATTTTTTTCCACATTTTTTTTTCAGACTTAAGTTAGCATACCTTAAATTTCAATAACCATTTTCAGTTTATCGTTTTTTTTTTTTTTTTTTTTATCCTGTTGAAGCCGAGACATATTTAAACCACTTTTGCTTCAATGTAGGTTTCTTCACTCCTTCTTCGGGATCTTAAGGAGTCCGAACTCCTTCTTCGCTTCACTCCTATTATCCGTTCGGACTCCTTAAGATCCCTCTCTGGTCCCTGCCTCTAAATTACCTTTAAACTTCTTTCTGTTAGTCATTGTAGTGTTAAGTGCAGCTATTCACAGATCCTTTATTTTTAGAATGTACAGAAGTGTTTGAGTTGAGTTCTTTCCACGTCAGCAGATTATTTACATTTTATATTAATGGCCTTTAAATTGCATCCCAGACAAAGGAATTTCCTGGTGGTTAGCACGGTTTATTGTCTGCTCGACAGTTCTGTAGGGATTTGCTGTTCAGGAAGCCGTTGCTGACTTTCAAATAGGTTTTTATTCAATTTTATTACTTTTCAGTGCAATTACTCCTATAACAGACAAGGCAAGGGCTATGTCATCGTAATATGCACTTAATCACTAAAGTGTGAAAATGTAATACTACTTCTTCAAGGCATTTTTTTCTTTTTACGGGTTTTGGGCCATTTACTTTAGAAGAGCTGATATTTATTTCTGGCCATGCTAATATAATCGTAGTACCAAAGAATAAAATGAAAAGCTGAGATTTGTTTTTGTATAAGTTTTTTTTTTTTTTTTTTTTTCTCTTCATGATTTTATTCTTGAAAGGACCAATATCTTCCTCAGTGCAAATGCAATTCTTACCCAAGAATAAATCTGTTTAAAAGTGAGTTATTAGTTTGGGCTTACCTTCTGCATTACTATATATTTATGTGCATGCATTAGAAGTCCACCTCGGATCTATTAACTCTGGATCTGCTGGGTTTACCTCCCAAATGACTCATGGCTGATTGGTTCTTGTAGTACTTATAAGGTCAGGGAGGGAGAGAACTCCAGACACAAACTGATATGCTAGTTCCACCAGTTTTGCCACATTTTGGCTCCCCATTCAAATATAAATCAAGGCAATTACACAATAAGCTTTAGGTACATTTGGGCATTTTTGGTGATGCTAAAACCCACGGAAGTGACAAATCCCTTTTTAACATTATTCAGCATTCGTTGTTGTTGTTCTTGTTCTGATTAAGCGCACTGACGACCATTTTAATTAAACTCTTAATGTGCAAATTCCATTGCATTGTGGAAATCAGAGGATCAATAAAGCTGTCAATAGCTGCCCAAGTGCGTAGATGTCAGGGACACGTTCAAACCCAGTGGCCCAGATCTCCATTGCTGCAGAAGTAAGGCAGAGCAGCCGCTTTCCGTGCTCGTCCCGAGTGTGTCATTGTTTATTGCAATGAGTTGGTATAACGTAGAGTTCCTGTTCCTTGCATTGTCTTTACTTGTTCTGGCCTTATAATGCGTTACTCGCACTCACTTTGTTATACTGCTTGATGCAGCAATCATCGTTTACTGATGATAAATGAAAACAATAAATGAATAACAATAATCCTGTTAACTAGAGAACGTCTGTCAGTTTGTCGTTGAAATGTGTGTTTGTCACTGCTGTGTCTGGGCTGATCGTTGGGCCGTGCGCAGACCCCAGCAATATGGATAACATCTTACGGTCCAAACTTCACGCTGACGCTCAGCTTCACCAACGCTAAATGAAACACAAACTCCCACTCAACACTGCTAGCAAACACTCAAGCCGCACTGACACTAACTCACACTGGCCAAATGACGTGCGTTCAGCCGCACTCCTCCCGATCCGCTTACAGACGATTTATTATCTCTTCCTTACTGGTTCACGTTCGAAAAAAGGTTTTAGGGGTTTTATGTTGTTTTTCTTCTACCGTATTTGCTCGATTATAAGACGAGGTTTTTTTCAGAGCAAATGCTCTGAAAAATACCCCTCGTCTTATAATCGGGGTCGTCTTCTAATCAGACCTCAAATAGAGGTCTGATTAGGAGACTAAGATCCAGATCCCCCGCACCGCTGCAGGGGACCTGGATCCTCCTATCGTCGCCCCCCCCCCCCCCGCACGCACGCACTTACCGGTGCTTCCGGAGGTGAAGTTGGCAGCGGGGGTTTGTATGCGTCCGTCGCAAATACCTTCCCCGACTGTCAGAGATCAGAGTTCCAGAGTTCCTGATCGCTGACAGCCGGGGAAGGTATTTGCGACGGACGCATACAAACCCCCGCTGCCAACTCCACCTCCTCCCGGCTGCCGCGGAATGAGACGTCAACCCGCTGCCCCGGCAATGCAGCAGGAAATTGGAAGCACCGGTAAGTAAGTGTGTGTGTGTGTGTGTGTGTGTAGGGCATTTCTGGAATGCCTTACACCCCTATATGCCACTCTGGCACTTAGGGGGTTAAAAGGCATATTATGGGGCAGAGTGGCATATAGGGAGGTATAAGGCATTTCAGGAGGCAGAGTGGCGTTAAGGGGGCATTTAATAGAGCACTCTGCCTCCTGAAATGCCTTATACCTCCCTATATGCCACTCTGCCCCATAATATGCCTTTTAACCCCCTAAATGCCAGAGTGGCATATAGGGGTATAAGGCATTTCTGGAGGCAGAGTGCTCTATATAATGCCTTTTAACTCCCTTAATGCCACTCTGCCTCCTGGAATGCCTTATACCTCCCTATATGCCACTCTGCCCCATAATATGCATTTTAACCCCCTAAATGCCAGAATGGGATATAGGGGTATAAGGCATTTCTGGAGGCAGAGTGGCACATAGGGGGTCAAAAGGCATACCGTGGGGCACAGTGGCATATAGAGGGTTAAAAGGCATATCATGGGCCACAGTGCCATATTGGTGTGGCAAGCCTGGGGGCAGATGTGCGTAACTGGGGGCAGGTTGGAAAATACAAGGAAATAAAAACAAAAAAAATATTTTTCTCAATCATAGCTTTTATTAAAAAAAATAGTTTACATGAATTAACATTTACTGGTAAAACTTTTTTCCTTTAGGGTCGTCTTATATTCAGGCTTTTTCTTTTTTTCCTAAGTTAATATTCAGATTTTGGGGGGTCGTCTTATAATCAGGGTCGTCTTATAATCGAGCAAATACGGTATTTTTTGTCGCTGTTATGTCTATCGTAGCACCTGCTTCAGTGAATAACATTTGTTTTGTTTATTTTCCAGAAGAGCTGCTGTCATCGCAAGAGAAATCTCCTGCTACCAAAGATGTTGTAGTAAACGTAGACTACAGCAAAAGCGCTGAAGCAGAGTCGTCGAAGCCCTTTTCCAGCGACAGCAGTCCTATGACAAGAAAAGGTAACGTCCGCGCCGACAGCCGAGCTTGGGGCTGTAGGTGTGTCGCAGAGATTTTAGAAATGACCTTTGCACATGCCAGATCAGCCAAATGTCTATCCAAAAGCAAATCGGGTTCTGTAAATGGGTGATTGAAGCTGTCACGTAGGCGCGGTTTAAAAAGTCGTTGAGTATTTGTATTCGCTTTCATTTATAAGGTGTCCCAGGCCTTCAAAAAGAAAATAAAATTTCAATTTTTGTGAAGACAGAAGTATCTCATAATAAATGACGTGTAGATTTTCACAATGCCACTGTTAGTAAAATATACTTCAGAGGTATATGTATTAGTTTGGAGTATGATTAAGTGTTAGCCACATAAAAAACAAAAATTTACAGATGTTTTGATCTTCAGGGAAGTAGTAAGGAGCCGGTGTCACAACAACCATAATCATCCGTAACCACGTTTTCATTTTGAGAGATGATTGCTGTGCCATATTGTCTCCTACTCACCATACCTGGGAACTTCCGGGCCTCCGGCTACCCGGAGCCTTCCCTTACGGGACGCGGCCAGGACTGCGCACTGATGTCGGTGGGTGGTCCCGCTGATGTCGGTGGGCGGTCCAGCTGATGGCAGCGGGAAACACCCCTGTTTAAAGGAAAAATGGGCGGGGAGCAGGGCGTGCCAAGACCCTCCTCCCGCGACCCGAAGAAGCAGTGCTCACTCGGCAATCTCTGGGTCAAACCCGGAGAGTTCCCAGGTATGCTACTCGCCCACGTGTTTTGCTCTCTCCAGGCAATCTGGGTTCACTATGTGGCCAAAATATGGCTACTGGGTGTTGGATGGTGTTATATATGCAATATTTTATTTGTGGGGAGCAGAAAGTGTTCCCTGTTTCAGTGACCCAGCTTTGGGTGCACAGTGGACTGAGAAGTGATCTGGAAAGCAATCATCTCTAGATTTCCTTGTACTTTTGTTTTCATTTCTTTTTTGGTTGCTTATATTATCATTACTAAATCATTTTAACATTATTTTTCTTTTTCATAAAAACATTATAATACAGATGAGGAAGACGATGGCAAGACTCCAACACAACCACTATTGAAAAAAGGCAGGCATTATCATATTGTCATTTTTAATTCTTTCCTACTACTTTTTTCCTGTTTTCATCCTTCTGTTTTCGTGTTCTGTTCTTGTGTACCATGTGTCCTTTTTTCCAACTCGATGAAACCCATACATTTCATAGAAACTTTAGTTACAAATCTTGCGTGTTGTGAATTCCAACTACGTTTCTGGAGTGTCCAATCCAAACTTTTTGTTTTGAAGTATTTAACAATCAATTTTCTACTTTGTGGAGTTGTATTCAGAATAGCAGAAATGTCAGGGGGTGAATGCGTCCTGTTTTCTCCGTACCTATTGACAAAATGGAAACAAATAGAAAATCCTTATTGAAAGGAATTTGACTTATGGTTTGGATAGGGCACCACTGGATTTCAATTTTAAACGAGAAATCTAGATATTACTGAGTTTATTTTGTCACTGGCATCTTTGTTATAGCTTTGACTACTCCTAAGGATGGAAAACCACCTTACATTTAGGGTTAACTACTGTAGTTAAAATATTTGAAGCATAAACACTGACTGCAAGTGAGGCCTGTGGTTAGTTACATGTTAGTGTAGGTTCTTTTGTGACCTCCTGGACCCAAAGTTGTTGGTGTACTCTTGGAGGTATTTTGGTAGGCGGCAACTCCTGGGAAGGTTCACCGCTGTTTCATCTTTTCTCCAGTGGTTCACTGGTGTCCAAGAGCCTTAGAAATAGCTTGGTAAACCTTTCTATACTGATAGATGTCAGAGACTTTGTTGCATCTTTTTTGAGATCTTTCAGCCTTCTTCACTTTGCTAGACAGGTTCTATTTAATTGATGTTTAGATTCAACAGGGCTGGCAGTAATCATGTCTGGGTGTGTTGGTGAAATTGAATACAATTATTAATTACATTTGCTTAATTGCTGATGTTAACTAAGGGGATAACTTTTTTACATAGGGCCAGATAGGGTTGGATAGCTTTTTTTTTTCCCCTTCTATACATTAAAACCATCATTTAAAACTGCATTTTGTATTTACTCGCATTATTTTTGTCCAATATTAGTTGGTTTGATGATCTGAAACATTTTGTGTTTCAAGTGTGACAAATATGCAAAAAAAAAGGTGTGAAGGGTCAAATACTTTCACAGCACTAGAGTCTTTAGAAGTTTGATCCCTTTGAATAAGATCAAATAATATATAACTTACAAGACCTCAGATTTATCTTTTTGTCAGATCTAAATTAAAGTATGGAAGTCTTAGGTCTTTAGTTTGTGATTGCATCTGAAGAAGTGGCTTCTGTAGCCTTTGTATGTGACTATCATAAGAACATGCTTTATTTTCCGATCTAGCAAACATTGAAGGACGTGTTTTTCCTCCTTTGGGATAGGGATATTGTATTTATTCTGTATGTAGCAATTTAGTTTAACTACTGTGTTTCTTATTCTGCATCTGAAAAACTGTCCATTCAGAGTAAGAATTTTGTGGAACAAATATGTTTATTAAAATTATTCCCCCCCCAATTGTAGATTCCAAAGACCCAGGTATTACGCTGAACACAGCAGACCAAAGACTCATGGATGCTAGTGTGCAATTCCAGCGGAAGCAAGGGAAAGGAACCATCGATGTATGGTGGCTTTTTGATGATGGCGGTAAGCGAATCTTGGTTATGTTGCTGAGTATGTTGATTCACTTGAATTATATGGTAATATTACATTGTGAGCAGTAATTCTTAAATAGAATACACATTTTTTGTTTGAAAATTCTGAGATTTGCAAAATGTGATTTATTCACTAAATGGAGTGTTGATAGAGTTTGCAAGAGAGATGTTTCTCAACCCATTCTCTTCATTATGAACTACAAACGCTAGCAGGTCTGTCCTGTATGAAGGCCTGAGCTGACCCTGTATAATTAAATATATAAGGAGAGCTTGCAGACAACTCATTGATGTAACTATACCTTGTGGTTGGCCAGCCATGCTCTTCCTGCAGCAGAAGCTATTTTGATGCCAAAAAATTAGTGAACCCGTGAAAACGTATGCATTTATAAGATAGAATTAGTAAATACATCTGCATGCAACTATTTAAACGCTAGCCAGATGTCCAATTTTAACAGATCTGCAGGTATTCAATAAATCATGTAATGTGCCTGAAGATGCTCTGGAGCTCAAAACAATCATACCAGAAAAGCTCTGCTCGTATTATGATAACGTTTTATTGTAAGAGATCGTGCCGGCCGCGAAGCCCCTCGTTCTCGCAGGTTACGATGACACAGGCTGCCATAATACTCAGCAGGCGTTGTGGTGTTTGGATTCACAACAAATGTATAACTGTAGTCAAAGAGAGTAGTTATCCTCTGAACTCGTTATTTAGATTATAAACAACAGTCAGCGGCTCCATGTTTCTGCCCACATAGTAAATGTTTACACTACTTAAAAAAATGACAGCTGGAAGAAATCAAATGCTCTTCCAGGTGATTGAATATAACCTCGTACTAAACTTTGACAATAATGATATATTATTATTTATTATATTATTATAATTAACCCATAGTTATCCCTGCAGCAGCAGACAAACCCAGATATAAGTAGCTTCAGATGTGTTGGTTTCATTTGCTTTGTGTACTTGTAAATGGCAGATTCCATTTATTTCATTTTGTTGTCGTCTTTGTACAGGTCTGACGTTGCTAATACCATATCTACTGACGACAAAGAGGAAATGGAAGGACTGCAAGATCAGAGTGTTCATCGGAGGAAAAATTAACAGGATAGACCATGACAGGAGGGCGTACGTGGATTTCTTTTGTACCTTTCTGAACTTTTAAGCCTTTTATTAACGTGTAATGAGTATTTCTTGTTCAAAGTTGTTTTAAGTGAAGTTTGTCGAGTTTTATGTGAAACTACAGAGGCAGAAAGCGGACCAGCGGCTTTTTAAACTGAATCGCTGCTCAAACTTCATTGAAAGCGTTCAGTGAACTAATCAAACCTTGTTAGCTTCGCCGATCCCTGTAAAATATTTTTTTTTGTAAAATCCCCCCCCCCATTGGCTCCTAAACTGTCTGGAAAGTCGGTGACTGCATGCAGACTTTTCATCTTTATATGAAGAAAAAGGTACTCCTACCATATTTTTAGGGCTGCAACTAACGATTATTTTAATAATCGATTAGTTGGCCGATTATTTTTTCGATTAATCGATTAATCGGATAAAAAAAATGAATGTAAATTTTTCATTTATTTAAAATAATTTACTAAACAAATGATGTTAAATACAAACAGCAGAATAAAAAAACTTTGATAATACATTTCTTGTCTTTATTTCCCAACCAGCCCCCCAATATATGGACATTTGAGCCCAGGCTTGCTACGCTGCCTCCCAGACATGCCATGCTGCCCCCCCACATATGCCACGCTGCCTACCACAGCACTCCACGCTGCCTCCCACATATACCACGCCACGCTGCCTCCCACATCTGCCACTCCACTCTACCCCCCACATGCCACTGTGCCTGATACGCCTTATACCCCCTGAAACACCACTCCATCCTCCCCAGACATGCCACCCTGCCCTCCCCACATATGCCACGCCATGCTGCCTCCCACATCTGCCACTCCACAATGCCTCCCACATATGCCACGCTGCCTCCCACATCTGCCACTCCACGCTGCCTCCCACATATGCCACTGTGCCTGATACGCCTTATATCCCCTGATACCCCACTCAATCCTCCCCAGACATGCCACCCTGTCTCCCAGACATGCCACTTCTCTACCCCCAGATATGCCACTCTACCCCCAGATATGCCTTATACACCCTGATACACCACTCCGTCCTCCCCAGACATGCCACACTGCCTCCCAACATATGCCTTATATACTGTATATGCCTTATACCCCCAGATATGTCACTTCACTGCCCCCAGGATTTAGATTCCCCTAAATTAACCCTAAACTCCCCATTAACCATAACTGCCCCTAAATTAACCCTTAACACCCCCTTAACCACAGCATCCCCTAAATTAACCCTAAAGACCCCATCAACCACAGCATCCCCTAAATTAACCCTAAACACACCATTAACCACAACTGCCTCAAATTAACCCCAAACACCCCATTAACCACAGCTGCTCCTAAATTAACCCTAAACACCCTATTAACATAACTGCCCCTAAATTAACCCTAAACACCCAATTAACCATAACTGCCCCTAAATTAACCCTAAACACCCCACTAACCATAACTGCCCCTAAATTAACCCCCACCTCCCCTAACTTTCAGTAGCCCAAATATATATATATATATTACATACATATATACACACATACACATTATATATATATATATATATATATATATATATATATATATATATATATATATATATATATACACAGATACTCATTATATATATATATATATATATATATAATGTACATATACTTACAGTTAGATGAGTGTCACAGCCATGTGGTTCTGGCCTGGAGAAGGAAGGGGCGGGGCCAGTTGTCACAGTGATTACAGGGAGGGGGAGTAAGTAGGAGCTGCTGCTGTGAGACGGTGAGTCAGACTAAACGGATTATATAATGAGGGGGATTTTTCAGAGCGTTTGCTCTGAAAAAACCCTCATTTTATAATCGATAATAATCGATTCAACTAATCGATAATGAAATTCGTTGCCAACGAATTTCATTATCGATTATTATCGATTTTATCGATTAGTTGTTGCAGCCCTACATATTTTTAATATCCTATAGTTATTGTCTTAATCTAGTCACGATTTTCTGCTATTTGTGTGGCTAGCGACCTCCAAGCCTTTATATAAATATGCCACATACAGAAAACATGGTGTCAGTTACCCCTGATATTCTTCAGCTTTGTTAAAGTTATGCAGCATTCACATCCCAGAGATAAGGAATTATTGTTCAGGATTACAATTGAGTTAAAAAAGAAAGAAAAAAACATTTATATATAACCATAAATAGGACCCGTAAATGGAGGGGGTCGGGGCAGATATGATTGAAGACTTTACAGCAGCTTAGCCTAATAGATAACTCCGTATCACTATTTGTCAATCGGTTTAAGTGTTGAAGTTGCAATTATCACCATTAGCAGGAGGAGTGTGAGAAAATGTCTACTGTTAATCAAAGTGCCTCTCAACTAGCTTAGGGCAAAAAAATTCCCCGCCAATTGAAAACGTTAACCCCTTCATGACAAAGCCCGTACATGTTCAAAATGCATTGTTTTCAATGGGTTTAGGGACCGCCTTGTCCTTAAGGGGTTCAAAAATTCTGATATCCACCCACACCTTCATTATTTGTTCTAAGATTTTGTAGAATGGAAGCATGCTTTCTTAGAATAGCTGGATTATAGGAGATTCTGTCAGCACATTGGAACCTGAATTGAATAGTATTAAGTAAGCTTTGGTTCTAAATCCACGTGAGCGGTGCTAATAGAAACTGCGGCAATGGTTAGAACCCAAATCACAAATGAGCCGGATTATCCCATTTTCATTGGTTTGGAATGCTTGGTAGTAAGTAATGGAGGTATACGTATCTGTGTAAGAAATATATTTTATATGTCTTTTCAGGATGGCAACCTTACTCAGCAAGTTCAGGATTGATTTCTCGGATATTATGGTGCTTGGAGACATCAATACAAAACCAAAAAAAGAAAAGTAAGCTATTCATTTTTGGTATCTCAGTATTTTTTTTTTCCATGCCACGTGTTTCAGTTGTTTGACAGGCTTTCGGTTAACCCTTATTGCTTGTTGGCAGTCTGCGGTTTCCTCCCAGACATCACCCGCCGCTCGGTGTTATTTCATTACGTGGGTGTGTTGAGCCATTCGTTCTGCAAGTACACGCACGTTCATAAAACCAAAAACAAGGGGAGTGTGCAGATCGAGGCTCGTTTTTCATTTCACAGTTTTTAAGTATTGAACCTGCGTCCACGTTTTCCACTTTATTAGCAACTTTTCGGAATGTGTAAATAGATTACGTTTTAGTGAACCCTCGCAGCATTGTACAAAATATATAAGAAACGATGAAGTCCATAGACAGGCAAAGACTACCAGGCAGCTTATCTACCGCCTCCCTCAAGAAATGATCAGACAGTACTTTTCTGGACAATTACACTTGCTGAAGGTCCGGGCTGTTTTTTCCATTTTGAACCCTATGCGGCCAAGGCTGTTTTAACATTTTTGCTGTGCTCTGGTTTAGCTGTCATTTTCTTTTCTCTCATTTTTTTTTTTGTGTACCCACAAAAAGTATATATTTTTTCAAAACTAGAGTGGCTTTCTTTTTGATCATATCATCTAATCTCCTATAATTTGGTATAAAAAAACAGGTTTAAGTTTAGGAGGCTCTTTTAAATCAAGAGTCCTCCGCCATATTTTATATGCCGGGCGTTGACACTCCAGAGAGGGGCCACAGGGGGTCCCTGAAGCAGATTTAGTTGTTGCTGAATGCCTCAAAAGAGACTTTTGCCGTGACGTTCCAGGCACGTCATCAGTGGTTAACTGACAGTTTTCCGTCGCCTGCCTGGTGGTCGTTAAAAGGTTTAAAGAAGTAAAATGGAGAGAACAGTAAAGGTTAAGGAGATGGGACAGAGGGAATAGAATAGGAAAAAGTAGTCTGAAGAAAACTAAATGCATATTGGATATAAAAAAAAAGAAGGGGTGATAGTCTCAGCTAGTAACCAGTGACTTATAAAGCACTGGGATGTATAATTTGTGACAATTTAGACTTGTAATAATATTGTGACCTAAAAGCTATTATTTCTTCCATTAATTAAACCGATATTAACAAAAGCGTCACATTTGACAGCGACACGTTTCATCTACCACTTTAAGCCAGCGTAGGTAGCTTTCCACGCGTGATCGTTATATAAAGTCTTTGAGATGAGTGCATTGCTACATCACATTTTTGTAAGATCACTTTTGGCAGATCTGGGATTTAGCACTTCAATGAGCTCATTCCTCTGAAAAATTACTCCCTTATGTTTTCCTGGAGCTTGAAGTTATCAAGTTGATTTTATTTCAAAGCAAATCTGTCTGGGAATTGAGAAATTCCCATGAATGTGAACTAACATAAATGCTCTTTTAGTCTTAATTCTGTTTAAAAAAAAAAAAAAAAAAAAAAAAAAAAAAAAATGATTAGTATACCCATGATTAAAATATCTTAAATATAGTAGCATTACAACCAACTGACAGTATAATTATGATCGACAGAAGTAACATTGATTTAAACAGCCTCTAAATCCTTTTTTTTTTTTTATTTTTTTTTTTTACACTAAATGATTGTGTTCTGTGTTTGTTTTTTTCCAATGACCCCCCTCGCACTGCCTTTCTCCCACTCCATCGAGTGCCCTAGGCCATCTGAGCTAAATGAGGTTCAATAGTTTACATGCCCATGGGTTCAGATGCATGAGTTAATATCAATGCAGTCTGCAGGGACTTTGGGGCTTGTGTCACAGCTGCTGCCCCAACGCAGTCCCTATTGTTTCATCTCTGTAAAGAAGGGTATCTATAAAAAGTAGTTCTGTTTGTACTAACCTATAAGGCCCTCCATTACACTGCTCCTCCATACATTTCTGCCCTCATTTCTGCTACTCGATCCTTATGTTTTTCCCATGGGCTCAAGCTGCCCTATATCTCTGGAATCTACTCCCAAGGAACTTGGGATTCACCCTCTCTCCCAACATGCAAGAAACATCCCAAAACCCACTTCTTCAGAGAAGCCGCACCATCTTAGCTGCTAGAACTTCCTTGTCATTGATACAAACCCCACACTACCTCTCACCCTTTCTCTGTGCCTTATGTTTGTCACCCCATTTCCCTCAAGATTGTAAGCTTGTGAGCAGGGCTGTCTCCACCAAATGTATCGGTTTGTGTTAGTCTGTCAGTTCTCGTCTTGTCATACCCCTTGAATATATGTATTGTATTAAGTGCTGCGTAAACTGTTGGCGCTATCTAAATTAGGGCTGCAACTAACGATTATTTTAATAATCGATTAATCGGCCGATTATTTTTTCGATTAATCGATTAATCGGATAAAAAAAAACAATATGCAAATTTTTCGTTTATTTAAAAGAATTTAATGAACTGGATGTTAAAAAACAACTTAAAATTTACATTAACATTCTTATTTTGTTATGATGTAATAAAAAACAATATTTTCAAAGTACAAGAACCCAAACACAATATTTATGAAACAAAATAACCCCAAACATTCTGAAAAGAGGTGGACTATTACTGTTCAAGAAACTTTGCCCCAGCACTTTGCACTTTGCACCCAGCACTTTGCACCCAGCACTTTGCACCCAGCACTTTGCACCCAGCACTTTGCACCCAGCACTGGCACTTTGCACCCAGCACTTTGCACCCAGCACTTTGCCCCAGCCCTGGCACTTTGCATCCAGCACTTTGCACCCAGCATTCAGCACTTTGCACCAGCACTTTGCACTTTGCACCCAGCCCTGGCACTTTGCACCCAGCACTTTGCACCCAGCCCTGGCACTTTGCACCCAGCACTGGCACTTTGCACCCAGCACTTTGCACTGTGCCCCTGCACCCAGTCTCTAACTCTGCCCTGCACCCAGCCCTGCCCCCACATTCTGCCCTGCCCCCACACTCACACTCTGCCCTGCACCCACTCTGCCCTGCACCCACACTCACACCCTGCCCTGCATCCCCACCCCCACTCTGCCCTGCACCCAGTCTCCCACTCTGCTCTGCACCCACACTCACACCCTGCATCCCCACCCCCACTCTGCCCTGCACCCAGTCTCCTGCCCTGCACCCCCCACCCCCACTCTGCCCTGCACCCCCACCCCCACTCTGCCCTGCACCCCCACTCTGCCCTGCACCCACACTCACGAACCGCTCTGTGCGAATGGAGCCACTCGCACAGAGCGAACCGCTCTGTGCGAATGGAGCCACTCGCACAGAGCGAACCGCTCTGTGCGAATGGAGCCACTCGCACAGAGCGAACCGCTCTGTGCGAATGGAGCCACTCGCACAGAGCGAACCGCTCTGTGCGAATGGAGCCACTCGCACAGAGCGAACCGCTCTGTGCGAATGGAGCCACTCGCACAGAGCGAACCGCTCTGTGCGAATGGAGCCACTCGCACAGAGCGAACCGCTCTGTGCGAATGGAGCCACTCGCACAGAGCGAACCGCTCTGTGCGAATGGAGCCACTCGCACAGAGCGAACCGCTCTGTGCGAGTGGAGCCACTCGCACAGAGCGAACCGCTCTGTGCGAGTGGAGCCACTCGCACAGAGCGAACCGCTCTGTGCGAGTGGAGCCACTCGCACAGAGCGAACCGCTCTGTGCGAGTGGAGCCACTCGCACAGAGCGAACCGCTCTGTGCGAGTGGAGCCACTCGCACAGAGCGAACCGCTCTGTGCGAATGGAGCCACTCGCACAGAGCGAACCGCTCTGTGCGAGTGGCTCCATTCGCACAGAGCGATTCGCTCTGTGCGAGTGGCTCTGTGCGATCCGTGCACATAGACATGAAGAATACTTACCTCCGGAACGCGTCACATCCGTCACGTAGCTAGAAGGCGGAGACTGCAGAGCGTGTAGCAGAAGCGGGGAACGCTCGCGGAGGTAAGTAAAAGGAGCCGAGTGCTCCAACAACGAATTGATCACTCGATTAATCGATAACGGAAATCGTTATCGATGATTTCCGTTATCGATTATTATCGATTTTATCGATTCGTTGTTTCAGCTCTAATCTAAATAAAAGATAATAATAATACGTTTGTGAATTCATTGTATATACGTGTCTGGGTTAATGCTGGATGCGTCTGTATAAGTGATTTTGTTTCCATTTCAGCGTTGCAGCTTTTGAACAGATGATCGAACCATTCAGGCTGCGTGAAGATGAGAGAGAACAGGATGTAGCCGATCAAATGAAAGAAGAAGAACCATGGAGGATCACAGATAACGAGCTAGAACTTTATAAGACAAAGGTAACCGCGTTTTTTCCCCACACTCGTTCTCCATTTCGCGTCAGCTGTTGGCTAATTAAAACAAATCTTATTTACGAAGAATAAACTGTTTAACTACGGCCTTTGCTTAAATGCCATGTGGTGTAGGATTTCATTACATCAATGGGCTTTTAATGCACTAGTTAATGCAGTTCCAATGCAGGTTATCTGGTTATAATATGTTGTTTGGAATACAATTTCAGACAAAATACTCTCAAATACCATACTAAGATATGGGAGTATTTAGGTTGTATTATATATATCATCAAATTTGTAAATATGCAGATAGTGTGGATGCGTTTTTTATTATTGCACAGTATTTTGCGTATAATTGACTTATTTGCATAATTTTACGAATGGTGTAAAATGACTCTTGGCGTCTGTGTATACTTACTCATTTTTTTTTTCTCTTTGCATTTAGACACATCGTCAAATCCGGTTAAACGAGTTGCTGAAGGAGCATTCAAACACTGCTAATCTTATTGTTATGTAAGTTTAAAACAGTAAATTAGTCAACACGGTCCTAACAACGGGCTTTAGAATACCGTGTCATTTCAATTGCATCTCTGCACAGATCTAGCTAAATGTACATCTGCACCACCGTTCACAATCATATATAGACAGGTTGTTTTTTTGTTTTTTAAATAATTTAATTTTTGGGTTTTTTGCAGGAGCTTTCCCGTTGCAAGGAAAGGGGCTGTGTCTAGTGCACTTTATATGGCTTGGATAGAGGCGCTCTCTAAAGATCTCCCCCCCGTCCTTCTGGTCCGCGGAAACCATCAGAGTGTTCTTACCTTTTACTCGTAAGCACTCTCAGCCACGCCGCCCCGAGAAAACGGTACTTCAGCGGCTGGAGTGCAAGCGGCATCACATACTCTGCATCCCAGTTTGGCAGAACTTGACTCTTTTTTTTTTTTTTGTTCTTTTCTTTCATGATTCCACAGACTTGAAAGCACACAAAGAAAAGTTTTGTTGTATTTCCACAGTATTGGAAATCCACAGTGTGTACGACATCTGTTACATAACCGGTGGATCCTGGCTTCATAAGGGAGATTCCGATGTATGGGACTCGGATACATGGACATTTAATTTTCTCTGCTACTTGAACAGCAGCAATAAAAGTGTGTTTTTATTTTGATCGGTGAAAGGATTCTAGATTTGTAAAAGCCTTTAGACCTTGAGGTGCCTTTTTGAAATTAACCAAACTTCATCCATACCCCTTTTTTATAAACTTGTATAGAATGTACAATCTGCCTTCAACTAGGACTCTAGCTCAAACCCTTCTAATTTCTAGTCTCTTCCACCTTGACGATAACTTATGCTGCTTTTTTCCGTCTTCCATCAAGCTATTTTCGCCTATTTTATGTCATAAGTGTTTTAGTTCTCTTTGTTCTTAATGATATCTGTTAAGTAATACTAAGGGGGTTTGACACAAGCCAGTTATTTCAGTAATAAAAAGCTAAAAAAAAATACACAAGTAACACGATTGATGTATGTGAACAACTGACATTTTATTTTTTTAAATATATTTTTTAACCCGGTGAAAAATTAGAATTTCGGTATGCGGCAAGTATTATGCATTTATCATTCCTCTTATACTCGGAACCGGCCTTTGATGTAACGCTGTAGTGTTGCCTGTGATTAACAGTCGGCATATGCAGCTGCCTGGAGGCACGTTTCTGTGAGTTTTTTCATTTGAGCCTAAAATAACACTTTTCGGTTCACATTATTGCACCCCTTTTAATCTGCAAAAGGGGCCGTTATTGTCCTCAACCCTCCTGGGTTTGAAAAAGTTAATGCAAGCCATGGTTACGCGGGAGTGAATAATGGCCATGCTTTTACTGTAGTAGGTCATACTAGTATGCATATTAAGAAGCTTCTTCGAGCGCTCCAATGCCATTTGTAAAGATCAGCAATGCCTTACCATAAATAAAAGCATTGGGCGCATCCGGAAAATAAACATCGGAAGAACGACAAATGCGTTTTAAGTCAAAGTTGGATCTGGCACCTTGGTGTTTTTAGCCGGTGTGGGGGGGGGGGTACATGTGTAGCTGGCCAGAAAATACATAAATGAGAATAAACTAATGGTGGTCTCCAGGCTGTTGTAAGGTGGAGCATTAAAACGAAGAATGATCTCGGTATCGTACGATTTACGCATGCATTGGAACATCTCTGAATGTGAGCTTTCAGATAAGCTGATCTGTGCTGAAGAACTAATGTACCGATACGCAGGGCCGCCTTCGTTATTTTACAAGCTGGTGAGGGTCAGCGGATGAAGTAGCAGATGTTTATATCATTACTCAGGTTTGATCATCCAGCAGATTTGACACATTTTGTCTGTGTGGACTTGTTCGCTTCTGATCTTTTAAACATAGATGATGCAAGAGGTGACCACCTAATAAAGTAGTCTTTTCCATACATCCCAGTAAAAATTACTCGTCGTTTATTCCATCGGAGGTGCTAGTGACACAATATTCCGCGAGTACTGGTGTGTGTAATTTTACACTGCGGTTATTAATAGCTTGCTATAATGTCACATTACTGGCTTCCAGCCCCGGGCGTCTTGCATTTTATGTGTGGATTGCACAGTTGCAGAATTCTTCAATCTGTTGTGTTCTTGATGAGTTTGAGAGCTAATGGCAAAATGGGTATTGTTACAAATGTTACCGATTTTTAATATGGGAAATTGATTTCCGTGTTTAAATTATTCCCTACGTGTTGCTGCTGCTGTTTTAAACTGGGGCAAAAGCCTATATTAGAGGCAATGAATATCCAATATGAATATTAAGAAATATTTTGAAACATTTCATGTTGTTTTTTTGCTTTAATACTTTAAAAAAAAAAAAAAAACGTACATCTGATTCGCAAGTTTCAATTTGTGTGTTCTAGATAACTTAAGCATATGTTTTAAATTTTATTTTCACTAAAAATCATATATATTTTTATTTAAAAGGACAAACGCTGTTTAGCTTCAGTGATGAGCAATGTTTATTAAAGTAGTGTGTAACTGGAGCGTGAAGCATATGCAGTAATGACGGTGTCGTGTGTTACTCGTGTACAAGTCAGTGGGTAGCGATCTATTTTTGCTGCTTGGATTTATCTGTCTTGCAGTGAATCCAACACAGATCTTTGAATACAGATTCTGGGTATAATTCTCTGCCGTGTTTGATGGGGAAAATGATTTCATTGTGACTCCAAACTCTAGTGTTTTGTAGATCTGATTTTTGCAGTGAGTTGGGGTGAAAGTAGGCAATTAG
Source organism: Spea bombifrons (assembly GCF_027358695.1). NCBI lineage: Eukaryota > Metazoa > Chordata > Amphibia > Anura > Pelobatidae > Spea > Spea bombifrons. The sequence continues at coordinate 130,208,769 of NC_071087.1, read as the reverse complement.
ATGAATGCCGTGTAATTGAAATATCATACTGTACCATCAAAAACAGTTGCTTATTACTAGAAATCTTAATTGCTAGTGGATTCATCTTTGAGACGGCACATTCTTCAGTGATCATACTTTTTTTTTTTTTTTTTTTTTTTTTTTTTTTTTTACCATGAAGTTACAAGCTTCATATGTTTTCTGAAACCGTACTGGAGCAGTTGACACATTTCCTGCTGGAATGGTGTTTTGAGTTACTTTACCAAATTGCTCACTCAAAATATGCTATCATAAATCGCAGTCACTGAAATGATGTGGCCAAAAATCTTTATCTCTCCCTGTCTTTTTTTTCTGTTTTCCATGTTCTTTCCCTTCTTCCTTATTTGCTGTCCCTCCCTTCATCCTACCCTTTCTCTCCCACTTCCTTTTTTTCTTTCTCCCCTTTTTTTTTTTTTTTCCTTCTGCACCCTCTTTTTTCTGTTTCTTTCTCCCCTTCCCCTTCTCAACTCATTTATAATCTCCATATAATTCTTGTAAGGAGTTTTAAAACAATTTCTTGACACAAACCGTTTAAAATATTGTATTGATCAGTCGCCTACTTTTGCCCCATTAATCACCTCTCTGCCATATGTGGTTTATTACGTGGCTGTGCCTTTATATGTTACATGTAAATCCTGATTGTCTCAGCGAGTGGGCTGGTGGATTGTGGTTACATGGGTTCTACTTTTAGGACAGGGTTTTACATTTGTTAGTAGTTTAGGATTAACGGTTATAGCTATTGATGTGTTTTTCCCAGTTAGCACGTCTGTTGTGCCCTGTAAGTGTAAGTTGCTGCTTTCCAACTCAAGGTACAGCCAGCAAGTCCAACTTTTTTCAGACCACCTTAACAAACATGCGAACAGCAGTGTCAGGACATTGAGAAGTCTGTCTGCATCAGGGATACGTGTCGTGACTGCAATGTACTATGTTAGCCAGTTGGTATAATAAGGTACTTTTTCTGATTTAAACCTCTGCTTTATGGACTGTGTTGTGTTACATGCCCAGAGTGCCCTATCCCAATCAACTGGACATGTTGCATTGACAGTACAGTGACATGATTTTATTCTCCATGTAAAATGCACATTGAAATCAACACTCTTTAAATAAAGGGTTTAATGGAATTCCCATGTCTAAGGAGATCCTAAAATCCCAGGGCTGCTGGCTGTACATCAGGACTGGGTTAACAGCACTACTAAAAAGACTTGCAGTCCTGGGGCCATTGCTATAACTGCAAGAACAACATTACTCTGAAATACTTAAATATTAGAATACTTAATCCTATATGTCTGCAACTTCTTGTCCGCCTTCTATAAGCATGTATGTATAGACATACAGAGGTGCCATAAAATATGTACCTTAAAGGTACTTGCCACCCAAAAATATACCTATTCACAAATTGCTTTTGGTAATAAATATATGTAAAACAACCTAAAATGAAGTCATACCCCCGCATCATATGTTAGTATCCCACAACTACAACCAGAAACCTTTGGGATGCAGTTTGACCCACATTGTAAGCGTGTGTGTGTGTGTGTGTGTGTTATACATTTACAATAGACATACACATACAGCTCCCTTCAAATGAATGTATGTAAAAACCTAGTAACGTAGATGCACAGCCAAGGATTAACAGCCAAGGGCCATGACAAAGTTTTCTAAGAAAGTCTTGAATGTTTCTCGTAGTCTTTTGATGCCCATTTAGCTGCTGTCCAGCACCACCTGTGCAGGGAAGTATAACTGCCTACGTGTTTCTATGTACCCAACACTAACGTGTAAACGAAAAATAAATGTGTGTGCAAGTATATATATATAAAAACATATGTAAACATATTTCTATGATGCAAACCTTGGGGTATAATATTTATCCTCGTAATTACCCTGAGCACGTTCACAAATACATTTCCAAAACCTTTGGACACCTTAATAGCACTTTCAACTACACCATTTGGTAAGATTTAATAGTAGAGTGTCTGTTTCGTTATGTAAACTTACATGTTAATAAAATTAACACTGCGTTTTAAGTCTTTTTAGCAAAAGAATTGTTACATGATTATGCCTAATTTAATTTCATCAAGATATGCTAGTGATTGTAAACGATAGCTCCTTATTTATGATTTCTTTTGAAAAGTTGTACTCTTATGTTTGGAATTTTTAGAACATTACCTTTCCTTTTTAAAACTTATTTTTATATGCATTCCAGACATTGGACAGTAATAAAACAATGCAGAACTAATGGAACAAATTAAAGCATAATGTTTCTGGTTATTTTGGTGTACTGTTTTAATAAGAGCTTTAACACTGACTTTTGATATTCAGTGCGTTATCGCTTACTGTTTTCAGGTTAACTTGTAATTTGTGGAAATGTGGACACATGAATCATTGTGCGTTAATAAACCAGGAGAACTTCTACACATATACACATGTAGCAAGTAGATTATATTGGATGTTTATTGTGTCTGGATTTTGAGCTAGATTATCTAGATTCCAAGAGAAAGGTTAAAACCTGGGGTGGGAGGAGGGCGGCCATGGGATGCCATGAGCTAGATTTGGTCTTCAGATGCACAGGTCCTCATGAGTGGCAGAATTGGAAGTAGCTTAATTAGGGGTTTTTTGCCTTCTTTTGGATCAAGAATAGAAAGGATAGGTAGAAGGGTTGAACTTGATGGACTTAGGTCTTTTTTCAACCTTATGAACTATGTAACTATATGTAACTATGAGTGTCCTTACAAATAGACTTAAGGCTAAGAGCTGGGTTGAAGGCCACATTAGCTTGTCAGGCTTTAGTTGCCACAATGTTTAAGATCTGCCCTAGTGGGTTTTATTCCTTCTAATGCAAAACATGTTAACAGAAGAACAATGTTGCACATTTTTTTGTGATCTGATAAAACTTGGAGAACTGTAAATGACCAATTATCAGGACCATATTCTACACGACTGTTTCTGATATAATTAAAGGTGACCTCCAGCCATCTTATGCACATCATTTCATATGATATTTCTGGGTCACCATATATTTTGCCTTTTTTGCCATGCAAATGCATAGAGGGATTTATCAGAATCTATGCATTTATTTACTGTTTCCCTGCCCCCAGCTATTTGCCTTGCCTTGCATTCCATCTTATACCATTAACCAGTGCACATGAGTGGATACTCACTACCAGCCACTTCTAGCTTTGGCTATTGTGACATTTGGGAGGGGAAATAATCATGTGCATGAAGCAATCCCATTAATTTGATTAAGGATTGGTACTTGCTATACATTCATCATTGTTCAGGCTGTTTGCAGAAGACAATCCCTTTAATTCTAAGTTCATTCAGCCTCCCTGTTCCCAGCAGAGTAAAGTGTTTACACTAAACATTCTAAAGAGCTTTTATCGCCTTTTAGTGTTCTGGCACGGGTATAAAAAATAATGAAAACAGCCACTGGGGGAGAATATATTTAGAGTGTGTGTTACGGATTCCTGTGTTGTCATGCTAGGAGATTTAGCATTGCTGAATGACAGATGCAAGCAGGCAGCCACTGATAAGTGAACAAGCAGCATTTACTCACTTTAATGTTGTCCCAGGCGTTGCTGCGATAAACAAAATGTAACTGTGTGTAAACAAATGGTTACAGCATTTGTATTAAATGTATGGCTACAACTGCCTACACTTGTAGATGGAAGTTGTAAATTTGTTTTACAAAACAAAGTAAAATATGCATCTGCCGGGGTCACCTCGGGTAATGTCAGATAAGATGACGTTCAGCTGCACTGTTAAAAGTAGGCCTTAAAACCAGTGACTGGTTATATTCCAAAAGGAGTCACTGCTGACAAATCTCACTCAAGTTAAGAGTGTGTGAACATCCCAACTACTGGTCTCTTGAAGCTGTATAGAGAACCCGTAAAAACCTTGCATCTTTATATGAAAATGGTGAAACTAGGGTTTAAATTGCCATAAAAGGAAACATGTTTAAATGTTTTCATTAAAAAAGTATTCGAAGATGGTAACATGTTGGGTAAACATAAATACTGAAAGTGACTCATTACAGGATCCAAGAAATGGGGTGCTCCAAAGATATGCTAGGAGGCAAGATGTAAATGTGTGTGTTTAGCAGTCAACATTAACAGGAAAAAAATGTATGAAGAAACAAGATATTGTATGTCTCCCTGCTATGTCCAATATACATTAAAGTGTTTCACACTAGAGCTTTATAGTATACTTTAGCTTTATATACTCGCGCCGGTGCCCTGGATCATCACCCCTGGCTGCCTCTCTTCTAGAGATAAGTGAATGTATGAAATAAGTTTTACATCCATGTGATCAGAAGTTTTAATATTGTGAAGTATTTTAAAGATCATCAACACTGAGCTGGAAAAGGGCATCTTCTTGACATTCTGTTAAAGGAAATCGGAGAAAGTTATGAGAGCTATAAAGAGACATCTATTTCAAGTGACATTCAAATAATACAAATTAAGCATAATTATCTTTCTAAATCATGTTTTCCCACCACATTTTTACAGTCCTCTTGCTTCTAGAACACGCACACAGTAGATGACATAGGATATGTCCTATTTTCTAGGATTTCAAGACTCTGGGAACTACATCTAAAATTCTGCGTGGTCATCCCTGTAATACAACCTCTTCCTATTTTGAGCATGTGTAAGCAAATGTCATTCTTGCTTTATTGGGTGCATGTCTCAAGAAACTAAATCAGTGGTGATGGTTTATTCATGATGGTTGCACAAATGTACTTCAATGCCCCCACAACACTGCAGGTCACATATAAAGTCATTAAAGGAACTTCCCATCTTGATGATTGCTACCTATCGTGAAAAGTTACCAACCCTGGGTTTATTCCAGGCTGTATTAATACTTGAAATTTACTTTTTGATCAGTACATTTTGTATTTCCATGTCTCATTGGTGAGTTGACCTTTTTTTGGCACTGTTAAAAGATTTTTTTTTTTTATATAGCTATTCGTCATTTTATTCGTGCTTTGGTGTTGTTTAGTGGTTTTAGGATCTCTTTATAAATTTGTACATATAAGTATAATTGTATACAGGTTTTTGGTGTAATGTTTAAATTTTCTGTGAAATACAAATGGGTCGCAAAGGTATAGATAATCAACGGTCACAGCACAGCCTGAAGAGACTGCAAACAGTAACATCAGGAGTGGGCAGGGTATAGCTGGGAAACTCCTAGCCGCCATAATTTTTTTAGTGCCCCCCCCCCATATTTGTAGCAATTACAATTCTCACATCAACAGATTATA